>NC_137923.1:49495314-49752814 GCF_963457725.1 Sprattus sprattus | reverse complement strand
CGCTAGAGAGGCGTCTGGAGGAGCTACTGGGCACTGATGGGGTGCTTCTGTGCCCCCCTCATCCCCATCTGGCCCCTAAACACCACCACCCACTCTTCACACCCTTCAACTTTGCCTACACTGGTAACTGTAGTAAACCACAAACCACTCTTCACACCCTCATTTTGGTATCTCACATATTTAAGGTATGACATCTAATACATGATACACTGTTAAGCTGTCATGCATATGTAAATTCTTATGACTGTACTAAAACATGTCTCTCACTGTGTCTCCTCCTTCTCCACCTCCTCTCTGCTTCAGGCATTTTCAACATCCTTGGTCTGCCGATTACCCAGTGTCCTCTGGGGTTGAGCCAAGAGGGGCTGCCGCTGGGCGTGCAGGTGGTTGCCTGGAAACTGCAGGACCGCCTGACGCTGGCCACCGCCCTGTATCTGGAGAAGGCTTTTGGGGGGTGGAGGGACCAAGGGGATCCCTGACTGAAGGAGCAGCACCCCAGTAGGACAGACCCAGTGACCTTTGACCAGGTGCGCAGGTTGCAGGTTCAGGAATGAATGTTTTTGGTTTTGTTCTGTGAAATTGGGTATTGTCCTTGCTTTTCCAACGAAGTATATGCTTAATTAGCCTTTAACTCCATAAAAAGGCCGTCCACAAGTATGTTGTTATACCTTGACCAGCCAGAACCAGTTCCCACAGAACGACTCATGGTGTCTTCCTCTTTCAACCTTTACAAATGTTTGTTCATGTGGGCCTCCTGAACCGTAAGAGAACATGTATTTTCTGTGTCGGACACTTTAAGAATAATCTGAACACAACTGTGTTGCAGCAACAGACCACAATAAAAACTACACTCCTATCTTTCACACTAAACAGACCTTGTTAAGTCTTTTGAGTCCTTGGTGTCTTCATGTTCAGTTAGTTAGGTGAGATTTATCAAGTAGGGAATCCCTCAGAAAGAAAAACCTCTTTCCCAGGTCTTTGACAGAAACATAGGGATTTTCTAACTGGCTGATGTTTCTGAAGTTTGATCTCTTTCCTGTAACCCAGATCACTTCACCTGTGTATCAGATGTATGCCTTACTCAGTATGTCTTACTGGCAACAACTGACAGCAAAGATTATGTTGTTGTGTCCTGCTGCTCAGGTACATAATTGAGAGGGAGCACAATGACAGAACTTTTGTTTGTTTGCCTTTGGTAAACTTGTGTGTGTGTGTGTGTTTGTGCGTTTGAGAAAGAAAGCAAAGGACAGATTAGAAGCATTTACTCTGGATTTAATAGTGACCTTTTACATGCAAATGAGTTGAAACATGTTTAGCTGTGAGGGAGTTTAGAAATTGAGATGAGTGTGAGAATTGTGTGATTGTGTCAGTCTATGGGCCTCATTTTTAAAAAGTTGCGTAGAAACCATCCTACATTTTGTCTTAGACATTTTCTGAAGTGATCGTAAGTGAGATCCACATAAAACGAACATTCACACAAAAAAACACGTGTATTCCAATCCTTCGGTTATAAATCACAAATGATCGTGCAACTGAATCCCCGCCCTCATAACGCCCCTATTAAATCGAATTAGCATATTATCAATGCACAAACATAACGCATCCTCAATGCACAAACTCTGTGACAATGGCAAGCAAGAAAGACCCTTGTAAACAGAAGAATTAAAGTGAAGCTAACATCGATGTTCTGCTGATGGAAGAGCAGATGCGGGCCAAAACATTGTTAGAAAGCCTGTCTGGTGGCGTAATGGCAACAGCAAAGTATGTGACATGTAGTAGACACGTCTCCAAAGCACCAGCGGCCACACCTGCTGCAAGAGCAGCACCAGAAGCCGCATCTGCGGCAGCAGCGCTTGCTGCTCCAGCATCGGGGCCTCGCCGGCCGTCGCCACCTTCCCTTCAGCATGCCTTTGCTGTGCTCCACTACCAACCGCGCACGGGCATGTCCTGTATTGAAGTAGGCTTCCTAGGCTGTCTGAGTGTGCACAATCTGGAAGAGAATACATTGGAAACCCTGTTTTATGCAGGAAATCCTCTTTCACATTTTGCTGTTCCTGGGCACTGTATGGAAATCTAATAAATTGCGGACATATAGAGGGATAATACTGCGAAGAACATTGGGCAAAATTCTGCTCAATGATGACTGGGATATACTCGACTGGTCTCCAATTTCTCGTCGGAACGTTCCTGTAGCCAGGAATCCAAGGGCAGCCAAAACCTGAACGGGTATGTCCTGGTTGCCTCTGGTGCGCCTCTGTAGACGAGGGGCCATCTGGTCACAAAGCTCTAACAGAGCCGTTTTCAGCAAGCGGTACCAGCTTATCAGCCGTACATCACCCTGTGTCAAAAAATATGCGCGATCACGAAAAACCCCTGTCTCTACTTATTGCACCGTTTGCAATATCCTCTAACAACGCCAATGCAGCCATATCTCCTACTGAAAACAAAGCCAGTAATAGACTTTTTATTGGATATACCTAGAACCAGTCAGATCAACGTAGTATGACCATCGGGGCCAGCTGATACATTAAACTTTTACCAGATCCCGTAGGAAGGACGGCAAAAACATCCTTTCAATCAACAAATGCCTTGATCGCGTTTCTCTGTTCCTCTTTCAAAATTAAAGCCCGCCCTGACAATTTCATTGGTCCGGTCGAATCTGAACTTCTGATAATTTCTCCCCAATGGAGCAGTGCCAGAACGAACTTCCAGGCCTCAAATGTTGTGGACGGGGCTATGTTCGGTCTGGTATCCAGGCTACACAAATGTAGGCTTCCTCTGCCCACTTCAGGCAGTACACACAAACATAGACATTCTCTGCACACTTCAGGCAGCACACACACACACATTAATGTGTGTAACACATGCTGCTGCTATGTGCTTATACACATGCTCAGCCAGTGCAATCAGTGTTCATGTGTGCTGATTGAATGGGATTATTGAAGGGTATCTGTGACTGGGGGGTCATATTAAAACAAGGAGGCACTCAAATGGTGATGTTGAAGAGGGCAATTGTTTATTGTCTCCAAGCAAAGTCCAGAGGACCCATGTGCCGCTACGCTGACGACCTGGTGCCCATGCTGAAGATCATGGCAGGACCTAATGCTCACAAGTACACACACACACATACACAAACACATACACTTACACATACACACACACACACACACACACACACACACACACACTCAGAACACTTTAAACTTCATTATTTAGTCTCACACCTGCAGAGCTACACACTTGCTCAATGTGTGTGTGTGTTCATGGATGTGACTGTGTTCTCAGGCTTTCCTTGTCTGAACCTGTGGACTTGAAGAAGATGCGTTTCTTCTCTGTTCCTCATGATGGAGGAAGCCCTTACAATTCTCCTGTGGACAAACAGCTCATACAAGCTCAGAGACAGGTCACAGACCGACGCGTACACACATTCATGCTATCACATAAACATATGTTTGTTAACTAGTTTGTGTGTTTCTTGTTTGTTTCACAATTTAAAATATTTTTCACCTTAAAAGTGGTCGGATTGTTGTGTAAATGAAATGATGTACCCCCTAATTCCAGGGTGTAAAGGCAGAAATACACTTCTGCATCCTTCTCCGGCGGGTGGTCGGATTCAGAAGAATTTGAACGTACTTACAGGCCCTATACACTTCTACGAGGGCTGTGGGTGCTGAAATTAATTCACTGTCAGACCATTGTAGGATCCGCACCATTGTTCAATACTGTTTTAACATTAGATGGTGGACCGGGATGAAAATGTGACCTGTACTTAGGTGAATTTTTTTATTGTCGTCAGCGTATTTATTGCAGCGCGACCAAGGAAAAAACTTTTAGTGGAGCATGAAAGTGTAGTGGACGAAAGTCCTCGTTTGAGAGCCACTGACATAGTCTACACAGTATGCAGAAGTTGGTTTATTGACACACCTTATAAGGACGGCAACAGCGCTTTAAAACAACTTTTTACATTATTCAAAGATGAAAGATTAAAGCAAGAGAATCGCCAGGTGTAGGCTACCTTTTCATTATGTGTGTGTGTTGTCAGTGTTTGTAATACAATGGTGTTGGCTGTAAGTTAACTCCACTTTGCGTTTTTGACAATAAAATAAATCCCATTTAGGATAACAGCCTTCTTCCTATGTGCGGGAGGTTGTTTATGCCTGGGTGTAACAACGCGATTACAGGCGGAACATTGGTATAATGTCATTTGGAGAGTTTAAAACAATACAAAACGAGGGGAAATCTACTGTATGGACATATTTCTAGTCAATGCTGGTGTACCACTGCATAAAATGTCGGATTTACGACAGTCTTCGACCCTGTGTATTGCCGTAGAAGCCCACATTGGTGTGAAAGCCCCCCCACCCCTTCCCCTTGACCAGGCCTAGGTTTTGTTATGTTAATTGAATTGACCTGGATTGAAAACAACCCCCCCCGCCCCCCACCAGGGAGGCACCCCGTCACTGCTTCACTGATTTAAAAAACCTGAAAGTCAAAGGTTCGATCCCCACTAGTGGCAACCATGGCCCAAGTTGCTTAACGACTGTTAACGACTCTTAATGACTTATCAGAGTACGCCTGAATCTGTATAATTACATGCCAGAAACGAATCTCAAGAACATTAAGGTGAAATAATAATATATAAGTTAGGAACATTACACATAGCCTAAGTTAAAACTTTTAAACACATACCACCATAAACATGTGAGATAATTCGACAAGAGACATTGAAAGACAGCTTACTCACTGCTTCGTCAAAAAAGAGAGATCAACTATATATATATACCAGTGGCGGTCCGTGCATTTCACGACTAGGCCTTCAGCGATGTCCTACACGATGTTAAACTGAGTGAATCCACCGCCTAATGCCATCATTACGACGCCATGGCTCTCGAACCATTATATTTATACAGAAAGGCAGTATAAGGCCCCGTCCCATTCATCTTCCCTTCGCCCTACCACTTCATCGAAGTGAACTTCACTGCGGAGGGCCCCTTCACAACGGAGTGAGAAGTGTTAAGGGATTTAAATCTTTACCTGAGAAATGGGACACCACTCGATCACTCATATCCAGCTCCACTGTAGGCTACCTTTCACCAAAAACGCAATGCAAACAGTGTTCCTATGTTTGCGAATTTGAACACACGTCAGGTTCTCAGGTTTTGCCAAACATATATACCCACATGTCATAAAATAGCGTTTTTTACATCCTAACATTAACGTTACTCGGCTACTCTCAGCAGCATACAGACGTTCATTTGTGAAAATAGCGATCTTTTTCTAACAATCATATTCTACTCAACTGTAAGGAATATTATTCTGCATAATGATCGGCTAAATATCCCGATGTGTTTCACATTTTTTAATAGTTATTTGCGAAGATATCCATAGATTTGTAAACTTCTTTTTCTGCACTGGCAGCCATCTTTCTTAAATTTTTTGGAGTCGGTTGGTAACCAAGGTGATCGCAAGGCATCATGGGAAAATGTAATCTTTCCCTTCAAACGAAGTCCGGTTCTGATCACACTCCGTTTGAAGGGGTCGTTTGAAGGGTTGAACAACACTTCCCCTTCGGTCCAAAAGAATTGGGACACCCTACCCCTTCACGCGAACGCGCAAACGAAGTGGAAGGGTGAAGTGCTAGGGTGAAGTGGTAGTAATGGGACAGGGCCTAAGTGAGCATTGCATCACCTTAACATAGTCGAGTACAACAGACTTTATTAATATTTCCGGAGCATTTAAAATCAATACACCCGTATTAACAATACATTAAGAGTAGTAAACTCACAGTTATATGATCGCTTGGATATTACTGTCACAACTTAAAAATAAAAGGCGATTTTCAGGGATTAGTCTACAAAGTTTTATTAAGTCCACCGAAAGTAGCCTATGTGAGCTTTAACAAGTTTGTCCACTAAACATCGCATTGTCCCACCTGCAAAGCAGTTTCATTAAACTTCCCATCCTCACAATATCCAATTTTTCTTGAAAGTTCCGTCTTGAAAATGGCGTGTAATTGTATCAAAAACTGGAATTATCAAGTTGGTGTAAACTAGTTTATTTGAGTTGGATAATGTAATTATATTTAGTCTTACCAATTGAAACAACTAGCATAATAAGCATTGAAACCGATGTACGTCGTTTTCGCGTTAGCCAGCTAAACTGAGCACTGAAGCACTGCACCGGTCTGCCTCAGTATCCAATCAAAGGACATTTACGTGTCACGTTCAACGCGAAAACACAAAATCTTCCGGGCCTTCTAGAAGGCCCAATGTCGCCAACTCGAAATCTGATTGGTTGTCACAACTGTCTGTTTCAGTTCATTCAACTTAAATGAACTGAAACAGCCAGTTGTGATAACCAATCAGATGTACACGGGCCTTCAATGTGAATTCTGAAGGCCTCAGGGAAGATTTCTGTTCTCGGGAAATATTTCTTGGAGCGTGGCAACACATGATAGCTGAAATATGATTGGATGAAAGCTCTAACATAAATTTACAACGCTGGAAGCTATGAAATGAAGATAATGGACTATGGGGAATAATTTAATACATATTTATGAAAAGAAAATATTAAAATTAAATGTATTTTATTACATTTATTTTCTGATGATGTTTAGGCCAGCAGAGAAGGCCTTGAAGGCCCTGACCGACCACCACTGATATATATATCTGGAAACCACTTACAGATTCCGATTAGCTAAATTTGCGTCTGGATGGAAAGGTGTTATCTTTCCCCACCCCACCCATGCTAAGCCATTTCTAGCATAACATGCGATCTACTGTGGAAAACAGAAGGCAGGCGATTTTTTTTATCAGTTCTCACCACACAACGACGTCTCATCTTTGCTCCTTGAATGTCCAGTGTTGTAGTCCAGTGTATACGCAGGTATACGGAGTATACCCACTTATTTTTCAGTCAGCATTACCCACCACTTCTCAAAACAGGGTGTTTATCCTGTGCTGTATGAATACATAAAAAGTATACCCACTTCTCCAGGGACCACTACACCACTGTGAATGTCGATATGTAATGGTATGGTGTTATTGAAACTTGCTACGTGTAAAAAAGACTAGAAATTGAACGTTTATTAATCGAGTCTAAAGTTTCTAATGTTGCCTCGGGCGCCTTTACATGAACATAATTAAAACGTCACATAAGTCCACTAAACAATTCCCAATTCGCACGCTCCAGTAACAGAACAGAAATACCCCAGAGGAGGTAGGAATGATAAACCAGGTACTTCGTCGCACCGACGTGCTAGATCCTTACCAGCAACGTGGCTAAGCGGTTAGACACAGGTATATAGTACCATTAACCTGAAGAGGGCAGGCTCGAAGGTCGCGAAGCTCACGCAAGATTTCTAAATCTACCTGAAAAGACACAGGATAGATATTCACGAGTGGCAAACATGTCCCAAGTTGCGAAATGACTATGTCAATATCAGAGTAAGCCCGACTTTGTATAATTAAATGCCAAAAGTGAATCTCAAGAACATTACAGAGATGAAGCTCCGGAATATGAGTCGAACAGCCTCCAAAGTGCATTGCAACCCTCGAACTCTGAAAATGAAAGGCAAAGCAAGAATCAAAACCCTAAAGACAGAACTCTGAAAACGGAAGGTGAATCAAGAAATGTGATAAACCCGGAGCAATACCCTAAAGACAGAATATTAATAAAATTATTATCGTGTACATTTTAATTTCGTTTTTATGGGGCAATAGCTGTAAATGGGAGGGGATACGTTTAGTCAGTTGAAAGCTGACCTATAGACAGAATCTCATTCCGTCTCATCACAAGACGTTTTAACTCAATTCCTTGTCGTTTTCAACCAATGGCTGCAGCAGGGTGTGTGTGGCTAGACTGCTGACAGTCAATATGCTAATAAGAGCATTTCGCACCTCTGTCAGCGGGAGGTGAGAATGCTAAACACATCGGCCCCCCTCCCCTCGCAGGTTCCTTCCCGGAAAATTCCGTCAGTATGCGGCAGACGGATATTTCGGGGGAATGTCTGCGATCAGCCAGGAATGGTGATCATTCGCGGCTGTATCACAGCGTATACGGGCCCGATAATCTTGCTTTTCGTGCAGTGCTTTACTTCAGATGAGTCTTGTTATGGAGATTTTCTCCTTAGTTCTCAATATGTTAGTCATCATTCCTACACTAAATGTGTCAACATTCACACACTTCAGCATTAGGTACAAGGCCTCTCCACTATGCCCACAGTGTCACAGCAACACACAGTCACTGCGCTCTAAGCCGCCAACTACACACACACACACACACACACACACACACACACAAACACACACACACACACACACAAACAATCACACCTAATAGCAGAACTAGGCTTAAGAACATAAAAATGGCCATTACACATAACACCCCAAAACAGAATCCTATATATTATAACTTGCCTAGTTCTGGTGGTTGTGGGTAATGGCTCTTTTGATGGGGCTATGAGTGATGTGACTGTGGGTGTGGCTGTGTGAGTATGGTGTAAGTCACCATAATGGAGAAGCCGTGCATGGAAAGCTATGGGGTGTGGAAAAGGGTAATATTAAAGATAAAACCTGCTCATTAAAGCTAGAAGGAAGATATATTATAATGGTAGCAGTTCACCTAGAGGTTTAGTACTATTTTGTGTGTGGCAGACTCCTAAAGTTGACAAAAAGTAATAGTCCAATATAAGTAGGTGCTGACTACAGTGCTGTCAATTCTTTGTAGGAAGGAAATTAGATGTTCCAACAGCAAGTTCTGCACATTCTAGAGGGATCTTCACTGTTGAGGATGAGACTTATATTTTGTGGATAAAATTAGCTGAGAATACAATTTCATTCCTCCTTCAGGAGAGATTCAACCTGCAGCAGACACTGCCTAACGCTTCTCTCACATTGTTGCGTTGGAATGCGTTGATCAAACGGAAGGCGGAGGAGGAGTCTGGCGCATGGGGTTCTGTTGATACCGGAGACGTTATAGTGAGATTGGCAGGTCATCAAACCAATCACGTCACTAGCAAGCTTTTCCCCTTTGAGTAGTAGCATGCTATCATTAGACAGGGTGCTCAGAGACCTCGCAAATCCTATGATACGTATTTTTCAGTTACAATAAAGGGGTTTTTACATTGTACAGTGTCTATTTCTCTGTAACTTTAAAAAAATCTAACCAAAAAAAAGTCAATCAACCAACTTGTAGGTACAAATACGACCATCTACGGAGTTTGGCAGCCATCTTTTTTTGTGAGTTTGCCGCTCTGTAGACGTGAGCATATACCGGATATGATTGGCTAGCGCCTTAGTTATGCATGAAAGGCAATATGATTGGCTGACGCATGCATTGCCTCTCGAAAAGTTCAACCTTCTTCAACTCTTGCCGCAAGCAAAGCATGAAACGCAACGCACGCGAACCAAACTGAGCCACAATTCAGTTCGGCAAAGGATGACGTCACCCCATTCAAAGTGAATGGGGATGCGTTAACCCTGACGCATCAACGCATTCCAACGCAACAATGTGAGAGAGCTGTAAGCGGCTGTTCTTGGCCCAGCATTGGCGTGTTGTACCGATCCGTTGTTTGTCTTTGACTTGTCTCTGTTAGATATGATTTGGAGTTGACGCAGAGGTTTTGCGTACGTGTCTGTTTGGATGATTGCACCGCTAGAGATTTAAATAAAAACCATCTTTGGACATGGTGAAACCTACTCCGTCCGCTATTTGTTATGTCACTTCAACCCCTAGTTGTGACACACACACACACACACACACACACACACACACACACACACACACACACACACACACTTCTTCTCTACTGCAACACAATTTAAACACAAACATACCTAAACACTGACTCCCTCCTGTGCACACAAACACTCATAAACCAACAAACACAAATTTGCACCCTCTCTCCATTCACTCTTCACATGTTTCAGACTCAATGAGTCCTCTCTGTGGTCAGTCTGAGGTGTACAGCCAACTGTGAGTATCTCACAGAACTTCAGTTTTTAGCTGAGTGAAGTGAGAACACGTGTGTGTGCACGGACGCACGCACGCACGCACACACACACACCACATACACACACACACAGACACACACACACACACACACACACAAACACACACACACACACACACACACACACACACAGGCAGACAGACTCCTCAAACTACAAAAGGACCTCTAGATGTATGATTACAGTAAGACTCTAAACCACACTGCAAAAATGCTTTTCTAACCTAGTGTTATTATAGTGCTTGTTTTAAGCAAAATTACTTATTTTAAGAAATCTTAACAAGCCAAATTTGCTTAACGCACTGGCAGCCAAATTTGCTTGTTTTAAGCAGATTTTGCTTAAAACAAGCAAATTTGGCTGCCAGTGCGTTAAGCAAATTTGGCTTGTTAAGATTTCTTAAAATAAGTAATATTTGCTTGAAATAGGCAAAAATAACCTTACCAAGACAGCACTAGGTAAGTACAATTTAGCTAGAAACAAGACCAACTAGATTTTTTCATCTCAATATAAGAGTAATAACACTAGGTTAGAAAAGCATTTTTGCAGTGCACTTTTAAGTTGTTGCAATTCTATTCAGTTCCATGCAATGCACTTTGTTAGTGGAGATACATTTGATTCTGCCTATCACTCAAATCAGTTCAATCTTAAATATTGAGGATAATGACCAGTAAAGTTTTGGTACAGCTATGTACAATTAAGTGCATGTTTTTGTTAGTTAATTGAATTTCTCCAATTGTCTGTTATTATGGCTTGGTTATTGCTCTCCTGGTTTGATTTTTGAATCCTTGGGCCCATGCAGCATTTTGGGCATTTGTTGTTAAGCACTTACAAAATAGAATATATTGACTCCTTCAGTATGATGTTATAATTAGTGTGCCTGCCCGAAGGGAAGCACACTATTGTTCTTCGTTTTTTACTATTTTTTTTATTCTAGTAGTTTTTCTTGCAGCTAACTACTCCTCGCCCGATTGAGATAGAGACGCCGTTCAAACGCCAAAACGTCCGGCCCGATCCGGTGCAAGCTGCTATGACTTTTCGTGGCGGTACTCCTTGCCACTCCTTTTTTATTCCTCTTTTTCCATCACCTTTTTTCTCCATAGACTTGCATGGCAGAACTTTGAGGCATTATGACATCATAATAGGCTCATTAAACTGGCTTGCACCTGTGATTCACTGACAACTCTCACTGACACCTGCGCACGGTTCCTCTTCTCTCTCTGTCCCTCTCCATTCAACTGTATAACTAGGAATATTAAGAGACACCTTCCATACCAGGGCTCTACTCACTCATGCATACTCACTCATGTTTACTCACTCGTGCATACTCACTCATGCATACTCACTCGTGCATACTCACTCATGCATACTTACTCATGCATACTCACTCATGTTTACTCACTCATGTTTACTCACTCATGCGTACTCACTCATGCGTACTCACTCATGTTTACTCACTCATGCATACTCACTCATGCATACTCACTCATGTTTACTCACTCATGCGTACTCACTCATGCGTACTCACTCATGTTTACTCACTCATGCATACTCACTCATGCATACTGACTCATGTTTACTCACTCGTGCATTCTCACTCATGTTTACTCACTCATGCATACTCACTCATGCATACTCACTCATGCATACTCACTCATGCATACTCACTCATGCATACTCACTCGTGCATACTCACTCATGTTTACTCACTCATGCATACTCACTCATGCATACTCACTCATGCATACTCATTTGTGCATACTCATTTGTGCATGCTCATCCAGCAGGGAGAGCTGGAGAGCTGACACCTGCCCCAATTCCAAGGCACTTGTTCTCTCGGTCATGGCCGCAACAGAGCAAGCACACTCTCGCAGTTCGTTCACGAAACGCATTCTAGTTTCTTTATTTGTTACCGTGATTACTCATATCCTCCGGCCCCCGACTTTGCCTCATTTTCAAGAACCGGCCCCAGCTCCAAACTAATTGAAGAGCCCTGGTGTAGAGGAATACTTAATGTGGAATAAAATGTGAATAGATTCATGATAGTCCAGATATGTTGATATGTTTACAGTTTGGATCATTCTGAAGTTCAGAGAATAGCTGCAGTGCTGAGGGTCCAGGCTGATTCCCATCAAGCTGCAGCTCTCTGAGGGCTGATAGGTTTGAACTCAGTGCTGATGCTAAAGATCTGAAGCCTTCATGTGTAATACTGCAGTCTTTCAGGCTGTAGAGAGAAAGAAGACAAGACTATATTAGATCAGCTGAGGGACGCATGAGGACAAAGAGGGAAGCAGTTATTATCTCATGATGTGTTCCATACATGTTGGCCATGTAAGACATACAAATAAACCATATCTATATTTTTGAAATGGGAGAGTTTAATGTACAAAGTACAATGTGTGAGTGTGAAAGAGTTAATGCTTTTGTTTTTCAAAATTATGAGAAATGTATGTGTGGCTCTATAATATGTTGCATGTGTGTGTGAGATGGAAAATGAAAATTCCCTGTCAGCAGACAATATTTGGTCCTCTGATACTCACAGACAGTAGAGAGAAAAGAACAAATATTCTTTGTATTGTGCGTGCGCGCGTGCGTGTTTGTGATGAAGGTGGGAAGGAGTAATACTACTGTATTGCAGTTTTTTTAGATTCATTTTCAGTGAGCTTTACAGACACATCCCAGAGCACTTCAATTAACCTTTGGTGCAAAATGCACTACAACCACCAAAACACTTCATACTTGGCCCACTGCCATAACTATAGCATATGCTGTCTCCCATTACAGTTTTTTTCACACTTGTTTCAATACCATGTATACTTTTTCAAATACTTCACACAACCACCATATCAGTAGACTATGTGAACTAAACTGTGCATTTTCCATTGCTTAGATACACAATGCATTCAATGACCAATTCTTCCAAAATTCATAGATATCTGCCCAGGAATTGATAGTTTTCAGCTGACGTCAGAATGACCAGCTGGCGGGCAAAAAAGACGTTCCACAGCAGTTTAACACGGGAGTTAATACAGGAATCACCCACCTTTCAAGCTCTTTTAATATAAACTAGAATGCATTTCGTGAACGAACTGCGAGAGTGTGCTTGCTCTGCAGTGCAGTGGCCGAGTGCGCATATGTTGTTGAGGGGCCTAACAGACTGATATCTGAGAACAAAATCTGTATAGTACTGTGTTTTCTGTGTTTAGTACAACGTTGAATGCAGATTGTAGGATGAATCTGCCAGCCTTCCAATGTAACTGTCTGCAGTGACACTGAATACACCTTTTTGTTTTCAACCAATATATTTTAGCAAGCAACCAAGCTCAACCATTATATTTTGGCTCCACTGACGTTTAGACATATGAGGGTATCTTTGTTGTTCTGTTTTTGTTTGTTTGTTTGCTTGTTTATTGTGAAAGGGTCTAGTGTGTTACATTTAGCTTGAAGAAGTCTTAAAATAGGCTCCAAGTGACATTATCTCTTATGGGGTGTAATTATTCCTCCAAAGGTCGTGTTAATCAATGAGTGCACCTAAATTGTGCGGTATTTGTTGAGGGAGACTTGGGCTTGTTTTGATTTTGTATTGGTTGCGGATGCAATAAATCTTGTCTGTGCTTCAAATGTAAATATATTTATTGTCTCTCTGTATTATGAAACTTGCATATTTACTAAGCACAAACATTTCAGGTGTCAGGGTCATAATAGTTCCAGAGTTTCGTTATACTGACTTACTGAGCTAAGTGAATTGTTGAAATTGTTATCTTGGTAAAAGGAAACATCTCTGCAACAATATTGGAATGAATGCGGTTACATAGTCAACTTTACTTAAAGTGTATTGTAAGATATCTTGTTACTGCTTTAACGCCCCCTAATGGACCCGCGGGCGGGCCCGTACTGGATAAATCGCCAAAACAAATCCTGAAAATTCTATTTCTGAAAATATGATTCAAACTCCCATTTAATATTTTTTTGTGGTAATCCAACTATGTGTAAATCGATTTTCAGTTGTCTACATGCATCCGTTACAAATAAATACAATTTTAAACACACCATGACACATCCTCATTTTTTACATATGGAGCAGCCTCCTCCCATAACTAAGCCATTTAAATGTGTTTCTGCATTATCCGTACCTTAAATAACGTTATAGAACATTCATTTACCTTCAAAACATCTAAAAAAACAGACTTGAACTGCATGGTTATGTCCATAAAGTTGTTTATTCACTTGCTCACGACATTGAGAAAAAACGTTCACTTTCTTGTATGTTTCTGATGACGATCTCCTCGCTCTCTTCCTGACAACACTACACAAAGTTATCACGTGATGTTATATATAGTTACAAAGCTTAAGACCCCCTCTTTCAGAATCTTTGGATTTTATTGGCTGTTAAACACATGTTTGTCATGAGTGACAGGCATTACCACCAATGGCATCAGCTCTCAATCATGAAGCTGCTCTGGCATGTCCTATCATATCACTTTACACTTCTTGTAAGACTTCTCAGTAGTGATTGACACCTGTTTTACCGAATAATAGAGATTCTACCAAAAAAGTAGGTAGGTCATTTGCCCTGATTGCTCAGTCCTGGAGTTTAGATTTTTGAAAGCGTAACTCAAGAGTCTCAGCTGCGCTCCCGGTGCGTAAATGGGCCATTTTGTTTACCTTCAAATGCGCACAGCAAGTGGTTTGGTCCACACGATCCTGAGGGCTTGTTTGTGCATATTTTTGGCTGCAATTTGTCTCCCTTGTACTCATCCATCATGGCAAGACGAGGATTGCAGATGAGTGAAATACATGGGATGATTTTTGATGATTTTCGGGGAAGCCAGTGGACTCAGCATGGACTAGCATGGACTCAGCATGGACTAGCATGCTAGCATGGACTCAGTGGAAGAGTGAATGGAATCGATGCCATCCTCGATGCGTAAGTAATTTAAACCAACTACTTTTCAGTGCATACCAGTAAGCTATGCATATGCCTTATTCTCTTTAGTGCTATATTTTTTTTATCATTGTGGGATGTAGTTTGCTAGTAATGGATATTGGTTAGCATGCTGCTGCTGTATTTACGTAGCTGCAATGTAGGCTACAACATACTAACATAGCACAACCTGCTTCTTGCCTCAAAACGCATAGAAATGTTTTATTTACATCTGCTAAATGCATGCTAAATGCATAATGCCTATGTTATTATCACACTTCAGCTTGACTATGGTGTTTTTTTTACATATGTTTACATTTTACATATTTGTGCATTAGCTTAGTAAATAACATGAAGCAAAATTCAATTGTAAGGCATGACCCAGTCAAAATATTTATATTGTCCAACGTTTTTATCTTGCAGTGACCCAGCCCCAGCTCCAGCTCCAGCTCCAGCATCACCCTCACCCCCACCACCACCCCCGTCGCCACCACCACTACTACCAGCTGCACAGCCTCCAACAGTGACACAATCCAATTTCAAAAGAAATTATAATATTAGTCTAAAATGGAGTTATATATGTCTGTACAACGAAAAAAAACAATGATATACAATGAGAATTTTTTTTTATGCATTTGGAGAGCTTGGAGAGGTTTTGGACACTTGGAGACGCCTGAATGCACCATTTAGATATTGCTGTGCAACACCTGGACATTTTTAGATATCTGCTCCAAAATTTGTACTTTGTTTCTCAGGAACATGTTGAATCAGGAAATATAGAACATGACAGAATTTTCTTCCCTTGAAACCATCCACACACTGTCAAACATAAAAATGAAAGGCGTTTTTTACATTTTTTACATTTTGTTCTGTATATGATGCTTTGAAATTGATACTTAATTATGAAAATAAAAGTCAGGAGGTGAATGCATGTCTTGGCCCATTTGTCTTCTTCAATTTAAGATATGAATGATCTTTGTATCATGTGTACAACTTCAGATATTGAGTGTTATTATGTGTAAGTACAAATCGTTCCAAATTAAGGCGAAATATCCCACTGCAGTAACAGGATATAGCTTGTTAGACTTAATGCACTAAGAGTTAGACTGTAGGTCTAGTATCTAATGTAAGCAACACTTTTACTGTATAGATAGAGAGCATGTGTATCACATTGGTTTATAGTCTGTCAAATTAGTTCTAGTTATTGGTGTTCGTTGGCATAAAAAGTTAGTCTTCTCTTATAAGACTAGGTAGTACATCTGATTAGAGCTAGCAACCATGAATTGCAGATTAAGGGGTCCCCTATCTCAGTGTTCATTTTGGCAGCTATTTTTAGATTCAGTCTTAAGACAAAAATGCATAATAGTTTTAGTCACATTTAGTCATAGTTATCCTTCTTAGTTTCAGTCTAGTTTTCGAAAACTCATTACAATTTAGTCTAGTTTTAGGCACATTTAAAATTCCATATTATAGCCACATTAAACTCCTTCCCTTCCCTTCTCAGGCCCAGGGACCTCCTGTGTTGTGTCAACTGCATAGTTATCTAGCTTGCAGTACTTAAATTGTGGATGCAATTAGTCTCCAAGATACAGATCTCATGCCTACAGCTGAATTCGAATTTGTTTGTAATAAATAATCGAATGTGATGATGAAGTACGGTACGCAGCATCTTAACTTAAGCTCAACTCAAGTATTACAGCAGCTAGCTTGCCGCTAACACTAACTGAAAACACACTGGAACACATAGTGGCTAGCTGCTAACAAGTAACATATATAAGTAACACATCAGCAGTAATGAATCAAGTGTACTGATATTAAATGTACTACTAAATGTACTACTAACATGCCATTCTTAAATTAAAGCCAGTGACATGATGGTTAACAATTAACGAGTTAATGATGGATACCGACAGTTAGCATACCTAGCTAGGTAGCATTACCATTGGATTTCAATGGCAGTTAAGCTAGCTCTGGCTATCCAGACAAAGGAGCCTTGTTTTTGGACACGTATCACTTGACGCGCGGGGGCAATACAGTCATCTGGAAAGTTTAAAATGATACTAAACGAAGGGAAATCTACTGTATCGAGATATGTCTGCTCAGTAGACAATGCAGATTCTAATTAGGCTGGTGGATATGTCCAATGTAATAAGTTTGAAGTTTTAATGAAATATGATTGATGCAACTCTCGTTCTCCACAACATGGATTAACCTGGATGGCTGTATGTAGTTTCAGAACGAACGTCAAAGATCTTCAATGGTAAGACTTGTCGGTTGTGCCTCTGTTGGTGTCTCGTAAAACGTGAGTTTTATTAAAGCATAGCGTGTGTATTGTGTTGCTATTTCATTCCGAGATGGCATGGGAGTAAAATGCTCCGCTCTGCTGCTGGTATACAGACAGCCGGAAAGGTTAACAAACGGAATGAAATAGCTACACATTACACACGCTATGCCTTAATAAAACCCACGTTACTCACATACTGGTTAACACTGTTAGAGCGGGTGTATAAACTGTACCTGAAACTGTTGCCACGACATTGATTTAATATTTTGCACTCTCTATCTAACCACTCATTCAGGTGTTTTCTTGAGTTGGTACAGCCAACTACTGCACACGTAGTTCCCGAACCACTTTTCCTAGTTAAGTTTTCCATCCTTTTTCACACTGTGTCTCTGCGTCGATATCGGAAATACCTAGCAAAATAAACCTGAGCCTGGGTGAAGGCTAAATAGCTTGCTAGCTATCATCACTCTATTCACGATTGTATCAATAGTATATCTAGGTTTTCTTTGGTGACTGTTGTCGGGCCTCTTGAACTGTCTGTGGGTTGTGAACGTAAACATCTCGCTAGCTATTACTACTACTCTATCATGATATAAAGCTTAATGGTGGTTTTCGATTTACAGGATTTTTATGGCATTTAAGAGATATAAACCTTGATGGTGGTTTTCGATTAGCATGATTTTTATGGCATTAAGGAGAGCTTCGCCTTCTCCTATCTCAGAGTGGGTGACGTCACAATGGCTCAACCTTCCACCATGTTAGTCAATGAGAGAAAAAGGTGATGAAAAAGAGGAATAAAAAAGGAGTGGCAAGGAGTACCGCCACGAAAAGTCATAGCAGGTTGCACCGGATCGGGCCAGACGTTTTGGTGTTTGAATGGCGTCTCTAGCTCAATCGGGCGAGGAGTAGTTAGCTGCAAGAAAAACGGGGAGAATAAATAAATAAAGAAAACTTAACGATAACAATACTGTGCTTCCCTTCGGGCAAGCACACTAATAAACTAGAATGCGTTTCGTGAACGAACTGCGAGAGTGTGCTTGCTCTGTTGCGGCCATGACAGAGAGAACAAGTGCCTTGGAATTAGTCTCTTCCCCTCCTAGTCTCCTAGAAGAGTGAAGAAAGTAAAGAAGAGTGGAAGAAGGAAAGAAGAAAAGAAAGAAGAGTGGAAGAAAGAAAGAAGAGTGGAAAGAGTGAACAAGAGTGGCTCTGGATAAAGACAGTAAAGAGAGAGTAAAGAGGGAAAATATTGAAAGAAGGAGAAAAAAAGTGAAGCAGAGAGAAGGAGTGTGAGAGAAAGTAGAGTGAGAGGGATAGAGAGAAAGAAGGAGAGAGAAAAAAAGTAGAGTATTTGCAGGGCTCTACGCTAAGGTTTTTCCCAAGGGTGCTCCTAAATGAAAAAATTTAGGAGCACACAAAGAAATTTAGGAGCACAGCAGGTTTTTTTTACACGGAAGCAAAGCATGTCATACTCATTTGCGACCTATAGTTACAAACATTGTATTTTCCAACGTTTAACCCCATTCATGTTCAGTTATTCCAAAGCAATTTAACTGGTAAATTGATCAAATTACTGCATTTGTTCATACAACGCTTTGGTTGACCTCTTATCAATTGTTATTAGTAGTATCTTACATAGCCAGCTTTACTTAAAGTTTATTGTAAGATATAGCTTGTTAGACTTAATGCAGTTAGAGTTAGACTGTAGGTCTAGTATCTAACGTAAGCAACACTTTTACTGTATAGCTAGAGAGCACTTGTATCACATTGGTTTATAGTCTGTCAAATTAGTTCTAGTTATTGGTGTTCGTTGGCATAAAAAGTTAGTCTTCTCTTATAAGCCTAGTTAGTACATCTGATCAGAGCTAGCAACCATGAAAAACCTCTTCTGAAACTAAGAAGGATAACTATGACTAAATGTGACTAAAACTAATATGCATTTTTGTCTTAAGACTGAATCTAAAATAGCTGCCAAAATGAATACATCTCAGTGTTCATTTTGGCAGCTATTTTAGATTCAGTCTTTTAGATTCAGCAGCTATTTTAGATTCAGTGCATATTAGTTTTAGTCACATTTAGTCATAGTTATCCTTCTTAGTTTCAGTCTAGTTTTCGAAAACTGAGCACACTACAACAGCTACGCTGTGTCCAGGTACATCCTCAAACGTTTTTCAGTTAATCTAATGATTCAAGGTCTCTCATGAATCATTACTCCCAGGACACGGGTTAATGTTAACTCACGCTATCGGTCACAACAAGTTAACCATTCTTTCAGTATAAGCTACTTTTGCATAGCCCCGTACAGCTAGGATAGCTCACGTTACCGTAGTAGGAATACAAGCCTTAGCTCACTATATCCACACAACTAAATTCATGAATTACTTCACAAGTTTACTTCACAACTTGAATTAAGGAAAAAGATCCCCCGTTACGGCTAGCTGAAACTGCCAGTGGATACTCCCGTTACGTAGTGTTAGTTAGCCTTTAGCCCCGTACTCAGATATTACAGCTGCTTAACACAGCTAGGATAGCTCTGCTTAACAAAGCTAGGATAGCTAACGTTACCGTAGTGGGAATACAAGCCTTAGCTCACTATATCCACACAACTAAATTCATGAATTACTTCAAAGGTTTACTTCACAACTTGAATTAAGGAAAATGGCGTCTCCAACGTTAACGTAACGTTAAATAGCTGCTACGGCTAACACTGAAATTTTAATGGAAACTGATAGTCAGTACACTGAAAATGCTGCCATTCAACTCACCTTCACGAAGTGGAAATATGGTAGCTAGGTTAGAAACTGTAGTTACTCTTATTCTTTCTCAAAGTTGAATTGAGAGGGACAGAGAAATACGGTTCCTCTTATTCTTTTTCAAAGTTGAATTGAGAGGGACAGAGAAAATGCGGTTCCTTGGATTTGGCGGAGGTGTCAGTGAGAAGCACAGGTGCAAGCCAGTTTAATGAGCCTATTATGATGTCATAATGCACAGAGTTCTGCCATGCAAGTCTATGGAGAAAAAAGGGATGAAAAAGAGGAATAAAAAAGGAGTGGCAAGGAGTACCGCCACGAAAAGTCATAGCAGGTTGCACCGGATCGGGCCGGACGTTTCGGTGTTTGAATGGCGTCTCTATCTCAATCGGGCGAGGAGTAGTTAGCTGCAAGAAAAACGGGGAGAATAAATAAATAAACTAGAATGCGTTTCGTGAACGAACTGCGAGAGTGTGCTTGCTCTGTGACAGAGAGAACAAGTGCCTATGAATTAACATGTATTTACATCTACTCAATCAGTGTAGTGGGGCCTTCTTCCAATATATTTTAGCAAGCAAGCAAGCTCAACCATTATATTTTGGCTCCACTGACGTTTAGACATATGAGGGTATCTCAGAGTTTCGTTATACTGACTTACTGAGCTAAGTGAATTGTTGAAATTGCTATCTTGGTAAAAGGAAACATCTCTGCAACAATATTGGAATGAATGCGGTTACATAGCCAGCTTTACTTAAAGTTTATTGTAAGATAGGCCTATATGTTAGACTTAATGCAGTTAGAGTTAGACTGTAGGTCTAGTATCAAACGTAAGCAACACTTTTACTGTATAGCTAGAGAGCACGTGTATCACATTGGTTTATAGTCTGTCAAATTAGTTCTAGTTATTGGTGTTCGTTGGCATAAAAAGTTAGTCTTCTCTTATAAGCCTAGTTAGTACATCTGATCAGAGCTAGCAACCATGAAAAACCTCTTCTGAAACTAAGAAGGATAACTATGACTAAATGTGACTAAAACTAATATGCATTTTTGTCTTAAGACTGAATCTAAAATAGCTGCCAAAATGAATACATCTCAGTGTTCATTTTGGCAGCTATTTTAGATTCAGTCTTTTAGATTCAGCAGCTATTTTAGATTCAGTGCATATTAGTTTTAGTCACATTTAGTCATAGTTATCCTTCTTAGTTTCAGTCTAGTTTTCGAAAACTGAGCACACTACAACAGCTACGCTGTGTCCAGGTACATCCTCAAACGTTTTTCAGTTAATCTAATGATTCAAGGTCTCTCATGAATCATTACTCCCAGGACACGGGTTAATGTTAACTCACGCTATCGGTCACAACAAGTTAACCATTCTTTCAGTATAAGCTACTTTTGCATAGCCCCGTACAGCTAGGATAGCTCACGTTACCGTAGTAGGAATACAAGCCTTAGCTCACTATATCCACACAACTAAATTCATGAATTACTTCACAAGTTTACTTCACAACTTGAATTAAGGAAAATGATCCCCCGTTACGGCTAGCTGAAACTGCCAGTGGATACTCCCGTTACGTAGTGTTAGTTAGCCTTTAGCCCCGTACTCAGATGTTACAGCTGCTTAACACAGCTAGGATAGCTCTGCTTAACACAGCTAACGTTACCGTAGTGGGAATACAAGCCTTAGGTCACTATATCCACACAACTAAATTCATGAATTACTTCAAAGGTTTACTTCACAACTTGAATTAAGGAAAATGGCGTCTCCAACGTTAACGTAACGTTAATTTATATGTTAGCTGCTACGGCTAACTATCAGTTTCCATTAAAATTTCAGTCAGTACACTGAAAATGCTGCCATTCAACTCACCTTAACGAAGTGGAAATACGGTAGCTAGGTTAGAAACTGTAGTTACTCTTATTCTTTCTCAAAGTTGAATTGAGAGGGACAGAGAAATACGGTTCCTCTTATTCTTTTTCAAAGTTGAATTGAGAGGGACAGAGAAAATGCGGTTCCTTGGATTTGGCGGAGGTGTCAGTGAGAAGCACAGGTGCAAGCCAGTTTAATGAGCCTATTATGATGTCATAATGCACAGAGTTCTGCCATGCAAGTCTATGGAGAAAAAAGGGGATGAAAAAGAGGAATAAAAAAGGAGTGGCAAAGAGTACCGCCACGAAAAGTCATAGCAGCTTGCACCGGATCGGACCGGACGTTTTGGTGTTTGAATGGCGTCTCTATCTCAATCGGGCGAGGAGTAGTTAGCTGCAAGAAAAACGTACGGAATAAATAAATAAACTAGAATGCGTTTCGTGAACGAACTGCGAGAGTGTGCTTGCTCTGTGACAGAGAGAACAAGTGCCAATGAATTAACATGTATTTACATCTACTCAATCAGTGTAGTGGGGCCTTCTTCCAATATATTTTAGCAAGCAACCAAGCTCAACCATTATATTTTGGCTCCACTGACGTTTAGACATATGAGGGTATCTTTGTTGTTCTGTTTTTGTTTGTTTGTTTGCTTGTTTATTGTGAAAGGGTCTAGTGTGTTACATTTGGTCATAGCCTAATAGTTCCAGAGTCTCGTTATACTGACTTACTGAGCTAAGTGAAATGTTGAAATTGTTATCTTGGTAAAAGGAAACATCTCTGCAACAATATTGGAATGAATGCGGTTACATAGCCAGCTTTACTTAAAGTTTATTGTAAGATAGGCCTATATGTTAGACTTAATGCAGTTAGAGTTAGACTGTAGGTCTAGTATCAAACGTAAGCAACACTTTTACTGTATAGCTAGAGAGCACGTGTATCACATTGGTTTATAGTCTGTCAAATTAGTTCTAGTTATTGGTGTTCGTTGGCATAAAAAGTTAGTCTTCTCTTATAAGCCTATAGTACATCTGATTAGAGCTAGCAACCATGAAAAACCTCTTCTGAAACTAAGAAGGATAACTATGACTAAATGTGACTAAAACTAATATGCATTTTTGTCTTAAGACTGAATCTAAAATAGCTGCCAAAATTAATACATCTCAGTGTTCATTTTGGCAGCTATTTTAGATTCAGCAGCTATTTTAGATTCAGTGCATATTAGTTTTAGTCACATTTAGTCATAGTTATCCTTCTTAGTTTCAGTCTAGTTTTCGAAAACTGAGCACACTACAACAGCTACGCTGTGTGTACATCCTCAAACGTTTTTCAGTTAACCTAATGATTCAAGGTCTCTCATGAATCATTACTCCCAGGACACGGGTTAATGTTAACTCACGCTATCGGTCACAACAAGTTACTTGGGATATGCTACCTCATAGTTAGCTAACGTTAGCTAGCTAAACGTTTACAGAGGCTAACGTGAAGCTTCAATCAAAAATTATTAGCTAGCTTTCCAAGCTAGCTGACACAACCTAAACACTCGACTGCCCCTTTGAAGTCAACTTAACGTTGGCTAATATATTCTAATAACTAGTTATCATTGACAGTTACAAGCTAATTTACCAAACTCCTTTCTGTCCTAAATTGAGCAGTTGCTGGTGTGAGCTACAATATGGGAGCTAGCAAAGCCATTTCTAGCTCTACTTCACAATACTGCTGCCTAGTGTAATAAGTTAACGTAAAACATAAATGTTTATAAAGTATCAGACATAAACAGGATACAACACACCAGTTACCAATTGATATTATGTGTTTATATATACCGAAAATGTCAGTAAATCCAGATGATGATTATGCTGCTGCTGCTGTTGGTCCCGTCGCAGGTCCCGTCGAAAACCCTGGAGTCGCGACCCTGTCAGTTGTTTCCATGTGAAATCAATGGAATGCTTCACTTTTTGGCGCCGTATTGACAACTGTCTGTCACTCGCACACTGTGCTTGTAAATTATTTTTCAAGTTTGCACGTACCTATTTATGCGAGTGAAATACTCGCACTGTAGAGCCCTGGAAGGTGTCTCTTAATATTCCTACAGTTGAATGGAGAACGACTGATAGAGCGGGTGACGTCACAATGGCTCAACCTTCCCCATGTTAGTCAATGAGAGAAAAAGGGGATGAAAAAATGGAATAAAAAAGGAGTGACAAGGAGTACCGCCACGAAAAGTCATAGCAGCTTGCACCGGATCGGGCCGGACGTTTTGGTGTTTGAATGGCGTCTCTAGCTCAATCGGGCGAGGAGTAGTTAGCTGCAAGAAAAACGTACGGAATAAATAAATAAACTAGAATGCGTTTCGTGAACGAACTGCGAGAGTGTGCTTGCTCGAGACCGAGAGTACAAGTGCCTTGGAATTGGGGCAGGTGTCAGCTCTCCAGCTCTCCCTGCTGGATGAGCATGCACAAATGAGTATGCACAAATGAGTATGCATGAGTGAGTATGCATGAGTGAGTATGCATGAGTGAGTAAACATGAGTGAGTATGCATGAGTGAGTATGCATGAGTGAGTATGCATGAGTGAGTAAACATGAGTGAGTATGCACGAGTGAGTAAACATGAGTGAGTATGCATGAGTGAGTATGCATGAGTGAGTAAACATGAGTGAGTACGCATGAGTGAGTACGCATGAGTGAGTAAACATGAGTGAGTAAACATGAGTGAGTATGCATGAGTAAGTATGCATGAGTGAGTATGCACGAGTGAGTATGCACGAGTGAGTATGCACGAGTGAGTAAACATGAGTGAGTATGCATGAGTGAGTAGAGCCCTGGTATGGAAGGTGTCTCTTAATATTCCTAGTTATACAGTTGAATGGAGAGGGACAGAGAGAGAAGAGGAACCGTGCGCTGGTGTCAGTGAGAGTTGTCAGTGAATCACAGGTGCAAGCCAGTTTAATGAGCCTATTATGATGTCATAATGCCTCAAAGTTCTGCCATGCAAGTCTATGGAGAAAAAAGGTGATGGAAAAAGAGGAATAAAAAAGGAGTGGCAAGGAGTACCGCCACGAAAAGTCATAGCAACCTGCACCGGATCGGGCCGGACGTTTTGGTGTTTGAATGGCGTCTCTAGCTCAATCGGGCGAGGAGTAGTTAGCTGCAAGAAAAACTACTAGAATAAAAAAAATAGTAAAAAACGAAGAACAATAGTGTGCTTCCCTTCGGGCAAGCACACTAATAAACTAGAATGCGTTTCGTGAACGAACTGCGAGAGTGTGCTTGCTCTGTGACAGAGAGAACAAGTGCCTATGAATTAACATGTATTTACATCTACTCAATCAGTGAAGTGGGGCCTTCTTCCAATATATTTTAGCAAGCAACCAAGCTCAACCATTATATTTTGGCTCCACTGACGTTTAGACATATGAGGGTATCTCAGAGTTTCGTTATACTGACTTACTGAGCTAAGTGAATTGTTGAAATTGCTATCTTGGTAAAAGGAAACATCTCTGCAACAATATTAGAATGAATGCGGTTACATAGCCAGCTTTACTTAAAGTTTATTGTAAGATAGGCCTATATGTTAGACTTAATGCAGTTAGAGTTAGTCTGTAGGTGTAGTATCAAACGTAAGCAACACTTTTACTGTATAGATAGAGAGCACGTGTATCACATTGGTTTATAGTCTGTCAAATTAGTTCTAGTTATTGGTGTTCGTTGCCATACAAAGTTAGTCTTCTCTTATAAGCCTAGGTAGTACATCTGATTAGAGCTAGCAACCATGAATTGCAGATTAAGGGGTCCCCTATCTCAGTGTTCATTTTGGCAGCTATTTTTAGATTCAGTCTTAAGACAAAAATGCATATTAGTTTTAGTCACATTTAGTCATAGTTATCCTTCTTAGTTTCAGTCTAGTTTTCGAAAACTCATTACAATTTAGTCTAGTTTTAGGCACATTTAAAATTCCATATTATAGCCACATTAAACTCATTCCCTTCCCTTCTCAGGCCCAGGGACCTCCTGTGTTGTGTCAACTGCATAGTAGTCTAGCTTGCAGTACTTACATTGTGGATGCAATTAGTCTCCAAGATACAGATCTCATGCCTACAGCTGAATTCGAATTTGTTTGTAATAAATAATCGAATGTGATGATGAAGTACGGTACGCAGCGTCTTAACTGAAGCTCAACTCAACTATTACAGCAGTTAGCTTGCCGCTAACGCTAACTGAATACAAATCGGAACACAGTGGCTAGCTAGGTAGCTAGCTGCTAATAAGTAACATATATAAGTAACACATCAGCAGTAATGAATCAAGTGTACTGATATTAAATGTACTACTAAATGTACTACTAACATGCCATTCTTAAATTAAAGCCAGTGACATGATGGTTAACGATTAACGAGTTAACGATGGATACCGACAATTAGCATACCTAGCTAGGTAGCATTACCATTGGATTTCAATGGCAGTTATGCTAGCTCTGGCTATCCAGTCAAAGGAGCCTTGTTTCTGGACACGTATCACTTGACGAGCGAGGGCAATACAGTCATCTGGAAAGTTTAAAATGATACTAAACGAAGGGAAATCTACTGTATGGAGAATTTTCTGCTCAGTAGACAATGCAGATTCTAATTAGGCTGGTGGATATGTCCAATGTAAGAAGTGTGAAGTTTTAATGAAATATGATTGATGCAACTGTCGTTCTCCATAACAACTTGGATTAACCTGGATGGCTGGATGAAGTTTCAGACCGAACGTCAAAGATCTTCAATGGTAAGACTTGTCGGTTGTGCCTCTGTTGGTGTCTCGTAAAACGTGAATTTTATTAAAGCATAGCGTGTGTATTGTGTAGCTATTTCATTCCGAGATTGCAGGGGAGTGAAATGCTCCGCTCTGCTGCTGGTATACAGACAGCCGGAAAGGTTAACAAACGGAATGAAATAGCTACACATTACACACGCTATGCCTTAATAAAACCCACGTTACTCACATACTGGTTAACACTGTTAGAGCGGGTGTATAAACTGTACCTGAAACTGTTGCCACTACATTCGTTTTAATATTTTGCACTCTCTATCTAACCACTTCTGGCATTTAAGAGAGCTTCTCCTATGTCAACTGATCTAATGTCAGTTGGCTAGAGTGCGTGACGTCACAATGGCTCAACCTTCCCCATGTTAGTCAATGAGAGAAAAAGGGGATGAAAAAGAGGGATAAAAAAGGAGTGGCAAAGAGTATCGCCACGAAAAGTCATAGCAACCTGCACCGGATCGGGCCGGAAGTTTTGGTGTTTGAATGGCGTCTCTAGCTCAAACGGGCGAGGAGGAGTTAGCTGCAAGAAAAACGGGGAGAATAGATAAATAAACTAGAATGCGTTTCGTGAACGAACTGCGAGAGTGTGCTTGCTCTGTGACAGAGAGAACAAGTGCCTATGAATTAACATGTATTTACATCTACTCAATCAGTGTAGTGGGGCCTTCTTCCAATATATTTTAGCAAGCAACCAAGCTCAACCATTATATTTTGGCTCCACTGACGTTTAGACATATGAGGGTATCTCAGAGTTTCGTTATACTGACTTACTGAGCTAAGTGAATTGTTGAAATTGCTATCTTGGTAAAAGGAAACATCTCTGCAACAATATTAGAATGAATGCGGTTACATAGCCAGCTTTACTTAAAGTTTATTGTAAGATAGGCCTATATGTTAGACTTAATGCAGTTAGAGTTAGTCTGTAGGTGTAGTATCAAACGTAAGCAACACTTTTACTGTATAGATAGAGAGCACGTGTATCACATTGGTTTATAGTCTGTCAAATTAGTTCTAGTTATTGGTGTTCGTTGCCATACAAAGTTAGTCTTCTCTTATAAGCCTAGGTAGTACATCTGATTAGAGCTAGCAACCATGAATTGCAGATTAAGGGGTCCCCTATCTCAGTGTTCATTTTGGCAGCTATTTTTAGATTCAGTCTTAAGACAAAAATGCATATTAGTTTTAGTCACATTTAGTCATAGTTATCCTTCTTAGTTTCAGTCTAGTTTTCGAAAACTCATTACAATTTAGTCTAGTTTTAGGCACATTTAAAATTCCATATTATAGCCACATTAAACTCATTCCGTTCCCTTCTCAGGCCCAGGGACCTCCTGTGTTGTGTCAACTGCATAGTAGTCTAGCTTGCAGTACTTACATTGTGGATGCAATTAGTCTCCAAGATACAGATCTCATGCCTACAGCTGAATTCGAATTTGTTTGTAATAAATAATCGAATGTGATGATGAAGTACGGTACGCAGCGTCTTAACTGAAGCTCAACTCAACTATTACAGCAACTAGCTTGCCGCTAACGCTAACTGAAAACACATCGGAACACAGTGGCTAGCTAGGTAGCTAGCTGCTAATAAGTAACATATATAAGTAACACATCAGCAGTAATGAATCAAGTGTACTGATATTAAATGTACTACTAAATGTACTACTAACATGCCATTCTTAAATTAAAGCCAGTGACATGATGGTTAACGATTAACGAGTTAACGATGGATACCGACAATTAGCATACCTAGCTAGGTAGCATTACCATTGGATTTCAATGGCAGTTATGCTAGCTCTGGCTATCCAGTCAAAGGAGCCTTGTTTCTGGACACGTATCACTTGACGAGCGAGGGCAATACAGTCATCTGGAAAGATTAAAATGATACTAAACGAAGGGAAATCTACTGTATGGAGAATTTTCTGCTCAGTAGACAATGCAGATTCTAATTAGGCTGGTGGATATGTCCAATGTAAGAAGTGTGAAGTTTTAATGAAATATGATTGATGCAACTGTCGTTCTCCATAACAACTTGGATTAACCTGGATGGCTGGATGAAGTTTCAGACCGAACGTCAAAGATCTTCAATGGTAAGACTTGTCGGTTGTGCCTCTGTTGGTGTCTCGTAAAACGTGAATTTTATTAAAGCATAGCGTGTGCATTGTGTAGCTATTTCATTCCGAGATTGCAGGGGAGTGAAATGCTCCGCTCTGCTGCTGGTATACAGACAGCCGGAAAAGTTAACAAACGGAATGAAATAGCTACACATTACACACGCTATGCCTTAATAAAACCCACGTTACTCACATACTGGTTAACACTGTTAGAGCGGGTGTATAAACTGTACCTGAAACTGTTGCCACTACATTCGTTTTAATATTTTGCACTCTCTATCTAACCACTTCTGGCATTTAAGAGAGCTTCTCCTATGTCAACTGATCTAATGTCAGTTGGCTAGAGTGCGTGACGTCACAATGGCTCAACCTTCCCCATGTTAGTCAATGAGAGAAAAAGGGGATGAAAAAGAGGGATAAAAAAGGAGTGGCAAAGAGTATCGCCACGAAAAGTCATAGCAACCTGCACCGGATCGGGCCGGACATTTTGGTGTTTGAATGGCGTCTCTAGCTCAAACGGGCGAGGAGGAGTTAGCTGCAAGAAAAACGGGGAGAATAAATAAATAAATAAATAAAGAAAACTTGACGATAACAATACTGTGCTTCCCTTCGGGCAAGCACACTAATAAAGAAAACTTGACGATAACAATACTGTGCTTCCCTTCGGGCAAGCACACTAATAAAGAAAGAAAACTTTACGATAACAATACTGTGCTTCCCTTCGGGCAAGCACACTAACTAGAATGCGTTTCGTGAACGAACTGCGAGAGTGTGCTTGCTCTGTGACAGAGAGAACAAGTGCCTATGAATTAACATGTATTTACATCTACTCAATTAGTGTAGTGGGGCCTTCTTCCAATATATTTTAGCAAGCAACCAAGCTCAACCATTATATTTTGGCTCCACTGACGTTTAGACATATGAGGGTATCTCAGAGTTTCGTTATACTGACTTACTGAGCTAAGTGAATTGTTGAAATTGCTATCTTGGTAAAAGGAAACATCTCTGCAACAATATTAGAATGAATGTGGTTACATAGCCAGCTTTACTTAAAGTTTATTGTAAGATAGGCCTATATGTTAGACTTAATGCAGTTAGAGTTAGTCTGTAGGTGTAGTATCAAACGTAAGCAACACTTTTACTGTATAGATAGAGAGCACGTGTATCACATTGGTTTATAGTCTGTCAAATTAGTTCTAGTTATTGGTGTTCGTTGCCATACAAAGTTAGTCTTCTCTTATAAGCCTAGGTAGTACATCTGATTAGAGCTAGCAACCATGAATTGCAGATTAAGGGGTCCCCTATCTCAGTGTTCATTTTGGCAGCTATTTTTAGATTCAGTCTTAAGACAAAAATGCATATTAGTTTTAGTCACATTTAGTCATAGTTATCCTTCTTAGTTTCAGTCTAGTTTTCGAAAACTCATTACAATTTAGTCTAGTTTTAGGCACATTTAAAATTCAATATTATAGCCACATTAAACTCATTCCCTTCCCTTCTCAGGCCCAGGGACCTCCTGTGTTGTGTCAACTGCATAGTAGTCTAGCTTGCAGTACTTACATTGTGGATGCAATTAGTCTCCAAGATACAGATCTCATGCCTACAGCTGAATTCGAATTTGTTTGTAATAAATAATCGAATGTGATGATGAAGTACGGTACGCAGCGTCTTAACTGAAGCTCAACTCAACTATTACAGCAGCTAGCTTGCCGCTAACGCTAACTGAAAACACATCGGAACACAGTGGCTAGCTAGGTAGCTAGCTGCTAATAAGTAACATATATAAGTAACACATCAGCAGTAATGAATCAAGTGTACTGATATTAAATGTACTGTTAAATGTACTACTAACATGCCATTCTTAAATTAAAGCCAGTGACATGATGGTTAACGATTAACGAGTTAACGATGGATACCGACAATTAGCATACCTAGCTAGGTAGCATTACCATTGGATTTCAATGGCAGTTATGCTAGCTCTGGCTATCCAGTCAAAGGAGCCTTGTTTCTGGACACGTATCACTTGACGAGCAAGGGCAATACAGTCATCTGGAAAGTTTAAAATGATACTAAACGAAGGGAAATCTACTGTATGGAGAATTTTCTGCTCAGTAGACAATGCAGATTCTAATTAGGCTGGTGGATATGTCCAATGTAAGAAGTGTGAAGTTTTAATGAAATATGATTGATGCAACTGTCGTTCTCCATAACAACTTGGATTAACCTGGATGGCTGGATGAAGTTTCAGACCGAACGTCAAAGATCTTCAATGGTAAGACTTGTCGGTTGTGCCTCTGTTGGTGTCTCGTAAAACGTGAATTTTATTAAAGCATAGCGTGTGTATTGTGTAGCTATTTCATTCCGCGATTGCAGGGGAGTGAAATGCTCCGCTCTGCTGCTGGTATACAGACAGCCGGAAAGGTTAACAAACGGAATGAAATAGCTACACATTACACACGCTATGCCTTAATAAAACCCACATTACTCACATACTGGTTAACACTGTTAGAGCGGATGTATAAACTGTACCTGAAACTGTTGCCACTACATTCGTTTTAATATTTTGCACTCTCTATCTAACCACTTCTGGCATTTAAGAGAGCTTCTCCTATGTCAACTGATCTAATGTCAGTTGGCTAGAGTGCGTGACGTCACAATGGCTCAACCTTCCCCATGTTAGTCAATGAGAGAAAAAGGGGATGAAAAAGAGGGATAAAAAAGGAGTGGCAAAGAGTATCGCCACGAAAAGTCATAGCAACCTGCACCGGATCGGGCCGGACGTTTTGGTGTTTGAATGGCGTCTCTAGCTCAAACGGGCGAGGAGGAGTTAGCTGCAAGAAAAACGGGGAGAATAAATAAATAAATAAAGAAAACTTGACGATAACAATACTGTGCTTCCCTTCGGGCAAGCACACTAACTAGAATGCGTTTCGTGAACGAACTGCGAGAGTGTGCTTGCTCTGTGACAGAGAGAACAAGTGCCTATGAATTAACATGTATTTACATCTACTCAATCAGTGTAGTGGGGCCTTCTTCCAATATATTTTAGCAAGCAACCAAGCTCAACCATTATATTTTGGCTCCACTGACGTTTAGACATATGAGGGTATCTCAGAGTTTCGTTATACTGACTTACTGAGCTAAGTGAATTGTTGAAATTGCTATCTTGGTAAAAGGAAACATCTCTGCAACAATATTAGAATGAATGCGGTTACATAGCCAGCTTTACTTAAAGTTTATTGTAATATAGGCCTATATGTTAGACTTAATGCAGTTAGAGTTAGTCTGTAGGTGTAGTATCAAACGTAAGCAACACTTTTACTGTATAGATAGAGAGCACGTGTATCACATTGGTTTAAAGTCTGTCAAATTAGTTCTAGTTATTGGTGTTCGTTGCCATACAAAGTTAGTCTTCTCTTATAAGCCTAGGTAGTACATCTGATTAGAGCTAGCAACCATGAATTGCAGATTAAGGGGTCCCCTATCTCAGTGTTCATTTTGGCAGCTATTTTTAGATTCAGTCTTAAGACAAAAATGCATATTAGTTTTAGTCACATTTAGTCATAGTTATCCTTCTTAGTTTCAGTCTAGTTTTCGAAAACTCATTACAATTTAGTCTAGTTTTAGGCACATTTAAAATTCCATATTATAGCCACATTAAACTCATTCCCTTCCCTTCTCAGGCCCAGGGACCTCCTGTGTTGTGTCAACTGCATAGTAGTCTAGCTTGCAGTACTTACATTGTGGATGCAATTAGTCTCCAAGATACAGATCTCATGCCTACAGCTGAATTCGAATTTGTTTGTAATAAATAATCGAATGTGATGATGAAGTACGGTACGCAGCGTCTTAACTGAAGCTCAACTCAACTATTACAGCAGCTAGCTTGCCGCTAACGCTAACTGAAAACACATCGGAACACAGTGGCTAGCTAGGTAGCTAGCTGCTAATAAGTAACATATATAAGTAACACATCAGCAGTAATGAATCAAGTGTACTGATATTAAATGTACTACTAAATGTACTACTAACATGCCATTCTTAAATTAAAGCCAGTGACATGATGGTTAACGATTAACGAGTTAACAATGGATACCGACAATTAGCATACCTAGCTAGGTAGCATTACCATTGGATTTCAATGGCAGTTATGCTAGCTCTGGCTATCCAGTCAAAGGAGCCTTGTTTCTGGACACGTATCACTTGACGAGCGAGGGCAATACAGTCATCTGGAAAGTTTAAAATGATACTAAACGAAGGGAAATCTACTGTATGGAGAATTTTCTGCTCAGTAGACAATGCAGATTCTAATTAGGCTGGTGGATATGTCCAATGTAAGAAGTGTGAAGTTTTAATGAAATATGATTGATGCAACTGTCGTTCTCCATAACAACTTGGATTAACCTGGATGGCTGGATGAAGTTTCAGACCGAACGTCAAAGATCTTCAATGGTAAGACTTGTCGGTTGTGCCTCTGTTGGTGTCTCGTAAAACGTGAATTTTATTAAAGCATAGCGTGTGTATTGTGTAGCTATTTCATTCCGAGATTGCAGGGGAGTGAAATGCTCCGCTCTGCTAATGGTATACAGACAGCCGGAAAGGTTAACAAACGGAATGAAATAGCTACACATTACACACGCTATGCCTTAATAAAACCCATGTTACTCACATACTGGTTAACACTGTTAGAGCGGGTGTATAAACTGTACCTGAAACTGTTGCCACTACATTCGTTTTAATATTTTGCACTCTCTATCTAACCACTTCTGGCATTTAAGAGAGCTTCTCCTATGTCAACTGATCTAATGTCAGTTGGCTAGAGTGTGTGACGTCACAATGGCTCAACCTTCCCCATGTTAGTCAATGAGAGAAAAAGGGGATGAAAAAGAGGGATAAAAAAGGAGTGGCAAAGAGTATCGCCACGAAAAGTCATAGCAGCTTGCACCGGATCGGGCCGGACGTTTTGGTGTTTGAATGGCGTCTCTAGCTCAATCGGGCGAGGAGTAGTTAGCTGCAAGAAAAACGTACGGAATAAATAAATAAACTAGAATGCGTTTCGTGAACGAACTGCGAGAGTGTGCTTGCTCTGTGACAGAGAACAAGTGCCAATGAATTAACATGTATTTACATCTACTCAATCAGTGTAGTGGGGCCTTCTTCCAATATATTTTAGCAAGCAACCAAGCTCAACCATTATATTTTGGCTCCACTGACGTTTAGACATATGAGGGTATCTTTGTTGTTCTGTTTTTGTTTGTTTGTTTGCTTGTTTATTGTGAAAGGGTCTAGTGTGTTACATTTGGTCATAGCCTAATAGTTCCAGAGTCTCGTTATACTGACTTACTGAGCTAAGTGAATTGTTGAAATTGTTATCTTGGTAAAAGGAAACATCTCTGCAACAATATTGGAATGAATGCGGTTACATAGCCAGCTTTACTTAAAGTTTATTGTAAGATAGGCCTATATGTTAGACTTAATGCAGTTAGAGTTAGACTGTAGGTCTAGTATCAAACGTAAGCAACACTTTTACTGTATAGCTAGAGAGCACGTGTATCACATTGGTTTATAGTCTGTCAAATTAGTTCTAGTTATTGGTGTTCGTTGGCATAAAAAGTTAGTCTTCTCTTATAAGCCTATAGTACATCTGATTAGAGCTAGCAACCATGAAAAACCTCTTCTGAAACTAAGAAGGATAACTATGACTAAATGTGACTAAAACTAATATGCATTTTTGTCTTAAGACTGAATCTAAAATAGCTGCCAAAATTAATACATCTCAGTGTTCATTTTGGCAGCTATTTTAGATTCAGCAGCTATTTTAGATTCAGTGCATATTAGTTTTAGTCACATTTAGTCATAGTTATCCTTCTTAGTTTCAGTCTAGTTTTCGAAAACTGAGCACACTACAACAGCTACGCTGTGTGTACATCCTCAAACGTTTTTCAGTTAACCTAATGATTCAAGGTCTCTCATGAATCATTACTCCCAGGACACGGGTTAATGTTAACTCACGCTATCGGTCACAACAAGTTACTTGGGATATGCTACCTCATAGTTAGCTAACGTTAGCTAGCTAAACGTTTACAGAGGCTAACGTGAAGCTTCAATCAAAAATGATTAGCTAGCTTTCCAAGCTAGCTGACACAACCTAAACACTCGACTGCCCCTTTGAAGTCAACTTAACGTTGGCTAATATATTCTAATAACTAGTTATCATTGACAGTTACAAGCTAATTTACCAAACTCCTTTCTGTCCTAAATTGAGCAGTTGCTGGTGTGAGCTACAATATGGGAGCTAGCAAAGCCATTTCTAGCTCTACTTCACAATACTGCTGCCTAGTGTAATAAGTTAACGTAAAACATAAATGTTTATAAAGTATCAGACATAAACAGGATACAACACACCAGTTACCAATTGATATTATGTGTTTATATATACCGAAAATGTCAGTAAATCCAGATGATGATTATGCTGCTGCTGCTGTTGGTCCCGTCGCAGGTCCCGTCGAAAACCCTGGAGTCGCGACCCTGTCAGTTGTTTCCATGTGAAATCAATGGAATGCTTCACTTTTTGGCGCCGTATTGACAACTGTCTGTCACTCGCACACTGTGCTTGTAAATTATTTTTCAAGTTTGCACGTACCTATTTATGCGAGTGAAATACTCGCACTGTAGAGCCCTGGAAGGTGTCTCTTAATATTCCTACAGTTGAATGGAGAACGACTGATAGAGCGGGTGACGTCACAATGGCTCAACCTTCCCCATGTTAGTCAATGAGAGAAAAAGGGGATGAAAAAATGGAATAAAAAAGGAGTGACAAGGAGTACCGCCACGAAAAGTCATAGCAGCTTGCACCGGATCGGGCCGGACGTTTTGGTGTTTGAATGGCGTCTCTAGCTCAATCGGGCGAGGAGTAGTTAGCTGCAAGAAAAACGTACGGAATAAATAAATAAATAAACTAGAATGCGTTTCGTGAACGAACTGCGAGAGTGTGCTTGCTCTGTGACAGAGAGAACAAGTGCCTATGAATTAACATGTATTTACATCTACTCAATCAGTGTAGTGGGGCCTTCTTCCAATATATTTTAGCAAGCAACCAAGCTCAACCATTATATTTTGGCTCCACTGACGTTTAGACATATGAGGGTATCTCAGAGTTTCGTTATACTGACTTACTGAGCTAAGTGAATTGTTGAAATTGCTATCTTGGTAAAAGGAAACATCTCTGCAACAATATTGGAATGAATGCGGTTACATAGCCAGCTTTACTTAAAGTTTATTGTAAGATAGGCCTATATGTTAGACTTAATGCAGTTAGAGTTAGTCTGTAGGTGTAGTATCAAACGTAAGCAACACTTTTACTGTATAGATAGAGAGCACGTGTATCACATTGGTTTATAGTCTGTCAAATTAGTTCTAGTTATTGGTGTTCGTTGCCATACAAAGTTAGTCTTCTCTTATAAGCCTAGGTAGTACATCTGATTAGAGCTAGCAACCATGAATTGCAGATTAAGGGGTCCCCTATCTCAGTGTTCATTTTGGCAGCTATTTTTAGATTCAGTCTTAAGACAAAAATGCATATTAGTTTTAGTCACATTTAGTCATAGTTATCCTTCTTAGTTTCAGTCTAGTTTTCGAAAACTCATTACAATTTAGTCTAGTTTTAGGCACATTTAAAATTCCCTATTATAGCCACATTAAACTCATTCCCTTCCCTTCTCAGGCCCAGGGACCTCCTGTGTTGTGTCAACTGCATAGTAGTCTAGCTTGCAGTACTTACATTGTGGATGCAATTAGTCTCCAAGATACAGATCTCATGCCTACAGCTGAATTCGAATTTGTTTGTAATAAATAATCGAATGTGATGATGAAGTACGGTACGCAGCGTCTTAACTGAAGCTCAACTCGACTATTACAGCAGCTAGCTTGCCGCTAATGCTAACTGAAAACACATCGGAACACAGTGGCTAGCTAGGTAGCTAGCTGCTAATAAGTAACATATATAAGTAACACATCAGCAGTAATGAATCAAGTGTACTGATATTAAATGTACTACTAAATGTACTACTAACATGCCATTCTTAAATTAAAGCCAGTGACATGATGGTTAACGATTAACGAGTTAACGATGGATACCGACAATTAGCATACCTAGCTAGGTAGCATTACCATTGGATTTCAATGGCAGTTATGCTAGCTCTGGCTATCCAGTCAAAGGAGCCTTGTTTCTGGACACGTATCACTTGACGAGCGAGGGCAATACAGTCATCTGGAAAGTTTAAAATGATACTAAACGAAGGGAAATCTACTGTATGGAGAATTTTCTGCTCAGTAGACAATGCAGATTCTAATTAGGCTGGTGGATATGTCCAATGTAAGAAGTGTGAAGTTTTAATGAAATATGATTGATGCAACTGTCGTTCTCCATAACAACTTGGATTAACCTGGATGGCTGGATGAAGTTTCAGACCGAACGTCAAAGATCTTCAATGGTAAGACTTGTCGGTTGTGCCTCTGTTGGTGTCTCGTAAAACGTGAATTTTATTAAAGCATAGCGTGTGTATTGTGTAGCTATTTCATTCCGAGATTGCAGGGGAGTGAAATGCTCCGCTCTGCTGCTGGTATACAGACAGCCGGAAAGGTTAACAAACGGAATGAAATAGCTACACATTACACACGCTATGCCTTAATAAAACCCACGTTACTCACATACTGGTTAACACTGTTAGAGCGGGTGTATAAACTGTACCTGAAACTGTTGCCACTACATTCGTTTTAATATTTTGCACTCTCTATCTAACCACTTCTGGCATTTAAGAGAGCTTCTCCTATGTCAACTGATCTAATGTCAGTTGGCTAGAGTGCGTGACGTCACAATGGCTCAACCTTCCCCATGTTAGTCAATGAGAGAAAAAGGGGATGAAAAAGAGGGATAAAAAAGGAGTGGCAAAGAGTATCGCCACGAAAAGTCATAGCAACCTGAACCGGATCGGGCCGGACGTTTTGGTGTTTGAATGGCGTCTCTAGCTCAAACGGGCGAGGAGGAGTTAGCTGCAAGAAAAACGGGGAGAATAAATAAATAAATAAAGAAAACTTGACGATAACAATACTGTGCTTCCCTTCGGGCAAGCACACTAATAAATAAAGAAAACTTGACGATAACAATACTGTGCTTCCCTTCGGGCAAGCACACTAATAAAGAAAACTTGACGATAACAATACTGTGCTTCCCTTCGGGCAAGCACACTAACTAGAATGCGTTTCGTGAACGAACTGCGAGAGTGTGCTTGCTCTGTGACAGAGAGAACAAGTGCCAATGAATTAACATGTATTTACATCTACTCAATCAGTGTAGTGGGGCCTTCTTCCAATAAATTTTAGCAAGCAACCAAGCTCAACCATTATATTTTGGCTCCACTGACGTTTAGACATATGAGGGTATCTTTGTTGTTCTGTTTTTGTTTGTTTGTTTGCTTGTTTATTGTGAAAGGGTCTAGTGTGTTACATTTGGTCATAGCCTAATAGTTCCAGAGTTTCGTTATACTGACTTACTGAGCTAAGTGAATTGTTGAAATTGTTATCTTGGTAAAAGGAAACATCTCTGCAACAATATTGGAATGAATGCGGTTACATAGCCAGCTTTACTTAAAGTTTATTGTAAGATAGGCCTATATGTTAGACTTAATGCAGTTCTCTCTCAACAGTGATGTCTGGCTTGTTATATGTTTTATCCATATAAGGAGGGGGCAGCTAAACTCGAAGACTCTCAGAAAATATCTAAAGTGTAGCTCACTAAACTAGAAATATATTGAAATGCCATGAGATGTAGGCCTACCACTAACCATTTCACATTTACAGACATAAACCTATAGATATGACACAAAACATCTTCCAAAGACTTTATTATCTCAGCTGCATTATTCAGTAGCACAAAGTAGTCTATTACATTCATATTTACTTCATGTAACCCTGCCATAGCGATACAACACCTTTTTGACAGCCTATATAGCCTAATTGCAAAATTAAATATATAAATAAATACTACACTGAAATAACGCAAACAAAGTGAATCTACAGTGAGCCAACGCTCGTCCACTGACAGTGTGGAAGAATGACAGCGACGTGAGCCAGGCCACATTCCAAGATTACGTTACTAGAAATGTCACTTTACATGAGCTTTGTTCATAAGCCATGCAGTCCATAAAATAGGAATACTCTATGTACTAACAGTATAGTAAGACCGGTCATATGTTCAGAGAGCTTTCTAGCAAGCAACAAGTTACAAGTAGGATAAACATATTAGCGAAATCTGCGTTGTCGACAGACCATCGTTTTGACTGGAGTTTTGATGTGCTTGTTAGCACCAAGTGGATTACCTCATCTACAATACATATGGGCTTGGACTCAAATCACTAGTAGGCCTACTTCACGATCTTCTATGGTTACCAGCAGATAAGGTAAATAATAATCGCCATATTTGCTTTAATGTTTTATAGAGTAAGAGGCTATGTGTAGGCTATTAGCTAATCAGAAATGTTGTAGATGCCAGAGTTGGCAACTATGGCTCAGATTTAGGTTGTTATCCATCAACATTCATTTTACAACTTACATTAGTTTCGTTGTCATTCGACTCGAAAATCTCTGGCTCAATTTGGCAAAGCACTACTGCTCTCTCCAGGGTAAACATACGTGGACCTCTCGGTGCTGTCATTTTGCCAATCTGGCTGGCTGAGGTAATCGAGTGATTAGAGAAGGCTACAAAGTGGAATACTAAGCAGTTTGTAGCGGGAAAAATTGAGAGTGAAATGTAACAAATTATACTGTATAATTACCAATGTCACAAATAGCTTAGCGGTAATATGAATAGCTTAAATGGGATGGCTACATTAGCCAGCTAGTTAGGAGAATCTCCGCTCTCTTTCTCTTATACCATCCTGTTCTGCAGCGAAGGCACATCACGTAATAACGTTATCATTTCTCAAAATAGTTAAATACAAATATATATAGCTTTTAAGATAAAAATATGTCCAATAAGGCTTAAAGAATTAAATCAGGTGTGTAGATGAAGTTCAGCAACAGCATTTCTAGTGTTTATATCCATGATTGTATGCTGGTCGTCGCTGGCCGTCAACTGCCGTTACAGGAGAATACAGAGCTTCGCCTTAGTGGGTGACGTCACAATGGCTCAACCTTCCCAATGTTAGTCAATGAGAGAAAAAGGGGATGAAAAAAAGGAATAAAAAAGGAGTGGCAAAGAGTATCGCCACGAAAAGTCATAGCAGCGTGCACCGGATCGGGCCGGACGTTTTGGTGTTTGAATGGCGTCTCTAGCTCAATCGGGCGAGGAGTAGTTAGCTGCAAGAAAAACGTACGGAATAAATAAAGAAAGAAACTAGAATGCGTTTCGTGAACGAACTGCGAGAGTGTGCTTGCTCTGTGACAGAGAGAACAAGTGCCTATGAATTAACATGTATTTACATCTACTCAACCAGTGTAGTGGGGCCTTCTTCCAATATATTTTAGCAAGCCACCAAGCTCAACCATTATATTTTGGCTCCACTGACGTTTAGACATATGAGGGTATCTCAGAGTTTCGTTATAGTGACTTTCTGAGCTAAGTGAATTGTTGAAATTGCTATCTTGGTAAAAGGAAACATCTCTGTAACAATATTGGAATGAATGCGGTTACATAGCCAGCTTTACTTAAAGTTTATTGTAAGATAGGCCTATATGTTAGACTTAATGCAGTTAGAGTTAGACTGTAGGTCTAGTATCAAACGTAAGCAACACTTTTACTGTATAGCTAGAGAGCACGTGTATCACATTGGTTTATAGTCTGTCAAATTAGTTCTAGTTATTGGTGTTCGTTGGCATAAAAAGTTAGTCTTCTCTTATAACCCTATAGTACATCTGATTAGAGCTAGCAACCATGAAAAACCTCTTCTGAAACTAAGAAGGATAACTATGACTAAATGTGACTAAAACTAATATGCATTTTTGTCTTAAGACTGAATCTAAAATAGCTGCCAAAATTAATACATCTCAGTGTTCATTTTGGCAGCTATTTTAGATTCAGCAGCTATTTTAGATTCAGTGCATATTAGTTTTAGTCACATTTAGTCATAGTTATCCTTCTTAGTTTCAGTCTAGTTTTCGAAAACTGAGCACACTACAACAGCTACATCCTCAAACGTTTTTCAGTTAACCTAATGATTCAAGGTCTCTCATGAATCATTACTCCCAGGACACGGGTTAATGTTAACTCACGCTATCGGCCACAACAAGTTAACCATTCTTTCAGTATAAGCAACCTTTGCATAGCCCCGCACAGCTAGGATAGCTCACGTTACCGTAGTAGGAATACAAGCCTTAGCTCACTTGACCACACAACTAAATTCATGAATTACTTCACAGGTTTACTTAACAACTTGAATTAAGGAAAATGATCCCCCGTTACGGCTAGCTGAAACTGCCAGTGGATACTCCCGTTACGTAGTGTTAGTTAGCCTTTAGCCCCGTACTCAGATGTTACAGCTGCTTAACACAGCTAGGATAGCTCTGCTTAACACAGCTAACGTTACCGTAGTGGGAATACAAGCCTTAGGTCACTATATCCACACAACTAAATTCATGAATTACTTCAAAGGTTTACTTCACAACTTGAATTACGGAAAATGTCGTCTCCAACGTTAACGTAACGTTAATGTATATGTTAGCTGCTACGGCTAACTATCAGTTTCCATTAAAATTTCAGTCAGTAGCTACACTGAAAATGCTGCCATTCAACTCACCTTAACGAAGTGGAAATACGGTAGCTAGGTTAGAAACTGTAGTTACTCTTATTCTTTCTCAAAGTTGAATTGAGAGGGACAGAGAAATACGGTTCCTCTTATTCTTTTTCAAAGTTGAATTGAGAGGGACAGAGAAAATGCGGTTCCTTGGATTTGGCGAGCGGAGGTGTCAGTGAGAAGTACAGCTGCAAGCCAGTTTAATGACCCTATTATGACGTCATAATGGCAGAGACCTCTGCCATGCAAGTCTATGGAGAAAAAAGGGGATGAAAAAGAGGGATAAAAAAGGAGTGGCATGGGGTACCGCCACGAAAAGTCATAGCAGCTTGCACCGGATCGGGCCAGACGTTTTGGTGTTTGAATGGCGTCTCTAGCTCAATCGGGCGAGGAGTAGTTAGCTGCAAGAAAAACGTACGGAATAAATAAATAAACTAGAATGCGTTTCGTGAACGAACTGCGAGAGTGTGCTTGCTCTGTGACAGAGAGAACAAGTGCCAATGAATTAACATGTATTTACATCTACTCAATCAGTGTAGTGGGGCCTTCTTCCAATATATTTTAGCAAGCAACCAAGCTCAACCATTATATTTTGGCTCCACTGACGTTTAGACATATGAGGGTATCTTTGTTGTTCTGTTTTTGTTTGTTTGTTTGCTTGTTTATTGTGAAAGGGTCTAGTGTGTTACATTTGGTCATAGCCTAATAGTTCCAGAGTCTCGTTATACTGACTTACTGAGCTAAGTGAATTGTTGAAATTGTTATCTTGGTAAAAGGAAACATCTCTGCAACAATATTGGAATGAATGCGGTTACATAGCCAGCTTTACTTAAAGTTTATTGTAAGATAGGCCTATACGTTAGACTTAATGCAGTTAGAGTTAGACTGTAGGTCTAGTATCAAACGTAAGCAACACTTTTACTGTATAGCTAGAGAGCACGTGTATCACATTGGTTTATAGTCTGTCAAATTAGTTCTAGTTATTGGTGTTCGTTGGCATAAAAAGTTAGTCTTCTCTTATAAGCCTATAGTACATCTGATTAGAGCTAGCAACCATGAAAAACCTCTTCTGAAACTAAGAAGGATAACTATGACTAAATGTGACTAAAACTAATATGCATTTTTGTCTTAAGACTGAATCTAAAATAGCTGCCAAAATTAATACATCTCAGTGTTCATTTTGGCAGCTATTTTAGATTCAGCAGCTATTTTAGATTCAGTGCATATTAGTTTTAGTCACATTTAGTCATAGTTATCCTTCTTAGTTTCAGTCTAGTTTTCGAAAACTGAGCACACTACAACAGCTACGCTGTGTGTACATCCTCAAACGTTTTTCAGTTAACCTAATGATTCAAGGTCTCTCATGAATCATTACTCCCAGGACACGGGTTAATGTTAACTCACGCTATCGGTCACAACAAGTTACTTGGGATATGCTACCTCATAGTTAGCTAACGTTAGCTAGCTAAACGTTTACAGAGGCTAATGTGAAGCTTCAATCAAAAATTATTAGCTAGCTTTCCAAGCTAGCTGACACAACCTAAACACTCGACTGCCCCTTTGAAGTCAACTTAACGTTGGCTAATATATTCTAATAACTAGTTATCATTGACAGTTACAAGCTAATTTACCAAACTCCTTTCTGTCCTAAATTGAGCAGTTGCTGGTGTGAGCTACAATATGGGAGCTAGCAAAGCCATTTCTAGCTCTACTTCACAATACTGCTGCCTAGTGTAATAAGTTAACGTAAAACATAAATGTTTATAAAGTATCAGACATAAACAGGATACAACACACCAGTTACCAATTGATATTATGTGTTTATATATACCGAAAATGTCAGTAAATCCAGATGATGATTATGCTGCTGCTGCTGTTGGTCCCGTAGAAAACCCTGGAGTCGCGACCCTGTCAGTTGTTTCCATGTGAAATCAATGGAATGCTTCACTTTTTGGCGCCGTATTGACAGCTGTCTGTCACTCGCACACTGTGCTGGTAAATTATTTTTCAAGTTTGCACGTACCTATTTATGCGAGTGAAATACTCGCACTGTAGAGCCCTGGAAGGTGTCTCTTAATATTCCTACAGTTGAATGGAGAACGACTGATAGAGCGGGTGACGTCACAATGGCTCAACCTTCCCCATGTTAGTCAATGAGAGAAAAAGGGGATGAAAAAATGGAATAAAAAAGGAGTGACAAGGAGTACCGCCACGAAAAGTCATAGCAGCTTGCACTGGATCGGGCCGGACGTTTTGGTGTTTGAATGGCGTCTCTAGCTCAATCGGGCGAGGAGTAGTTAGCTGCAAGAAAAACGTACGGAATAAATAAATAAATAAAGAAAACTTGACGATAACAATACTGTGCTTCCCTTCGGGCAAGCACACTAATAAATAAACTAGAATGCGTTTCGTGAACGAACTGCGAGAGTGTGCTTGCTCTGTTTTTCTCTCATGTTTGCTTGTTTATTGTGAAAGGGTTTAGTGTGTTCGTTGGCATAAAATGTTAGTCTTCTCTTATAAGCCTAGTTAGTACATCTGATTAGAGCTAGCAACCATGAATTGCAGATTAAGGGGTCCCCTATCAGTGTTCATTTTGGCAGCTATTTTAGATTCAGTCTTAAGACAAAAATGCATATTAGTTTTAGTCACATTTAGTCATAATTATCCTTCTTAGTTTCAGTCTAGTTTTCGAAAACTGAGCACACTACAATAGCAAGGCCGGATTAACCATTAGGGCAACTGGGCACTTGCCCAGGGCCCATGACATCAAAGGGGCACTTGACAACGTTGTTGACAAATATCACGTTATGAACGCAGTCCTGGCAGCGCATGGTGATATCTGTTGTGCCTCCGTTGGTATAGTATAAAACGTGAGTTGTATTAAAACATAGCGTGTGTAATGTGTAGCTATTTCATTCCGTTTGTTAACCTTTCCTGCTGTCGGAGGCTGTCTCGTAGTTGGAGATTGCAGGGGAGTTAAATGCTCCACGGCCGAAGTAGATTAGCCTACATGTTTTTAACTTCGGGTTAATTCCCTTCCCGTTACGTCTGCTGCTGGTTAGTAAATACAGACAGCAGGAAAGTTTAGCAAACGGAATGAAATAGCTACACATTACACACGCTATGCTTTATTAAAACTCACGTTACTCACATACTGGTTAACACTGTTACAGCACATAAATCTTTGTCGCTGCATCCAAACTATGCGTCACCATTCTCCCTCCCTGTACGTGCTCTTCTTAAAGGAGCCGCACCATTTTACTAAACGTTCTTGCAATGTCAATCATTTAATTTAAATATACTTATTGGCCTTATTGTGCACGCTTGTGCGTTTAACAGCGCTTGTTTGTGTGAGAGAGCATTTAACTGTTGATGCCTCAGTTTAATAAAGCCAGGCTATTCATAAAAAAAAACGTACGTCAATGTGGCATTAGTACTATGAACAGTTGAGATTGATTCCTTCTGGCTCGGTTCGGATTCGAAAAAAAAAAAATATTTGAATGCCTGTCGGACTGGGTCCGGGCTCGGTTACTATTCTGTCGGACCGGGCCGGGCTCGGACAGAAAAAATCGTCCCAATCCATGCTCGAATGCTCATGTATTTGTATTTTTGTACAAGGCCATAATCACTGCTGTTGATGTGCAATAATTCTCATGGATGCATGGAGCACTTTATTTCAAGAGTTCAATATTTCTGCATTGCAGTTCAATTAAGTTATTTTTGTTTAAAGACAATAAAGAAGTGTTTTCCTTAAACATTGTGCCCATTATTGTAATTTCCAAGAAGGTATAACTCTGAGAATTCCAATCACATTTGTTTTAAATATCGTCTAATCATCGTTATCGTCAAAATGAAAAAAAAATATCGAGATATTCTTTTTTGCCCATATCGCCCACCCCTAGTGTTAATGAGAGAAGTTTTAAAAGTAAAGATAGGTCATTAGGCCTCATAATTGTTTGTGTAGTCATGAGTTCAGTCTTTAAGGGAGAGGCCAGTTGTAAGGTCCATTTGTTTAAATAAAAATAATAAGGATATATAGTAGTGAAGTGATCAACATCAAATGTTGAATTGTGATACAATAAACATGATCTTGACTTTGAAATTACATGCAACAGTGTAGCCAATGGTTTACTTTGACTAAAAACACACTAATTGCCTGCTTCATGGTTGGTGATAATTTCACATTTTTGCATTTTTAAAATGTTCTATGGTTTTAAGTTAAGGCCTACCTAGCTGTTTGCTGTCAAGATAATTGAAACATTCAATAAGTACTCATCAAGCCACCAAGTTCTGTTAAAGATTAATTGTAAAAAGTTATGCACATTTGTGCGTCTGAATGGTCTCTTGAATGCATGCACTTTATGCTGAGGCTTTTGTGCACACTTTTGTGATAGCGACTTTACGATTGTTTGGCGGCGGGGGGGGGGGGGCCTTGAGCCTTGTTGCCCAGGGCACAGAAAATTGTTAATCCGGCCCTGTACAATAGCTACGCTGTGTCCAGGTACATCCTCAAACGTTTTTCAGGTAACCTAATGGTTCAAGGTCTCTCATGAATCATTACTCCCAGGACACGGGTTAATGTTAACTCACGCTATCGGTCCTCTTCAACCACATTAGCAACAAAATAAACTGGTGAGCTAACAAGGTAACCATTCTTTCAGTATAAGCTACTTTTGCATATCTACAACGTATAGGTATTACAGCTGCTTAACACAGCTAGGATAGCTAACGTTACCGTTGTAGGAATACAAGCCTTAACCCACTATATCAATCCACACAACTAAATTCATGAATTACTTCAAAGGTTTACTTCAAAACTTGAATTAAGGAAAAGTATCCCCTGTTACGGCTAGCTGAAACTGCCAGTGGATACTCCCATGGATGGGAGACTTTAGCTGCTACGGCTAACACCATCAGTTTCCATTAAAATTTCAGTCAGTACACTGAAAATGCTGCCATTCAACTCACCTTAACGAAGTGGAAATACGGTAGCTAGGTTAGAAACTGTAGTTACTCTTATTCTTTTTCAAAGTTGAATTGAGAGGGACTGAGAGACGAGGTTCCTTGAATTTGGCGCAGGTGTCAGTGAAGCACAGCTGCAAGCCAGTTTAATGACCCTATTATGATGTCATCATGGCAGAGCGCTCTGCCATGCAAGTCTATGGGGGAAAAAGGTGATGAAAAAAGAGGGATAAAAAAGGAGTGACAAGGAGTACCGCCACGAAAAGTCATAGCAACCTGCACCGGATCGGGCCGGACGTTTTGGTGTTTGAATGGCGTCTCTAGCTCAATCGGGCGAGGAGTAGTTAGCTGCAAGAAAAACGGGGAGAATAAATAAAGAAAACTTGACGATAACAATACTGTGCTTCCCTTCGGGCAAGCACACTAATAAACTAGAATGCGTTTCGTGAACGAACTGCGAGAGTGTGCTTGCTCTGTGACAGAGAGAACAAGTGCCTATGAATTAACATGTATTTACATCTACTCAATCAGTGTAGTGGGGCCTTCTTCCAATATATTTTAGCAAGCAACCAAGCTCAACCATTATATTTTGGCTCCACTGACGTTTAGACATATGAGGGTATCTCAGAGTTTCGTTATACTGACTTACTGAGCTAAGTGAATTGTTGAAATTGCTATCTTGGTAAAAGGAAACATCTCTGCAACAATATTAGAATGAATGCGGTTACATAGCCAGCTTTACTTAAAGTTTATTGTAAGATAGGCCTATATGTTAGACTTAATGCAGTTAGAGTTAGTCTGTAGGTGTAGTATCAAACGTAAGCAACACTTTTACTGTATAGATAGAGAGCACGTGTATCACATTGGTTTATAGTCTGTCAAATTAGTTCTAGTTATTGGTGTTCGTTGCCATACAAAGTTAGTCTTCTCTTATAAGCCTAGGTAGTACATCTGATTAGAGCTAGCAACCATGAATTGCAGATTAAGGGGTCCCCTATCTCAGTGTTCATTTTGGCAGCTATTTTTAGATTCAGTCTTAAGACAAAAATGCATATTAGTTTTAGTCACATTTAGTCATAGTTATCCTTCTTAGTTTCAGTCTAGTTTTCGAAAACTCATTACAATTTAGTCTAGTTTTAGGCACATTTAAAATTCCATATTATAGCCACATTAAACTCATTCCCTTCCCTTCTCAGGCCCAGGGACCTCCTGTGTTGTGTCAACTGCATAGTAGTCTAGCTTGCAGTACTTACATTGTGGATGCAATTAGTCTCCAAGATACAGATCTCATGCCTACAGCTGAATTCGAATTTGTTTGTAATAAATAATCGAATGTGATGATGAAGTACGGTACGCAGCGTCTTAACTGAAGCTCAACTCAACTATTACAGCAACTAGCTTGCCGCTAACGCTAACTGAAAACACATCGGAACACAGTGGCTAGCTAGGTAGCTAGCTGCTAATAAGTAACATATATAAGTAACACATCAGCAGTAATGAATCAAGTGTACTGATATTAAATGTACTACTAAATGTACTACTAACATGCCATTCTTAAATTAAAGCCAGTGACATGATGGTTAACGATTAACGAGTTAACGATGGATACCGACAATTAGCATACCTAGCTAGGTAGCATTACCATTGGATTTCAATGGCAGTTATGCTAGCTCTGGCTATCCAGTCAAAGGAGCCTTGTTTCTGGACACGTATCACTTGACGAGCGAGGGCAATACAGTCATCTGGAAAGATTAAAATGATACTAAACGAAGGGAAATCTACTGTATGGAGAATTTTCTGCTCAGTAGACAATGCAGATTCTAATTAGGCTGGTGGATATGTCCAATGTAAGAAGTGTGAAGTTTTAATGAAATATGATTGATGCAACTGTCGTTCTCCATAACAACTTGGATTAACCTGGATGGCTGGATGAAGTTTCAGACCGAACGTCAAAGATCTTCAATGGTAAGACTTGTCGGTTGTGCCTCTGTTGGTGTCTCGTAAAACGTGAATTTTATTAAAGCATAGCGTGTGCATTGTGTAGCTATTTCATTCCGAGATTGCAGGGGAGTGAAATGCTCCGCTCTGCTGCTGGTATACAGACAGCCGGAAAGGTTAACAAACGGAATGAAATAGCTACACATTACACACGCTATGCCTTAATAAAACCCACGTTACTCACATACTGGTTAACACTGTTAGAGCGGGTGTATAAACTGTACCTGAAACTGTTGCCACTACATTCGTTTTAATATTTTGCACTCTCTATCTAACCACTTCTGGCATTTAAGAGAGCTTCTCCTATGTCAACTGATCTAATGTCAGTTGGCTAGAGTGCGTGACGTCACAATGGCTCAACCTTCCCCATGTTAGTCAATGAGAGAAAAAGGGGATGAAAAAGAGGGATAAAAAAGGAGTGGCAAAGAGTATCGCCACGAAAAGTCATAGCAACCTGCACCGGATCGGGCCGGACGTTTTGGTGTTTGAATGGCGTCTCTAGCTCAAACGGGCGAGGAGGAGTTAGCTGCAAGAAAAACGGGGAGAATAAATAAAGAAAACTTGACGATAACAATACTGTGCTTCCCTTCGGGCAAGCACACTAATAAACTAGAATGCGTTTCGTGAACGAACTGCGAGAGTGTGCTTGCTCTGTGACAGAGAGAACAAGTGCCAATGAATTAACATGTATTTACATCTACTCAATCAGTGTAGTGGGGCCTTCTTCCAATATATTTTAGCAAGCAACCAAGCTCAACCATTATATTTTGGCTCCACTGACGTTTAGACATATGAGGGTATCTTTGTTGTTCTGTTTTTGTTTGTTTGTTTGCTTGTTTATTGTGAAAGGGTCTAGTGTGTTACATTTGGTCATAGCCTAATAGTTCCAGAGTCTCGTTATACTGACTTACTGAGCTAAGTGAATTGTTGAAATTGTTATCTTGGTAAAAGGAAACATCTCTGCAACAATATTGGAATGAATGCGGTTACATAGCCAGCTTTACTTAAAGTTTATTGTAAGATAGGCCTATACGTTAGACTTAATGCAGTTAGAGTTAGACTGTAGGTCTAGTATCAAACGTAAGCAACACTTTTACTGTATAGCTAGAGAGCACGTGTATCACATTGGTTTATAGTCTGTCAAATTAGTTCTAGTTATTGGTGTTCGTTGGCATAAAAAGTTAGTCTTCTCTTATAAGCCTATAGTACATCTGATTAGAGCTAGCAACCATGAAAAACCTCTTCTGAAACTAAGAAGGATAACTATGACTAAATGTGACTAAAACTAATATGCATTTTTGTCTTAAGACTGAATCTAAAATAGCTGCCAAAATTAATACATCTCAGTGTTCATTTTGGCAGCTATTTTAGATTCAGCAGCTATTTTAGATTCAGTGCATATTAGTTTTAGTCACATTTAGTCATAGTTATCCTTCTTAGTTTCAGTCTAGTTTTCGAAAACTGAGCACACTACAACAGCTACGCTGTGTGTACATCCTCAAACGTTTTTCAGTTAACCTAATGATTCAAGGTCTCTCATGAATCATTACTCCCAGGACACGGGTTAATGTTAACTCACGCTATCGGTCACAACAAGTTACTTGGGATATGCTACCTCATAGTTAGCTAACGTTAGCTAGCTAAACGTTTACAGAGGCTAACGTGAAGCTTCAATCAAAAATTATTAGCTAGCTTTCCAAGCTTGCTGACACAACCTAAACACTCGACTGCCCCTTTGAAGTCAACTTAACGTTGGCTAATATATTCTAATAACTAGTTATCATTGACAGTTACAAGCTAATTTACCAAACTCCTTTCTGTCCTAAATTGAGCAGTTGCTGGTGTGAGCTACAATATGGGAGCTAGCAAAGCCATTTCTAGCTCTACTTCACAATACTGCTGCCTAGTGTAATAAGTTAACGTAAAACATAAATGTTTATAAAGTATCAGACATAAACAGGATACAACACACCAGTTACCAATTGATATTATGTGTTTATATATACCGAAAATGTCAGTAAATCCAGATGATGATTATGCTGCTGCTGCTGTTGGTCCCGTAGAAAACCCTGGAGTCGCGACCCTGTCAGTTGTTTCCATGTGAAATCAATGGAATGCTTCACTTTTTGGCGCCGTATTGAAAGCTGTCTGTCACTCGCACACTGTGCTGGTAAATTATTTTTCAAGTTTGCACGTACCTATTTATGCGAGTGAAATACTCGCACTGTAGAGCCCTGGAAGGTGTCTCTTAATATTCCTACAGTTGAATGGAGAACGACTGATAGAGCGGGTGACGTCACAATGGCTCAACCTTCCCCATGTTAGTCAATGAGAGAAAAAGGGGATGAAAAAATGGAATAAAAAAGGAGTGACAAGGAGTACCGCCACGAAAAGTCATAGCAGCTTGCACTGGATCGGGCCGGACGTTTTGGTGTTTGAATGGCGTCTCTAGCTCAATCGGGCGAGGAGTAGTTAGCTGCAAGAAAAACGTACGGAATAAATAAATAAATAAAGAAAACTTGACGATAACAATACTGTGCTTCCCTTCGGGCAAGCACACTAACTAGAATGCGTTTCGTGAACGAACTGCGAGAGTGTGCTTGCTCTGTGACAGAGAGAACAAGTGCCTATGAATTAACATGTATTTACATCTACTCAGTCAGTATAGTGGGGCCTTCTTCCAATATATTTTAGCAAGCAACCAAGCTCAACCATTATATTTTGGCTCCACTGACGTTTAGACATATGAGGGTATCTTTGTTGTTCTGTTTTTGTTTGTTTGTTTGCTTGTTTATTGTGAAAGGGTGTTACATTTGGTCATAGCCTAATAGTTCCAGAGTTTCGTTATACTGACTTACTGAGCTAAGTGAATTGTTGAAATTGTTATCTTGGTAAAAGGAAACATCTGTGCAACAATATTGGAATGAATGCGGTTACATAGCCAGCTTTACTTAAAGTTTATTGTAAGATAGGCCTATGTTAGACTTAATGCAGTTAGAGTTAGACTGTAGGTCTAGTATCAAACGTAAGCAACACTTTTACTGTATAGATAGAGAGCACGTGTATCACATTGGTTTATAGTCTGTCAAATTAGTTCTAGTTATTGGTGTTCGTTGGCATAAAAAGTTTGTCTTCTCTTATAAGCCTAGGTAGTACATCTGATTAGAGTTAGCAACCATGAATTGCAGATTAAGGGGTCCCCTATCTCAGTGTTCATTTTGGCAGCTATTTTTAGATTCAGTCTAAAGACAAAAATGCATATAAGTTTTAGTCACATTTAGTCATAGTTATAGTTTCAGTCTAGTTTTCGAAAACTCATTACAATTTAGTCTAGTTTTAGGCACATTTAAAATTCCATATTATAGCCACATTAAACTCCTTACCTTACCTTCCCTTCTCAGGCCCAGGGACCTCCTGTGTTGTGTCAACTGTAGTAGTCTAGCTTGCAGTACTTAAATTGTGGATGCAATTAGTCTCCAAGATACAGATCTCATGCCTACAGCTGAATTCGAATTTGTTTGTAATAAATAATCGAATGTGATGATGAAGTACGGTACGCAGCGTCTGAACTGAAGCTCAACTCAACTATTACAGCAGCTAGCTTAGCTTGCTGCTAACACTAACTGAAAACACATTGGAACTCATAGTGGCTAGCTAGGTAGCTAGCTGCTAATAAGTAACATATATAAGTAACACATCAGCAGTAATGAATCAAGTGTACTGATATTATATGTACTACTAAATGTACTACTAACATGCCATTCTTAAATTAAAGCCAGTGACATGATGGTTAACGATTAACGAGTTAACGATGGATACCGACAATTAGCATACCTAGCTAGGTAGCATTACCATTGGATTTCAATGGCAGTTATGCTAGCTATGGCTATCCAGACAAAGGGCCTTGTTTCTGGACACGTATCACTTGACGAGCAATACAGTCATCTGGAAAGTTTAAAATGATACTAAACGAAGGGAAATCTACTGTATGGAGATATTTCTGCTCAGTAGACAATGCAGATTCTAATTAGGCTGGTGGATATGTCCAATGTAATAAGTGTGAAGTTTTAATGAAATGATTGATGCAACTGTCGTTCTCCACAATAACTTGGATTAACCTGGATGGCTGGTTGTAGTTTCAGACCGAACGTCAAAGATCTTCAATGGTAAGACTTGTCGATTGTGCCTCTGTTGGTGTCTCGTAAAACATGAGTTTTATTAAAGCATAGCGTGTGTATTGTGTAGCTATTTCATTCCGAGATGGCAGGGGAGTGAAATGCTCCGCTCTGCTGCTGGTATACAGACAGCCGGAAAGGTTAACAAACGGAATGAAATAGCTACACATTACACACGCTATGCCTTAATAAAACCCACGTTACTCACATACTGGTTAACACTGTTAGAGCGGGTGTATAAACTGTACCTGAAACTGTTGCCACTACATTCGTTTTAATATTTTGCACTCTCTATCTAACCACTCGTTCAGGTGTTTTCTTGAGTTGGTACAGCCAACTACTGCATACGTAGTTCCCGAACCACTTTTCCTCGTTAAGTTTTTCATCCTTTTTCACACTGTGTCTCTGCGTCGATATCGGAGATACCTAGCAAAATAAACCTGAGCCTGGGTGAAGGCTAAATAGCTCGCTAGCTATCATCACTCTATTCACGATAGTATCAATAGTATATCTAGGTTTTCTTTGGTGACTGTTGTCGGGCCTTTTTAACTGTCTGAGGGTTGTGAACGTAAACAACTCGCTAGCTATACCTACTACTGTATCATGATATAAAGCTTAATGGTGGTTTTAGATTTACATGATTTTTATGGCATTTAAGAGGTATAAACCTTGATGGTGGTTTTCGATTAGCATGATTGTTATGGCATTTAAGAGAGCTTCTCCTAGCTCAGAGTGTGTGACGTCACAATGGCTCAACCTTCCACCATGTTAGTCAATGAGAGGAAAAGGGGATGAAAAAGAGGAATAAAAAAGGGATGGCAAGTTGTACCGCCACGAAAAGTCATAGCAGCTTGCACCGGATCGGGCCGGACGTTTTGGTGTTTGAATGGCGTCTCTAGCTCAATCGGGCGAGGAGTAGTTAGCTGCAAGAAAAACGTACGGAATAAATAAATAAATAAAGAAAACTTGACGATAACAATACTGTGCTTCCCTTCGGGCAAGCACACTAATAAAGAAAACTTGACGATAACAATACTGTGCTTCCCTTCGGGCAAGCACACTAACTAGAATGCGTTTCGTGAACGAACTGCGAGAGTGTGCTTGCTCTGCAGTGCAGTGGCCGAGTGCGCATATGTTGTTGAGGGGCCTCACAGACTGATATCTGAGATCAAAATCTGTATAGTACTGTGTTTTCTGTGGTCATAGTCATAATAGTTCCAGAGTTTCGTTATACTGACTTACTGAGCTAAGTGAATTATTGAAATTGTTATCTTGGTAAAAGGAAACATCTCTGCAACAATATTGGAATGAATGCGGTTACATAGTCAGCTTTACTTAAAGTGTATTGTAAGATATAGCTTGTTAGACTTAATGCACTAAGAGTTAGACTGTAGGTCTAGTATCTAACGTAAGCAACACTCTTACTGTATAGATAGAGAGCACGTGTATCACATTGGTTTATAGTCTGTCAAATTAGTTGTAGTTATTGGTGTTCGTTGGCATAAAAAGTTAGTCTTCTCTTATAAGCCTATAGTACATCTGATTAGAGCTAGCAACCATGAAAAACCTCTTCTGAAACTAAGAAGGATAACTATGACTAAATGTGACTAAAACTAATATGCATTTTTGTCTTAAGACTGAATCTAAAATAGCTGCCAAAATTAATACATCTCATTGTTCATTTTGGCAGCTATTTTAGATTCAGTGCATATTAGTTTTAGTCACATTTAGTCATAGTTATCCTTCTTAGTTTCAGTCTAGTTTTCGAAAACTGAGCACACTACAACAGCTACGATGTGTCCAGGTACATCTTCAAACGTTTTTCAGTTAACCTAATGATTCAAGGTCTCTCATGAATCATTACTCCCAGGACACGGGTTAATGTTAACTCACGCTATCGGCCACAAGTTAACCATTCTTTCAGTATAAGCAACTTTTGCATAGCCCCGCACAGCTAGGATAGCTCACGTTACCGTAGTAGGAATACAAGCATTAGCTCACTATATCCACACAACTAAATTCATGAATTACTTCACAGGTTTACTTAACAACTTGAATTAAGGAAAATGATCCCCCGTTACGGCTAGCTGAAACTGCCAGTGGATACTCCCGTTACGTAGTGTTAGTTAGCCTTTAGCCCCGTACTCAGATGTTACAGCTGCTTAACACAGCTAGGATAGCTAACGTTACCGTAGTGGGAATACAAGCTTTAGCTCACTATATCCACACAACTAAATTCATGAATTACTTCAAAGGTTTACTTCACAACTTGAATTAAGGAAAATGGCGTCTCCAACGTTAACGTAACGTTAATTTATATGTTAGCTGCTACCATTAAAATTTCAGTCAGTACACTGAAAATGCTGCCATTCAACTCACCTTAACGAAGTGGAAATACGGTAGCTAGGTTAGAAACTGTAGTTACTCTTATTCTTTCTCAAAGTTGAATTGAGAGGGACAGAGAAATACGGTTCCTCTTATTCTTTTTCAAAGTTGAATTGAGAGGGACAGAGAAAATGCGGTTCCTTGGATTTGGCGGAGGTGTCAGTGAGAAGCACAGCTGCAAGCCAGTTTAATGACCCTATTATGACGTCATGATGGCAGAGAGCTCTGCCATGCAAGTCTATGGAGAAAAAAGGGGATGAAAAAGAGGTATAAAAAAGGAGTGGCAAGGGGTACCGCCACGAAAAGTCATAGCAGCTTGCACCGGATCGAGCCGGACGTTTTGGTGTTTGAATGGCGTCTCTAGCTCAATCGGGCGAGGAGTAGTTAGCTGCAAGAAAAATGTACGGAATAAATAAATAAAGAAAACTTGACGATAACAATACTGTGCTTCCCTTCGGGCAAGCACACTAATAATAATAATAAAAACATTTTTGGATGTTGTAAACGGGAGATAAGCGGGATAACGGCCTCCGAGCTGTCCAGTTCTACGAAGTTAATGGACTTCTGCGGACCAACACCACTCCGCTCCGCGTCGTGGTGTTCTTTGCCCCGCAGCGTCCATTAACTTCGTAGAACTGGACAGCTCGTCGGCCGTTATCCCTTACATACTACTACAGTATGTTCTATGTTCTATATATACTATACTATAAGATATATACTTACTGTATATATAGATGAAATAACATACAACATTTTATTAATATAGAATGGCTATTTGATTCTAGATTTTCAATAGCATTTTTCCCAAAAGTGCACTTAAACCTTGTTCATATGCGCAATGTCTTCCTACGAATAATAAGCTGCAGAAACAAGGAGCTGTCAATTTTGCCCCTCCATTTTGTTGTTATCAAGACATCATATCTATTCATTGTCATCGTAGCTGGTAGTATAAATTCTAATTAGTGTGCTTGCCCGAAGGGAAGCACAGTATTGTTATCGTCAAGTTTTCTTTATTCCGTACGTTTTTCTTGCAGCTAACTCCTCCTCGCCCGATTGAGCTAGAGACGCCATTCAAACACCAAAACGTCCGGCCCGATCCGGTGCAAGCTGCTATGACTTTTCGTGGCGGTACCCCATGCCACTCCTTTTTTATACCTCTTTTTCATCCCCTTTTTTCTCCATAGACTTGCATGGCAGAGCGCTCTGCCATCATGACGTCATAATAGGGTCATTAAACTGGCTTGCAGCTGTGCTTCTCACTGACACCTCCGCCAAATTCAAGGAACCGCATTTTCTCTGTCCCTCTCAATTCAACTTTGAAAAAGAATAAGAGGAACCGTATTTCTCTGTCCCTCTCAATTCAACTTTGAGAAAGAATAAGAGTAACTACAGTTTCTAACCTAGCTACCGTATTTCCACTTCGTTAAGGTGAGTTGAATGGCAGCATTTTCAGTGTACTGACTGAAATTTTAATGGTAGCAGCTAACATATAAATTAACGTTACGTTAACGTTGGAGACGCCATTTTCCTTAATTCAAGTTGTGAAGTAAACCTTTGAAGTAATTCATGAATTTAGTTGTGTGGATATAGTGAGCTAAAGCTTGTATTCCCACTACGGTAACGTTAGCTATCCTAGCTGTGTTAAGCAGCTATAACATCTGAGTACGGGGCTAAAGGCTAACTAACACTACGTAACGGGAGTATCCACTGGCAGTTTCAGCTAGCCGTAACGGGGGATCATTTTCCTTAATTCAAGTTGTTAAGTAAACCTGTGAAGTAATTCATGAATTTAGTTGTGTGGATATAGTGAGCTAATGCTTGTATTCCTACTACGGTAACGTGAGCTATCCTAGCTGTGCGGGGCTGTGCAAAAGTTGCTTATACTGAAAGAATGGTTAACTTGTGGCCGATAGCGTGAGTTAACATTAACCCGTGTCCTGGGAGTAATGATTCATGAGAGACCTTGAATCATTAGGTTAACTGAAAAACGTTTGAAGATGTACCTGGACACATCGTAGCTGTTGTAGTGTGCTCAGTTTTCGAAAACTAGACTGAAACTAAGAAGGATAACTATGACTAAATGTGACTAAAACTAATATGCACTGAATCTAAAATAGCTGCTGAATCTAAAATAGCTGCCAAAATGAACACTGAGATGTATTAATTTTGGCAGCTATTTTAGATTCAGTCTTAAGACAAAAATGCATATTAGTTTTAGTCACATTTAGTCATAGTTATCCTTCTTAGTTTCAGAAGAGGTTTTTCATGGTTGCTAGCTCTAATCAGATGTACTATAGGCTTATAAGAGAAGACTAACTTTTTATGCCAACGAACACCAATAACTACAACTAATTTGACAGACTATAAACCAATGTGATACACGTGCTCTCTATCTATACAGTAAAAGTGTTGCTTACGTTAGATACTAGACCTACAGTCTAACTCTTAGTGCATTAAGTCTAACAAGCTATATCTTACAATACACTTTAAGTAAAGCTGACTATGTAACCGCATTCATTCCAATATTGTTGCAGAGATGTTTCCTTTTACCAAGATAACAATTTCAACTAGAATGCGTTTCGTGAACGAACTGCGAGAGTGTTCTTGCTCTGTGACAGAGAGAACAAGTGCCTATGAATTAACATGTATTTACATCTACTCAATCAGTGTAGTGGGGCCTTCTTCCAATATATTTTAGCAAGCAACCAAGCTCAACCATTATATTTTGGCTCCACTGACGTTAGACATATGAGGGTATCTCAGAGTTTCGTTATACTGACTTACTGAGCTAAGTGAATTGTTGAAATTGCTATCTTGGTAAAAGGAAACATCTCTGCAACAATATTGGAATGAATGCGGTTACATAGCCAGCTTTACTTAAAGTTTATTGTAAGATAGGCCTATATGTTAGACTTAATGCAGTTAGAGTTAGACTGTAGGTCTAGTATCAAACGTAAGCAACACTTTTACTGTATAGCTAGAGAGCACGTGTATCACATTGGTTTATAGTCTGTCAAATTAGTTCTAGTTATTGGTGTTCGTTGGCATAAAAAGTTAGTCTTCTCTTATAAGCCTATAGTACATCTGATTAGAGCTAGCAACCATGAAAAACCTCTTCTGAAACTAAGAAGGATAACTATGACTAAATGTGACTAAAACTAATATGCATTTTTGTCTTAAGACTGAATCTAAAATAGCTGCCAAAATTAATACATCTCAGTGTTCATTTTGGCAGCTATTTTAGATTCAGCAGCTATTTTAGATTCAGTGCATATTAGTTTTAGTCACATTTAGTCATAGTTATCCTTCTTAGTTTCAGTCTAGTTTTCGAAAACTGAGCACACTACAACAGCTACGCTGTGTGTACATCCTCAAACGTTTTTCAGTTAACCTAATGATTCAAGGTCTCTCATGAATCATTACTCCCAGGACACGGGTTAATGTTAACTCACGCTATCGGTCACAACAAGTTACTTGGGATATGCTACCTCATAGTTAGCTAACGTTAGCTAGCTAAACGTTTACAGAGGCTAACGTGAAGCTTCAATCAAAAATTATTAGCTAGCTTTCCAAGCTAGCTGACACAACCTAAACACTCGACTGCCCCTTTGAAGTCAACTTAACGTTGGCTAATATATTCTAATAACTAGTTATCATTGACAGTTACTAGCTAATTTACCAAACTCCTTTCTGTCCTAAATTGAGCAGTTGCTGGTGTGAGCTACAATATGGGAGCTAGCAAAGCCATTTCTAGCTCTACTTCACAATACTGCTGCCTAGTGTAATAAGTTGACGTAAAACATAAATGTTTGTAAAGTATCAGACATAAACAGGATACAACACACCAGTTACCAATTGATATTATGTGTTTATATATACCGAAAATGTCAATAAATCCATGCTGCTGCTGTTGGTCCCGTCGAAAACCCTGGAGTCGCGACCCTGTCACTTGTTTCCATGTGAAATCAATGGAATGCTTCACTTTTTGGCGCCGTATTGACAACTGTCTGTCACTCGCACACTGTGCTTGTAAATTATTTTTCAAGTTTGCACGTTCCTATTTATGCGAGTGAAATACTCGCACTGTAGAGCCCAAGGTGTCTCTTAATATTCCTACAGTTAAATGGAGAGCGACTGATAGAGCGGGTGACGTCACAATGGCTCAACCTTCCCCATGTTAGTCAATGAGAGAAAAAGGGGATGAAAAAGAGATATTAAAAAGGAGTGGCAAAGAGTATCGCCACGAAAAGTCATAGCAACCTGAACCGGATCGGGCCGGACGTTTTGGTGTTTGAATGGCGTCTCTAGCTCAAACGAGCGAGGAGTAGTTAGCTGCAAGAAAAACGGGGAGAATAAATAAATAAAGAAAACTTGACGATAACAATACTGTGCTTCCCTTCGGGCAAGCACACTAACTAGAAAATGCATTTCCTGAAGGAAATACCAGTGCATGAAATGCAAAAGTTAGGAAAGGAAGAAGAAAAGAAAGAAGAGTGAAAGAAGGAAATAAGAAAGGAAAGAAGAGTGGGAGAAGGAAAGAAGAAAGGAAAGAAGAGTGAAGAAAGGAGAGAAGAGAGGATGAAGGAAAGAAGAGTGAAAGAAGGAAAGAAGAAAAGAGAGAAGAGTGAAGAAAGGAAAGAAGAGTGGAAGAAGAAAAGAAACCAGAGTGAAGAAAGGAAAGAAGAGTGAAAGAAGGAAATAATAGTTGAAGAAGGAAAGAAGAAAGGAAAGAAGAGTGAAAGAAGGAAAGAAGAAAAGAGAGTGAAGAAAGGAAAGAAAAGTGAAAGAAGGAAAGAAGAGTGGAAGAAGGAAAGAAGAGTGGAAGAGAAAAAGAGAGTGAAAATATTGAAAAAAGGAGATAAAAATGGAGTGAAGAAGAGAGATTGAGTGTGAGAGAAAGTAGACTGAGAGGGATAGAGAGAAAGATGGAGAGATGGAGAGAAAAAAAAGAGAATGGAAGGTGTCTTAATGTTCCTAGTTACAGTTAAATTGAGAGGGACAGAGAAGAGGTTTCTTTGATTTGGTGCAGCTGTCAGTGAAGCACAGGTGCAAGCCAGTTTAAAGACCCTATTATGATGTCATAATGGCCCAATGTAAGTCAATGGGAAAATTTAGATTCGTTTTTATTTAATATCTTAAAAAGTATAAAGTTTAGAAAAGTGAAAAATACATAGCATAAGTGTCCTTTACAAGACCTACGCGACAAAGTTTGAATGAAGTTTCGACGTTAAGCGGTTCGGGCTGAATTAATCGCAGAAAAAGGTAACAAGAATAAGAAGAAGAAGAAGAAGAAGAAGAAGCCTAGGAATAACAATACAGGGCATTTCATGCACTGTAATAAAGAAAACTTGACGATAACAATACTGTGCTTCCCTTCGGGCAAGCACACTAACTAGAATGCGTTTCGTGAACGAACTGCGAGAGTGTGCTTGCTCTGTTTTTCTCTCATGTTTGCTTGTTTATTGTGAAAGGGTTTGGTGTGTTCGTTGGCATAAAAAGTTAGTCTTCTCTTATAAGCCTAGTTAGTACATCTGATTAGAGCAACCATGAGTTGCAGATTAAGGGGTCCCCTATCAGTGTTCATTTTGGCAGCTATTTTAGATTCAGTCTTAAGACAAAAATGCATATTAGTTTTAGTCACATTTAGTCATAGTTATCCTTCTTAGTTTCAGTCTAGTTTTCGAAAACTGAGCACACTACAATAGCTACGCTGTGTCCAGGTACATCCTCAAACGTTTTTCAGGTAACCTAATGGTTCAAGGTCTCTCATGAATCATTACTCCCAGGACACGGGTTAATGTTAACTCACGCTATCTGCCACAACAAGTTAACCATTCTTTCAGTATAAGCAACTTTTGCATAGCCCCGCACAGCTAGGATAGCTCACGTTACCGTAGTAGGAATAAAAGCCTTAGCTCACTATATCCACACAACTAAATTCATGAATTACTTCACAGGTTTACTTAACAACTTGAATTAAGGAAAATGATCCCCCGTTACGGCTAGCTGAAACTGCCAGTGGATACTCCCGTTACGTAGTGTTAGTTAGCCTTTAGCCCCGTACTCAGATGTTACAGCTGCTTAACACAGCTAGGATAGCTAACGTTACCGTAGTGGGAATACAAGCTTTAGCTCACTATATCCACACAACTAAATTCATGAATTACTTCAAAGGTTTACTTCACAACTTGAATTAAGGAAAATGGCGTCTCCAACGTTAACGTAACGTTAATTTATATGTTAGCTGCTACCATTAAAATTTCAGTCAGTACACTGAAAATGCTGCCATTCAACTCACCTTAACGAAGTGGAAATATGGTAGCTAGGTTAGAAACTGTAGTTACTCTTATTCTTTCTCAAAGTTGAATTGAGAGGGACAGAGAAATACGGTTCCTCTTATTCTTTTTCAAAGTTGAATTGAGAGGGACAGAGAAAATGCGGTTCCTTGGATTTGGCGGTGGTGTCAGTGAGAAGCACAGGTGCAAGCCAGTTTAATGAGCCTATTATGATGTCATAATGGCAGAGCGCTCTGCCATGCAAGTCTATGGAGAAAAAAGGGGATGAAAAAGAGGAATAAAAAAGGAGTGGCAAGGAGTACCGCCACGAAAAGTCATAGCAACCTGCAGCGGATCGGGCCGGACGTTTTGGTGTTTGAATGGCGTCTCTAGGTCAATCGGGCGAGGAGTAGTTAGCTGCAAGAAAAACGGGGAGAATAAAGAAAACTTGACGATAACAATACTGTGCTTCCCTTCGGGCAAGCACACTAATAAACTAGAATGCGTTTCGTGAACGAACTGCGAGAGTGTGCTTGCTCTGTGACAGAGAGAACAAGTGCCTATGAATTAACATGTATTTACATCTACTCAATCAGTGTAGTGGGGCCTTCTTCCAATATATTTTAGCAAGCAACCAAGCTCAACCATTATATTTTGGCTCCACTGACGTTTAGACATATGAGGGTATCTCAGAGTTTCGTTATACTGACTTACTGAGCTAAGTGAATTGTTGAAATTGCTATCTTGGTAAAAGGAAACATCTCTGCAACAATATTAGAATGAATGCGGTTACATAGCCAGCTTTACTTAAAGTTTATTGTAAGATAGGCCTATATGTTAGACTTAATGCAGTTAGAGTTAGTCTGTAGGTGTAGTATCAAACGTAAGCAACACTTTTACTGTATAGATAGAGAGCATGTGTATCACATTGGTTTATAGTCTGTCAAATTAGTTCTAGTTATTGGTGTTCGTTGCCATACAAAGTTAGTCTTCTCTTATAAGCCTAGGTAGTACATCTGATTAGAGCTAGCAACCATGAATTGCAGATTAAGGGGTCCCCTATCTCAGTGTTCATTTTGGCAGCTATTTTTAGATTCAGTCTTAAGACAAAAATGCATATTAGTTTTAGTCACATTTAGTCATAGTTATCCTTCTTAGTTTCAGTCTAGTTTTCGAAAACTCATTACAATTTAGTCTAGTTTTAGGCACATTTAAAATTCCATATTATAGCCACATTAAACTCATTCCCTTCCCTTCTCAGGCCCAGGGACCTCCTGTGTTGTGTCAACTGCATAGTAGTCTAGCTTGCAGTACTTACATTGTGGATGCAATTAGTCTCCAAGATACAGATCTCATGCCTACAGCTGAATTCGAATTTGTTTGTAATAAATAATCGAATGTGATGATGAAGTACAGAGCAGCGTCTTAACTGAAGCTCAACTGAACTATTACAGCAGCTAGCTTGCCGCTAACGCTAACTGAAAACACATCGGAACACAGTGGCTAGCTAGGTAGCTAGCTGCTAATAAGTAACATATATAAGTAACACATCAGCAGTAATGAATCAAGTGTACTGATATTAAACGTACTACTAAATGTACTACTAACATGCCATTCTTAAATTAAAGCCAGTGACATGATGGTTAACGATTAACGAGTTAACGATGGATACCGACAATTAGCATACCTAGCTAGGTAGCATTACCATTGGATTTCAATGGCAGTTATGCTAGCTCTGGCTATCCAGTCAAAGGAGCCTTGTTTCTGTACACGTATCACTTGACGAGCGAGGGCAATACAGTCATCTGGAAAGTTTAAAATGATACTAAACGAAGGGAAATCTACTGTATGGAGAATTTTCTGCTCAGTAGACAATGCAGATTCTAATTAGGCTGGTGGATATGTCCAAAGTAAGAAGTGTGAAGTTTTAATGAAATATGATTGATGCAACTGTCGTTCTCCATAACAACTTGGATTAACCTGGATGGCTGGATGAAGTTTCAGACCGAACGTCAAAGATCTTCAATGGTAAGACTTGTCGGTTGTGCCTCTGTTGGTGTCTCGTAAAACGTGAATTTTATTAAAGCATAGCGTGTGTATTGTGTAGCTATTTCATTCCGAGATTGCAGGGGAGTGAAATGCTCCGCTCTGCTGCTGGTATACAGACAGCCGGAAAGGTTAACAAACGGAATGAAATAGCTACACATTACACACGCTATGCCTTAATAAAACCCACGTTACTCACATACTGGTTAACACTGTTAGAGCGGGTGTATAAACTGTACCTGAAACTGTTGCCACTACATTCGTTTTAATATTTTGCACTCTCTATCTAACCACTTCTGGCATTTAAGAGAGCTTCTCCTATGTCAACTGATCTAATATCAGTTGGCTAGAGTGCGTGACGTCACAATGGCTCAACCTTCCCCATGTCAGTCAATGAGAGAAAAAGGGGATGAAAAAGAGGGATAAAAAAGGAGTGGCAAAGAGTATCGCCACGAAAAGTCATAGCAACCTGCACCGGATCGGGCCGGACGTTTTGGTGTTTGAATGGCGTCTCTAGCTCAAACGGGCGAGGAGGAGTTAGCTGCAAGAAAAACGGGGAGAATAAATAAATAAATAAAGAAAACTTGACGATAACAATACTGTGCTTCCCTTCGGGCAAGCACACTAATAAAGAAAACTTGACGATAACAATACTGTGCTTCCCTTCGGGCAAGCACACTAACTAGAATGCGTTTCGTGAACGAACTGCGAGAGTGTGCTTGCTCTGTGACAGAGAGAACAAGTGCCAATGAATTAACATGTATTTACATCTACTCAATCAGTGTAGTGGGGCCTTCTTCCAATATATTTTAGCAAGCAACCAAGCTCAACCATTATATTTTGGCTCCACTGACGTTTAGACATATGAGGGTATCTTTGTTGTTCTGTTTTTGTTTGTTTGTTTGCTTGTTTATTGTGAAAGGGTCTAGTTTGTTACATTTGGTCATAGCCTAATAGTTCCAGAGTCTCGTTATACTGACTTACTGAGCTAAGTGAATTGTTGAAATTGTTATCTTGGTAAAAGGAAACATCTCTGCAACAATATTGGAATGAATGCGGTTACATAGCCAGCTTTACTTAAAGTTTATTGTAAGATAGGCCTATATGTTAGACTTAATGCAGTTAGAGTTAGACTGTAGGTCTAGTATCAAACGTAAGCAACACTTTTACTGTATAGCTAGAGAGCACGTGTATCACATTGGTTTATAGTCTGTCAAATTAGTTCTAGTTATTGGTGTTCGTTGGCATAAAAAGTTAGTCTTCTCTTATAAGCCTATAGTACATCTGATTAGAGCTAGCAACCATGAAAAACCTCTTCTGAAACTAAGAAGGATAACTATGACTAAATGTGACTAAAACTAATATGCATTTTTGTCTTAAGACTGAATCTAAAATAGCTGCCAAAATTAATACATCTCAGTGTTCATTTTGGCAGCTATTTTAGATTCAGCAGCTATTTTAGATTCAGTGCATATTAGTTTTAGTCACATTTAGTCATAGTTATCCTTCTTAGTTTCAGTCTAGTTTTCGAAAACTGAGCACACTACAACAGCTACGCTGTGTGTACATCCTCAAACGTTTTTCAGTTAACCTAATGATTCAAGGTCTCTCATGAATCATTACTCCCAGGACACGGGTTAATGTTAACTCACGCTATCGGTCACAACAAGTTACTTGGGATATGCTACCTCATAGTTAGCTAACGTTAGCTAGCTAAACGTTTACAGAGGCTAACGTGAAGCTTCAATCAAAAATTATTAGCTAGCTTTCCAAGCTAGCTGACACAACCTAAACACTCGACTGCCCCTTTGAAGTCAACTTAACGTTGGCTAATATATTCTAATAACTAGTTATCATTGACAGTTACAAGCTAATTTACCAAACTCCTTTCTGTCCTAAATTGAGCAGTTGCTGGTGTGAGCTACAATATGGGAGCTAGCAAAGCCATTTCTAGCTCTACTTCACAATACTGCTGCCTAGTGTAATAAGTTAACGTAAAACATAAATGTTTATAAAGTATCAGACATAAACAGGATACAACACACCAGTTACCAATTGATATTATGTGTTTATATATACCGAAAATGTCAGTAAATCCAGATGATGATTATGCTGCTGCTGCTGTTGGTCCCGTCGCAGGTCCCGTCGAAAACCCTGGAGTCGCGACCCTGTCAGTTGTTTCCATGTGAAATCAATGGAATGCTTCACTTTTTGGCGCCGTATTGACAACTGTCTGTCACTCGCACACTGTGCTTGTAAATTATTTTTCAAGTTTGCACGTACCTATTTATGCGAGTGAAATACTCGCACTGTAGAGCCCTGGAAGGTGTCTCTTAATATTCCTACAGTTGAATGGAGAACGACTGATAGAGCGGGTGACGTCACAATGGCTCAACCTTCCCCATGTTAGTCAATGAGAGAAAAAGGGGATGAAAAAATGGAATAAAAAAGGAGTGACAAGGAGTACCGCCACGAAAAGTCATAGCAGCTTGCACCGGATCGGGCCGGACGTTTTGGTGTTTGAATGGCGTCTCTAGCTCAATCGGGCGAGGAGTAGTTAGCTGCAAGAAAAACGTACGGAATAAATAAATAAACTAGAATGCGTTTCGTGAACGAACTGCGAGAGTGTGCTTGCTCTGTGACAGAGAGAACAAGTGCCTATGAATTAACATGTATTTACATATACTCAATCAGTGTAGTGGGGCCTTCTTCCAATATATTTTAGCAAGCAACCAAGCTCAACCATTTTATTTTGGCTCCACTGACGTTTAGACATATGAGGGTATCTTTGTTGTTCTGTTTTTGTTTGTTTGTTTGCTTGTTTATTGTGAAAGGGTCTAGTGTGTTACATTTGGTCATAGCCTTATAGTTCCAGAGTTTCGTTATACTGACTTACTGAGCTAAGTGAATTGTTGAAATTGTTATCTTGGTAAAAGGAAACATCTCTGCAACAATATTGGAATGAATGTGGTTACATAGCCAGCTTTACTTAAAGTTTATTGTAAGATAGGCCTATATGTTAGACTTAATGCAGTTCTCTCTCAACAGTGATGTCTGGCTTGTTATATGTTTTATCCATATAAGGAGGGGGCAGCTAAACTCGAAGACTCTCAGAAAATATCTAAAGTGTAGCTCACTAAACTAGAAATATATTGAAATGCCATGAGATGTAGGCCTACCACTAACCATTTCCCATTTACAGACATAAACCTATAGACATGACACAAAACATCTTCCAAAGACTTTATTATCTCAGCTGCATTATTCAGTAGCACAAAGTAGTCTATTACATTCATATTTACTTCATGTAACCCTGCCATAGCGATACAACACCTTTTTGACAGCCTATATAGCCTAATTGCAAAATTAAATATATAAATAAATACTACACTGAAATAACGCAAACAAAGTGAATCTACAGTGAGCCAACGCTCGTCCACTGACAGTGTGGAAGAATGACAGCGACGTGAGCCAGGCCACATTCCAAGATTACGTTACTAGAAATGTCACTTTACATGAGCTTTGTTCATAAGCCATGCAGTCCATAAAATAGGAATACTCTGTGTACTAACAGTATAGTAAGACCGGTCATATGTTCAGAGAGCTTTCTAGCAACCAACAAGTTACAAGTAGGATAAACATATTAGCGAAATCTGCGTTGTCGACAGACCATCGTTTTGACTGGAGTTTTGATGTGCTTGTTAGCACCAAGTGGATTACCTCATCTACAATACATATGGGCTTGGACTCAAATCACTAGTAGGCCTACTTCACGATCTTCTATGGTTACCAGCAGATAAGGTAAATAATAATCGCCATATTTGCTTTAATGTTTTATAGAGTAAGAGGCTATGTGTAGGCTATTAGCTAATCAGAAATGTTGTAGATGCCAGAGTTGGCAACTATGGCTCAGATTTAGGTTGTTATCCATCAACATTCATTTTACAACTTACATTAGTTTCGTTGTCATTCGACTCGAAAATCTCTGGCTCAATTTGGCAAAGCACTACTGCTCTCTCCAGGGTAAACATACGTGGACCTCTCGGTGCTGTCATTTTGCCAATCTGGCTGGCTGAGGTAATCGAGTGATTAGAGAAGGCTACAAAGTGGAATACTAAGCAGTTTGTAGCGGGAAAAATTGAGAGTGAAATGTAACAAATTATACTGTATAATTACCAATGTCACAAATAGCTTAGTGGTAATATGAATAGCTTAAATGGGATGGCTACATTAGCCAGCTAGTTAGGAGAATCTCCGCTCTCTTTCTCTTATACCATCCTGTTCTGCAGCGAAGGCACATCACGTAATAACGTTATCATTTCTCAAAATAGTTAAATACAAATATATATAGCTTTTAAGATAAAAATATGTCCAATAAGGCTTAAAGAATTAAATCAGGTGTGTAGATGAAGTTCAGCAACAGCATTTCTAGTGTTTATATCCATGATTGTATGCTGGTCGTCGCTGGCCGTCAACTGCCGTTACAGGAGAATACAGAGCTTCGCCTTAGTGGGTGACGTCACAATGGCTCAACCTTCCCCATGTTAGTCTATGGAGAAAAAAGGGGATGAAAAAGAGGTATAAAAAAGGAGTGGCATGGGGTACCGCCACGAAAAGTCATAGCAGCTTGCACGGGATCGGGCCGGACGTTTTGGTGTTTGAATGGCGTCTCTAGCTCAATCGGGCGAGGAGGAGTTAGCTGCAAGAAAAACGTACGGAATAAAGAAAACTTGACGATAACAATACTGTGCTTCCCTTCGGGCAAGCACACTAACTAGAATGCGTTTCGTGAACGAACTGCGAGAGTGTGCTTGCTCTGTGACAGAGAGAACAAGTGCCAATGAATTAACATGTATTTACATCTACTCAATCAGTGTAGTGGGGCCTTCTTCCAATATATTTTAGCAAGCAACCAAGCTCAACCATTATATTTTGGCTCCACTGACGTTTAGACATATGAGGGTATCTTTGTTGTTCTGTTTTTGTTTGTTTGTTTGCTTGTTTATTGTGAAAGGGTCTAGTGTGTTACATTTGGTCATAGCCTAATAGTTCCAGAGTCTCGTTATACTGACTTACTGAGCTAAGTGAATTGTTGAAATTGTTATCTTGGTAAAAGGAAACATCTCTGCAACAATATTGGAATGAATGCGGTTACATAGCCAGCTTTACTTAAAGTTTATTGTAAGATAGGCCTATATGTTAGACTTAATGCAGTTAGAGTTAGACTGTAGGTCTAGTATCAAACGTAAGCAACACTTTTACTGTATAGCTAGAGAGCACGTGTATCACATTGGTTTATAGTCTGTCAAATTAGTTCTAGTTATTGGTGTTCGTTGGCATAAAAAGTTAGTCTTCTCTTATAAGCCTATAGTACATCTGATTAGAGCTAGCAACCATGAAAAACCTCTTCTGAAACTAAGAAGGATAACTATGACTAAATGTGACTAAAACTAATATGCATTTTTGTCTTAAGACTGAATCTAAAATAGCTGCCAAAATTAATACATCTCAGTGTTCATTTTGGCAGCTATTTTAGATTCAGCAGCTATTTTAGATTCAGTGCATATTAGTTTTAGTCACATTTAGTCATAGTTATCCTTCTTAGTTTCAGTCTAGTTTTCGAAAACTGAGCACACTACAACAGCTACGCTGTGTGTACATCCTCAAACGTTTTTCAGTTAACCTAATGATTCAAGGTCTCTCATGAATCATTACTCCCAGGACACGGGTTAATGTTAACTCACGCTATCGGTCACAACAAGTTACTTGGGATATGCTACCTCATAGTTAGCTAACGTTAGCTAGCTAAACGTTTACAGAGGCTAACGTGAAGCTTCAATCAAAAATTATTAGCTAGCTTTCCAAGCTAGCTGACACAACCTAAACACTCGACTGCCCCTTTGAAGTCAACTTAACGTTGGCTAATATATTCTAATAACTAGTTATCATTGACAGTTACAAGCTAATTTACCAAACTCCTTTCTGTCCTAAATTGAGCAGTTGCTGGTGTGAGCTACAATATGGGAGCTAGCAAAGCCATTTCTAGCTCTACTTCACAATACTGCTGCCTAGTGTAATAAGTTAACGTAAAACATAAATGTTTATAAAGTATCAGACATAAACAGGATACAACACACCAGTTACCAATTGATATTATGTGTTTATATATACCGAAAATGTCAGTAAATCCAGATGATGATTATGCTGCTGCTGCTGTTGGTCCCGTCGCAGGTCCCGTCGAAAACCCTGGAGTCGCGACCCTGTCAGTTGTTTCCATGTGAAATCAATGGAATGCTTCACTTTTTGGCGCCGTATTGACAACTGTCTGTCACTCGCACACTGTGCTTGTAAATTATTTTTCAAGTTTGCACGTACCTATTTATGCGAGTGAAATACTCGCACTGTAGAGCCCTGGAAGGTGTCTCTTAATATTCCTACAGTTGAATGGAGAACGACTGATAGAGCGGGTGACGTCACAATGGCTCAACCTTCCCCATGTTAGTCAATGAGAGAAAAAGGGGATGAAAAAATGGAATAAAAAAGGAGTGACAAGGAGTACCGCCACGAAAAGTCATAGCAGCTTGCACCGGATCGGGCCGGACGTTTTGGTGTTTGAATGGCGTCTCTAGCTCAATCGGGCGAGGAGTAGTTAGCTGCAAGAAAAACGTACGGAATAAATAAATAAACTAGAATGCGTTTCGTGAACGAACTGCGAGAGTGTGCTTGCTCTGTGACAGAGAGAACAAGTGCCTATGAATTAACATGTATTTACATATACTCAATCAGTGTAGTGGGGCCTTCTTCCAATATATTTTAGCAAGCAACCAAGCTCAACCATTTTATTTTGGCTCCACTGACGTTTAGACATATGAGGGTATCTTTGTTGTTCTGTTTTTGTTTGTTTGTTTGCTTGTTTATTGTGAAAGGGTCTAGTGTGTTACATTTGGTCATAGCCTTATAGTTCCAGAGTTTCGTTATACTGACTTACTGAGCTAAGTGAATTGTTGAAATTGTTATCTTGGTAAAAGGAAACATCTCTGCAACAATATTGGAATGAATGTGGTTACATAGCCAGCTTTACTTAAAGTTTATTGTAAGATAGGCCTATATGTTAGACTTAATGCAGTTCTCTCTCAACAGTGATGTCTGGCTTGTTATATGTTTTATCCATATAAGGAGGGGGCAGCTAAACTCGAAGACTCTCAGAAAATATCTAAAGTGTAGCTCACTAAACTAGAAATATATTGAAATGCCATGAGATGTAGGCCTACCACTAACCATTTCCCATTTACAGACATAAACCTATAGACATGACACAAAACATCTTCCAAAGACTTTATTATCTCAGCTGCATTATTCAGTAGCACAAAGTAGTCTATTACATTCATATTTACTTCATGTAACCCTGCCATAGCGATACAACACCTTTTTGACAGCCTATATAGCCTAATTGCAAAATTAAATATATAAATAAATACTACACTGAAATAACGCAAACAAAGTGAATCTACAGTGAGCCAACGCTCGTCCACTGACAGTGTGGAAGAATGACAGCGACGTGAGCCAGGCCACATTCCAAGATTACGTTACTAGAAATGTCACTTTACATGAGCTTTGTTCATAAGCCATGCAGTCCATAAAATAGGAATACTCTGTGTACTAACAGTATAGTAAGACCGGTCATATGTTCAGAGAGCTTTCTAGCAACCAACAAGTTACAAGTAGGATAAACATATTAGCGAAATCTGCGTTGTCGACAGACCATCGTTTTGACTGGAGTTTTGATGTGCTTGTTAGCACCAAGTGGATTACCTCATCTACAATACATATGGGCTTGGACTCAAATCACTAGTAGGCCTACTTCACGATCTTCTATGGTTACCAGCAGATAAGGTAAATAATAATCGCCATATTTGCTTTAATGTTTTATAGAGTAAGAGGCTATGTGTAGGCTATTAGCTAATCAGAAATGTTGTAGATGCCAGAGTTGGCAACTATGGCTCAGATTTAGGTTGTTATCCATCAACATTCATTTTACAACTTACATTAGTTTCGTTGTCATTCGACTCGAAAATCTCTGGCTCAATTTGGCAAAGCACTACTGCTCTCTCCAGGGTAAACATACGTGGACCTCTCGGTGCTGTCATTTTGCCAATCTGGCTGGCTGAGGTAATCGAGTGATTAGAGAAGGCTACAAAGTGGAATACTAAGCAGTTTGTAGCGGGAAAAATTGAGAGTGAAATGTAACAAATTATACTGTATAATTACCAATGTCACAAATAGCTTAGTGGTAATATGAATAGCTTAAATGGGATGGCTACATTAGCCAGCTAGTTAGGAGAATCTCCGCTCTCTTTCTCTTATACCATCCTGTTCTGCAGCGAAGGCACATCACGTAATAACGTTATCATTTCTCAAAATAGTTAAATACAAATATATATAGCTTTTAAGATAAAAATATGTCCAATAAGGCTTAAAGAATTAAATCAGGTGTGTAGATGAAGTTCAGCAACAGCATTTCTAGTGTTTATATCCATGATTGTATGCTGGTCGTCGCTGGCCGTCAACTGCCGTTACAGGAGAATACAGAGCTTCGCCTTAGTGGGTGACGTCACAATGGCTCAACCTTCCCCATGTTAGTCTATGGAGAAAAAAGGGGATGAAAAAGAGGTATAAAAAAGGAGTGGCATGGGGTACCGCCACGAAAAGTCATAGCAGCTTGCACGGGATCGGGCCGGACGTTTTGGTGTTTGAATGGCGTCTCTAGCTCAATCGGGCGAGGAGGAGTTAGCTGCAAGAAAAACGTACGGAATAAAGAAAACTTGACGATAACAATACTGTGCTTCCCTTCGGGCAAGCACACTAACTAGAATGCGTTTCGTGAACGAACTGCGAGAGTGTGCTTGCTCTGTGACAGAGAGAACAAGTGCCAATGAATTAACATGTATTTACATCTACTCAATCAGTGTAGTGGGGCCTTCTTCCAATATATTTTAGCAAGCAACCAAGCTCAACCATTATATTTTGGCTCCACTGACGTTTAGACATATGAGGGTATCTTTGTTGTTCTGTTTTTGTTTGTTTGTTTGCTTGTTTATTGTGAAAGGGTCTAGTGTGTTACATTTGGTCATAGCCTAATAGTTCCAGAGTCTCGTTATACTGACTTACTGAGCTAAGTGAATTGTTGAAATTGTTATCTTGGTAAAAGGAAACATCTCTGCAACAATATTGGAATGAATGCGGTTACATAGCCAGCTTTACTTAAAGTTTATTGTAAGATAGGCCTATATGTTAGACTTAATGCAGTTAGAGTTAGACTGTAGGTCTAGTATCAAACGTAAGCAACACTTTTACTGTATAGCTAGAGAGCACGTGTATCACATTGGTTTATAGTCTGTCAAATTAGTTCTAGTTATTGGTGTTCGTTGGCATAAAAAGTTAGTCTTCTCTTATAAGCCTATAGTACATCTGATTAGAGCTAGCAACCATGAAAAACCTCTTCTGAAACTAAGAAGGATAACTATGACTAAATGTGACTAAAACTAATATGCATTTTTGTCTTAAGACTGAATCTAAAATAGCTGCCAAAATTAATACATCTCAGTGTTCATTTTGGCAGCTATTTTAGATTCAGCAGCTATTTTAGATTCAGTGCATATTAGTTTTAGTCACATTTAGTCATAGTTATCCTTCTTAGTTTCAGTCTAGTTTTCGAAAACTGAGCACACTACAACAGCTACGCTGTGTGTACATCCTCAAACGTTTTTCAGTTAACCTAATGATTCAAGGTCTCTCATGAATCATTACTCCCAGGACACGGGTTAATGTTAACTCACGCTATCGGTCACAACAAGTTACTTGGGATATGCTACCTCATAGTTAGCTAACGTTAGCTAGCTAAACGTTTACAGAGGCTAACGTGAAGCTTCAATCAAAAATTATTAGCTAGCTTTCCAAGCTAGCTGACACAACCTAAACACTCGACTGCCCCTTTGAAGTCAACTTAACGTTGGCTAATATATTCTAATAACTAGTTATCATTGACAGTTACAAGCTAATTTACCAAACTCCTTTCTGTCCTAAATTGAGCAGTTGCTGGTGTGAGCTACAATATGGGAGCTAGCAAAGCCATTTCTAGCTCTACTTCACAATACTGCTGCCTAGTGTAATAAGTTAACGTAAAACATAAATGTTTATAAAGTATCAGACATAAACAGGATACAACACACCAGTTACCAATTGATATTATGTGTTTATATATACCGAAAATGTCAGTAAATCCAGATGATGATTATGCTGCTGCTGCTGTTGGTCCCGTCGCAGGTCCCGTCGAAAACCCTGGAGTCGCGACCCTGTCAGTTGTTTCCATGTGAAATCAATGGAATGCTTCACTTTTTGGCGCCGTATTGACAACTGTCTGTCACTCGCACACTGTGCTTGTAAATTATTTTTCAAGTTTGCACGTACCTATTTATGCGAGTGAAATACTCGCACTGTAGAGCCCTGGAAGGTGTCTCTTAATATTCCTACAGTTGAATGGAGAACGACTGATAGAGCGGGTGACGTCACAATGGCTCAACCTTCCCCATGTTAGTCAATGAGAGAAAAAGGGGATGAAAAAATGGAATAAAAAAGGAGTGACAAGGAGTACCGCCACGAAAAGTCATAGCAGCTTGCACCGGATCGGGCCGGACGTTTTGGTGTTTGAATGGCGTCTCTAGCTCAATCGGGCGAGGAGTAGTTAGCTGCAAGAAAAACGTACGGAATAAATAAATAAACTAGAATGCGTTTCGTGAACGAACTGCGAGAGTGTGCTTGCTCTGTGACAGAGAGAACAAGTGCCTATGAATTAACATGTATTTACATCTACTCAATCAGTGTATTGGGGCCTTCTTCCAATATATTTTAGAAAGAAACCAAGCTCAACCATTATTTTTTGGCTCCACTGACGTTTAGACATATGAGGGCATCTCAGAGTTTCGTTATACTGACTTACTGAGCTAAGTTAATTGTTGAAATTGTTATCTTGGTAAAAGGAAACATCTCTGCAACAATATTGGAATGAATGCGGTTACATAGCCAGCTTTACTTAAAGTTTATTGTAAGATAGGCCTATATGTTAGACTTAATGCAGTTAGAGTTAGACTGTAGGTCTAGTATCAAACGTAAGCAACACTTTTACTGTATAGCTAGAGAGCACGTGTATCACATTGGTTTATAGTCTGTCAAATTAGTTCTAGTTATTGGTGTTCGTTGGCATAAAAAGTTAGTCTTCTCTTATAAGCCTATAGTACATCTGATTAGAGCTAGCAACCATGAAAAACCTCTTCTGAAACTAAGAAGGATAACTATGACTAAATGTGACTAAAACTAATATGCATTTTTGTCTTAAGACTGAATCTAAAATAGCTGCCAAAATTAATACATCTCAGTGTTCATTTTGGCAGCTATTTTAGATTCAGCAGCTATTTTAGATTCAGTGCATATTAGTTTTAGTCACATTTAGTCATAGTTATCCTTCTTAGTTTCAGTCTAGTTTTCGAAAACTGAGCACACTACAACAGCTACGCTGTGTGTACATCCTCAAACGTTTTTCAGTTAACCTAATGATTCAAGGTCTCTCATGAATCATTACTCCCAGGACACGGGTTAATGTTAACTCACGCTATCGGTCACAACAAGTTACTTGGGATATGCTACCTCATAGTTAGCTAACGTTAGCTAGCTAAACGTTTACAGAGGCTAACGTGAAGCTTCAATCAAAAATTATTAGCTAGCTTTCCAAGCTAGCTGACACAACCTAAACACTCGACTGCCCCTTTGAAGTCAACTTAACGTTGGCTAATATATTCTAATAACTAGTTATCATTGACAGTTACAAGCTAATTTACCAAACTCCTTTCTGTCCTAAATTGAGCAGTTGCTGGTGTGAGCTACAATATGGGAGCTAGCAAAGCCATTTCTAGCTCTACTTCACAATACTGCTGCCTAGTGTAATAAGTTAACGTAAAACATAAATGTTTATAAAGTATCAGACATAAACAGGATACAACACACCAGTTACCAATTGATATTATGTGTTTATATATACCGAAAATGTCAGTAAATCCAGATGATGATTATGCTGCTGCTGCTGTTGGTCCCGTCGCAGGTCCCGTCGAAAACCCTGGAGTCGCGACCCTGTCAGTTGTTTCCATGTGAAATCAATGGAATGCTTCACTTTTTGGCGCCGTATTGACAACTGTCTGTCACTCGCACACTGTGCTTGTAAATTATTTTTCAAGTTTGCACGTACCTATTTATGCGAGTGAAATACTCGCACTGTAGAGCCCTGGAAGGTGTCTCTTAATATTCCTACAGTTGAATGGAGAACGACTGATAGAGCGGGTGACGTCACAATGGCTCAACCTTCCCCATGTTAGTCAATGAGAGAAAAAGGGGATGAAAAAATGGAATAAAAAAGGAGTGACAAGGAGTACCGCCACGAAAAGTCATAGCAGCTTGCACCGGATCGGGCCGGACGTTTTGGTGTTTGAATGGCGTCTCTAGCTCAATCGGGCGAGGAGTAGTTAGCTGCAAGAAAAACGTACGGAATAAATAAATAAATAAAGAAATAAAGAAAACTTGACGATAACAATACTGTGCTTCCCTTCGGGCAAGCACACTAACTAGAATGCGTTTCGTGAACGAACTGCGAGAGTGTGCTTGCTCTGTGACAGAGAGAACAAGTGCCTATGAATTAACATGTATTTACATATACTCAATCAGTGTAGTGGGGCCTTCTTCCAATATATTTTAGCAAGCAACCAAGCTCAACCATTTTATTTTGGCTCCACTGACGTTTAGACATATGAGGGTATCTTTGTTGTTCTGTTTTTGTTTGTTTGTTTGCTTGTTTATTGTGAAAGGGTCTAGTGTGTTACATTTGGTCATAGCCTTATAGTTCCAGAGTTTCGTTATACTGACTTACTGAGCTAAGTGAATTGTTGAAATTGTTATCTTGGTAAAAGGAAACATCTCTGCAACAATATTGGAATGAATGTGGTTACATAGCCAGCTTTACTTAAAGTTTATTGTAAGATAGGCCTATATGTTAGACTTAATGCAGTTCTCTCTCAACAGTGATGTCTGGCTTGTTATATGTTTTATCCATATAAGGAGGGGGCAGCTAAACTCGAAGACTCTCAGAAAATATCTAAAGTGTAGCTCACTAAACTAGAAATATATTGAAATGCCATGAGATGTAGGCCTACCACTAACCATTTCCCATTTACAGACATAAACCTATAGACATGACACAAAACATCTTCCAAAGACTTTATTATCTCAGCTGCATTATTCAGTAGCACAAAGTAGTCTATTACATTCATATTTACTTCATGTAACCCTGCCATAGCGATACAACACCTTTTTGACAGCCTATATAGCCTAATTGCAAAATTAAATATATAAATAAATACTACACTGAAATAACGCAAACAAAGTGAATCTACAGTGAGCCAACGCTCGTCCACTGACAGTGTGGAAGAATGACAGCGACGTGAGCCAGGCCACATTCCAAGATTACGTTACTAGAAATGTCACTTTACATGAGCTTTGTTCATAAGCCATGCAGTCCATAAAATAGGAATACTCTGTGTACTAACAGTATAGTAAGACCGGTCATATGTTCAGAGAGCTTTCTAGCAACCAACAAGTTACAAGTAGGATAAACATATTAGCGAAATCTGCGTTGTCGACAGACCATCGTTTTGACTGGAGTTTTGATGTGCTTGTTAGCACCAAGTGGATTACCTCATCTACAATACATATGGGCTTGGACTCAAATCACTAGTAGGCCTACTTCACGATCTTCTATGGTTACCAGCAGATAAGGTAAATAATAATCGCCATATTTGCTTTAATGTTTTATAGAGTAAGAGGCTATGTGTAGGCTATTAGCTAATCAGAAATGTTGTAGATGCCAGAGTTGGCAACTATGGCTCAGATTTAGGTTGTTATCCATCAACATTCATTTTACAACTTACATTAGTTTCGTTGTCATTCGACTCGAAAATCTCTGGCTCAATTTGGCAAAGCACTACTGCTCTCTCCAGGGTAAACATACGTGGACCTCTCGGTGCTGTCATTTTGCCAATCTGGCTGGCTGAGGTAATCGAGTGATTAGAGAAGGCTACAAAGTGGAATACTAAGCAGTTTGTAGCGGGAAAAATTGAGAGTGAAATGTAACAAATTATACTGTATAATTACCAATGTCACAAATAGCTTAGTGGTAATATGAATAGCTTAAATGGGATGGCTACATTAGCCAGCTAGTTAGGAGAATCTCCGCTCTCTTTCTCTTATACCATCCTGTTCTGCAGCGAAGGCACATCACGTAATAACGTTATCATTTCTCAAAATAGTTAAATACAAATATATATAGCTTTTAAGATAAAAATATGTCCAATAAGGCTTAAAGAATTAAATCAGGTGTGTAGATGAAGTTCAGCAACAGCATTTCTAGTGTTTATATCCATGATTGTATGCTGGTCGTCGCTGGCCGTCAACTGCCGTTACAGGAGAATACAGAGCTTCGCCTTAGTGGGTGACGTCACAATGGCTCAACCTTCCCCATGTTAGTCTATGGAGAAAAAAGGGGATGAAAAAGAGGTATAAAAAAGGAGTGGCATGGGGTACCGCCACGAAAAGTCATAGCAGCTTGCACGGGATCGGGCCGGACGTTTTGGTGTTTGAATGGCGTCTCTAGCTCAATCGGGCGAGGAGGAGTTAGCTGCAAGAAAAACGTACGGAATAAAGAAAACTTGACGATAACAATACTGTGCTTCCCTTCGGGCAAGCACACTAACTAGAATGCGTTTCGTGAACGAACTGCGAGAGTGTGCTTGCTCTGTGACAGAGAGAACAAGTGCCAATGAATTAACATGTATTTACATCTACTCAATCAGTGTAGTGGGGCCTTCTTCCAATATATTTTAGCAAGCAACCAAGCTCAACCATTATATTTTGGCTCCACTGACGTTTAGACATATGAGGGTATCTTTGTTGTTCTGTTTTTGTTTGTTTGTTTGCTTGTTTATTGTGAAAGGGTCTAGTGTGTTACATTTGGTCATAGCCTAATAGTTCCAGAGTCTCGTTATACTGACTTACTGAGCTAAGTGAATTGTTGAAATTGTTATCTTGGTAAAAGGAAACATCTCTGCAACAATATTGGAATGAATGCGGTTACATAGCCAGCTTTACTTAAAGTTTATTGTAAGATAGGCCTATATGTTAGACTTAATGCAGTTAGAGTTAGACTGTAGGTCTAGTATCAAACGTAAGCAACACTTTTACTGTATAGCTAGAGAGCACGTGTATCACATTGGTTTATAGTCTGTCAAATTAGTTCTAGTTATTGGTGTTCGTTGGCATAAAAAGTTAGTCTTCTCTTATAAGCCTATAGTACATCTGATTAGAGCTAGCAACCATGAAAAACCTCTTCTGAAACTAAGAAGGATAACTATGACTAAATGTGACTAAAACTAATATGCATTTTTGTCTTAAGACTGAATCTAAAATAGCTGCCAAAATTAATACATCTCAGTGTTCATTTTGGCAGCTATTTTAGATTCAGCAGCTATTTTAGATTCAGTGCATATTAGTTTTAGTCACATTTAGTCATAGTTATCCTTCTTAGTTTCAGTCTAGTTTTCGAAAACTGAGCACACTACAACAGCTACGCTGTGTGTACATCCTCAAACGTTTTTCAGTTAACCTAATGATTCAAGGTCTCTCATGAATCATTACTCCCAGGACACGGGTTAATGTTAACTCACGCTATCGGTCACAACAAGTTACTTGGGATATGCTACCTCATAGTTAGCTAACGTTAGCTAGCTAAACGTTTACAGAGGCTAACGTGAAGCTTCAATCAAAAATTATTAGCTAGCTTTCCAAGCTAGCTGACACAACCTAAACACTCGACTGCCCCTTTGAAGTCAACTTAACGTTGGCTAATATATTCTAATAACTAGTTATCATTGACAGTTACAAGCTAATTTACCAAACTCCTTTCTGTCCTAAATTGAGCAGTTGCTGGTGTGAGCTACAATATGGGAGCTAGCAAAGCCATTTCTAGCTCTACTTCACAATACTGCTGCCTAGTGTAATAAGTTAACGTAAAACATAAATGTTTATAAAGTATCAGACATAAACAGGATACAACACACCAGTTACCAATTGATATTATGTGTTTATATATACCGAAAATGTCAGTAAATCCAGATGATGATTATGCTGCTGCTGCTGTTGGTCCCGTCGCAGGTCCCGTCGAAAACCCTGGAGTCGCGACCCTGTCAGTTGTTTCCATGTGAAATCAATGGAATGCTTCACTTTTTGGCGCCGTATTGACAACTGTCTGTCACTCGCACACTGTGCTTGTAAATTATTTTTCAAGTTTGCACGTACCTATTTATGCGAGTGAAATACTCGCACTGTAGAGCCCTGGAAGGTGTCTCTTAATATTCCTACAGTTGAATGGAGAACGACTGATAGAGCGGGTGACGTCACAATGGCTCAACCTTCCCCATGTTAGTCAATGAGAGAAAAAGGGGATGAAAAAATGGAATAAAAAAGGAGTGACAAGGAGTACCGCCACGAAAAGTCATAGCAGCTTGCACCGGATCGGGCCGGACGTTTTGGTGTTTGAATGGCGTCTCTAGCTCAATCGGGCGAGGAGTAGTTAGCTGCAAGAAAAACGTACGGAATAAATAAATAAACTAGAATGCGTTTCGTGAACGAACTGCGAGAGTGTGCTTGCTCTGTGACAGAGAGAACAAGTGCCTATGAATTAACATGTATTTACATATACTCAATCAGTGTAGTGGGGCCTTCTTCCAATATATTTTAGCAAGCAACCAAGCTCAACCATTTTATTTTGGCTCCACTGACGTTTAGACATATGAGGGTATCTTTGTTGTTCTGTTTTTGTTTGTTTGTTTGCTTGTTTATTGTGAAAGGGTCTAGTGTGTTACATTTGGTCATAGCCTTATAGTTCCAGAGTTTCGTTATACTGACTTACTGAGCTAAGTGAATTGTTGAAATTGTTATCTTGGTAAAAGGAAACATCTCTGCAACAATATTGGAATGAATGTGGTTACATAGCCAGCTTTACTTAAAGTTTATTGTAAGATAGGCCTATATGTTAGACTTAATGCAGTTCTCTCTCAACAGTGATGTCTGGCTTGTTATATGTTTTATCCATATAAGGAGGGGGCAGCTAAACTCGAAGACTCTCAGAAAATATCTAAAGTGTAGCTCACTAAACTAGAAATATATTGAAATGCCATGAGATGTAGGCCTACCACTAACCATTTCCCATTTACAGACATAAACCTATAGACATGACACAAAACATCTTCCAAAGACTTTATTATCTCAGCTGCATTATTCAGTAGCACAAAGTAGTCTATTACATTCATATTTACTTCATGTAACCCTGCCATAGCGATACAACACCTTTTTGACAGCCTATATAGCCTAATTGCAAAATTAAATATATAAATAAATACTACACTGAAATAACGCAAACAAAGTGAATCTACAGTGAGCCAACGCTCGTCCACTGACAGTGTGGAAGAATGACAGCGACGTGAGCCAGGCCACATTCCAAGATTACGTTACTAGAAATGTCACTTTACATGAGCTTTGTTCATAAGCCATGCAGTCCATAAAATAGGAATACTCTGTGTACTAACAGTATAGTAAGACCGGTCATATGTTCAGAGAGCTTTCTAGCAACCAACAAGTTACAAGTAGGATAAACATATTAGCGAAATCTGCGTTGTCGACAGACCATCGTTTTGACTGGAGTTTTGATGTGCTTGTTAGCACCAAGTGGATTACCTCATCTACAATACATATGGGCTTGGACTCAAATCACTAGTAGGCCTACTTCACGATCTTCTATGGTTACCAGCAGATAAGGTAAATAATAATCGCCATATTTGCTTTAATGTTTTATAGAGTAAGAGGCTATGTGTAGGCTATTAGCTAATCAGAAATGTTGTAGATGCCAGAGTTGGCAACTATGGCTCAGATTTAGGTTGTTATCCATCAACATTCATTTTACAACTTACATTAGTTTCGTTGTCATTCGACTCGAAAATCTCTGGCTCAATTTGGCAAAGCACTACTGCTCTCTCCAGGGTAAACATACGTGGACCTCTCGGTGCTGTCATTTTGCCAATCTGGCTGGCTGAGGTAATCGAGTGATTAGAGAAGGCTACAAAGTGGAATACTAAGCAGTTTGTAGCGGGAAAAATTGAGAGTGAAATGTAACAAATTATACTGTATAATTACCAATGTCACAAATAGCTTAGTGGTAATATGAATAGCTTAAATGGGATGGCTACATTAGCCAGCTAGTTAGGAGAATCTCCGCTCTCTTTCTCTTATACCATCCTGTTCTGCAGCGAAGGCACATCACGTAATAACGTTATCATTTCTCAAAATAGTTAAATACAAATATATATAGCTTTTAAGATAAAAATATGTCCAATAAGGCTTAAAGAATTAAATCAGGTGTGTAGATGAAGTTCAGCAACAGCTAGTGTTTATATCCATGATTGTATGCTGGTCGTCGCTGGCCGTCAACTGCCGTTACAGGAGAATACAGAGCTTCGCCTTAGTGGGTGACGTCACAATGGCTCAACCTTCCCCATGTAAGTCTATGGAGAAAAAAGGGGATGAAAAAGAGGTATAAAAAAGGAGTGGCATGGGGTACCGCCACGAAAAGTCATAGCAGCTTGCACGGGATCGGGCCGGACGTTTTGGTGTTTGAATGGCGTCTCTAGCTCAATCGGGCGAGGAGGAGTTAGCTGCAAGAAAAACGTACGGAATAAAGAAAACTTGACGATAACAATACTGTGCTTCCCTTCGGGCAAGCACACTAATAAAGAAAACTTGACGATAACAATACTGTGCTTCCCTTCGGGCAAGCACACTAATAAAGAAAACTTGACGATAACAATACTGTGCTTCACTTCGGGCAAGCACACTAATAAAGAAAACTTGACGATAACAATACTGTGCTTCCCTTCGGGCAAGCACACTAATTAGTAAAATGCCAGGCAGTTGTTGCTCGGTTGGCTGTTTAAATCGGCGAGGAGACAAGCCCAGATTTAGTTTTTATCGCATTTTAAACCCGCTACCGCTCCTGACAGCTGATTAAAAAATATATATATTTCGCCGTGGCTGCCAGCTGATTGTACATAGACACGTCCTTCTGGGTAAACCTTTCTTGGATACACAGTAAAGTAGCCTTACTTTTGGAGCTGGAAATAAAAGCAGTCACCCTGTTCTGGTGGCCTAATTTATCAGAATAACTGCCTAAAATGGGAATACATCAAGTAACTAGAAAATGCATTTCCTGAAGGAAATACCAGTGCATGAAATGCAAAAGTTAGGAAAGGAAGAGTAAAAGAAGGAAAGAAGAGTGGAAGAAGGAAAGAAGAAAGGAAAGAAGAGTGAAGAAAGGAGAGAAGAGAGGATGAAGGAAAGAAGAGTGAAAGAAGGAAAGAAGAAAAGAAAGAAGAGTGAAGAAAGGAAAGAAGAGTGGAAGAAGAAAAGAAAGAAGAGTGAAAGAAGGAAATAAGAAAGGAAAGAAAAGTGAAAGAAGGAAAGAAGAGTGGAAGAAGGAAAGAAGAGTGGAAGAAGGAAAGAAGAGTGAACAAGAGTGAAAGAGAAAAAGAGAGTGAAAATATTGAAAAAAGGAGATCAAAATGGAGTGAAGAAGAGAGATTGAGTGTGAGAGAAAGTAGACTGAGAGGGATAGAGAGAGAGATGGAGAGAAAAAAAAGTAGAGAATGGAAGGTGTCTTAATGTTCCTAGTTACAGTTAAATTGAGAGTGACAGATAAGAGGTTCCTTTGATTTGGCGCAGGTGTCAGTGAAGCACAGGTGCAAGCCAGTTTAAAGACCCTATTATGATGTCATAATGGCCCAATGTAAGTCAATGGGAAAATTTAGATTAGTTTTTATTTAATATCTTAAAAAGTATAAAGTTTAGAAAAGTGAAAAATACATAGCATAAGTGTCCTTTACAAGACCTACGCGACAAAGTTTGAATTAAGTTTCTACGTTAAGCGGTTCGGGCTGAATTAATCGCAGAAAAAGGTGAGAAGAAGAAGAAGAAGAAGAAGAAGCCTAGGAATAACAATACAGGGCATTTCATGCACTGTAATAAAGACAAGAAACAAAGCATGAACACGATTCAAATTGGATTACCCAGCTGCTGATCTACCTAAGTACCTAAGCAAGCAAGTAGGCTAGGTAGTGTATTTTGTCATTCAACTAGTAATACTACAATGTCGGTAGAAAATATATGGGAAGATTATTTAAGTTGTCATTCGCTAGAGAAGGTTTTCGTGCTTGTTTAAACTAGAGAATTGGGTCAAATAATAAAGAACATCGTTGGGTAGGCTAACGGCTGCTAGCTTACAGCAGGTACCTCGCTAGCTGGTACCTAGCTATTAAATGGCACTCATTTGCTCTGATTATGAAGATGGTTTTTCGTTTTCACCTTCCAGACGACATCGTTTTGAACCCAACAACTTCTGAAAATTAAATAACTATCTGTGCTTTTGTAGGCTTTCAGTTTTTGAGATGTGTATGTGGACGGATTTCCTTTTAGATAGATGTAAATATCTCCACACTGGAGCTCAGACAGGGACTTCGGGGAGGTTAACTAAATAAAAATGTCAGGAAGGCTGCAGTAAATGTATGACAAGTTCCTAATTTGTTTTCCCTTCTGAATAGTTATGTCTGGCTATAGTGGTATGGTCTGTGGTTGATGGCAATCGTAGTTGAGTAGGCACTGCTCGAAGTTTTCCACTGTTTCTCGCCGTTTCGCTGTTCCTTTTGCCCGCCAGCTAACAATTGTAGTGACGTCACTGAAAACTATCAATTGAACCGAGGTGAGCTACTTGTTCTTCAACAACACTAACCACTGTACCACTAGTCACACATGGTACATTTGCCACATTCAAAAGTATGTGCCGTGTATACAGTATTATGACAGGCAAATCCACCTAATCAGCATTAGGGCTGCAGGACAATTCTAGTGGTAGTCTCATGTGTTGTTGTTACACTTACTGTACTGGGAAAGAAAAGTGTTCGTACTATAGTATAGCATGAAGCTGTCTTGAGGCATTTAGCTGAATGTCATATTTACTGTATTTTATTTTATATTCTTACATGTATGATATGTCAAACGTTTTACTTTCTTTTGCAATGCAACACTAAACTGTGCAAAAATATACAGCATACAGCATCACATAATATATGCATTTTGCAATGATTGAAGTTGTTTGTGTTTTTTTAGTTCATTGTACATTGGGTGATAAAGTAGTTTAATGGGAGAGGGCATATGTCAAGTATACTATGCCATGGACTGATTGTTATGGACTTTGGTGTATTGTGTTGCGTCTGTTATTAACTGGATACTGGGCTGCAATCACTTGCTGCTTATCTAATTGCCAATTGCATGGCGATTAGCTTGATGGGCTGGAGTGGAGCAGCTCATGGGGATAGGTCTCTTCCCTTTATAAAGAGGGTAGTCCAAGCGATGAGCGAGAGAGAGGCACCGATGGTGGATGTGACCAGAAGATGTGTAGCTCTAGGCACTGGCATACTGTGTACAGATCCCTTCTGTTTCCAGCTGGCAAGGACGGGTCGCATGTGCCTGCCACACTGGCTGGTAGCAACTGGGCCTTGCCTACGAGTTTGAGCGCAGTGTTGATTCTATATAGACTGCCTTGGTTATGAATTTTAGTACTGGTTGGTGGGTACAGACGACCAGTACAAACTTATATTCTTCCCTACTACAGGCTGTTGGGGGAGAGCAAGAGACTGCTGGGGTGAGTGTGTAGTGACCACCATTGCTGGTTATTGTCTGGACTAAGACGTCTCTTCCTTGATGCAGGGTTCTGTGTTGCTGTGGACTTTTCTGTGGGCCTTGTTGAAATACTGTATATTCATAGTACCTTGTTGCAGGTATCTTGCTTTGGTGTGGATATTGTGTAGGGGATCTCCTGTCAAGATATAGTTGGCCATTGGTGGGGGTTATGCCTAGCGTCTAGTGGGGTTCTGTATACAGCTGCTCTGTGCCCACAGCCCTGTCTTCTATTACATAAAAATTGTAAACCAAGTTCTGCTTCTGCGTGTTGTCTGTGACCTGGGAGGATCTGCTTCCTGTGACCTGAGCGTGGTTGCTTGGCATGACACATATGCTTTAGGTATGGCAGTGGGTGAAGTATGAAGTGTTTTGGTGGTTGTACCACCAACAGATAACTGATATGCCCAGGTGTGTGTCTGTAAAGCACACTGTGTAAAGAGTTTTGAAAAATTAGACATGGTATTGAGACAAGTGTGAAAATGATTGGGAAAACTGTTAACTACTTACTCAATGAACTAAAAAAACACAAATATTGCAAAATGTTATGTGTTGCTGTATCCTGTAGTTAAGTGTTGCAATGCAAAAGAAAAGAAAAATGTACATTACATGTTGTAATACAAAACAAATACAAAAAAGTGTGCACCTTGAAACAACAACACATGAGACTACCACTAATCAGTGCCCTGCAGTTCAAATCCTGATCCGTGGTGTCCTCTGAATTTATTGAAATCTTTTTTTATGAACTTCACATTTATAGTACTGCATCTTACCTTGCCTTGGATCTTTAAAGAGAAATCTTTAGTACGTCTTATCCCCTAAAATCCCCCATATTCCACAAATATTTCAAGCTCAGTAGTTATCATGACACCAAGAACAAACCTTTTTGATCTATTGGTTTGCTTGTCACAACCCTGTAGATACCACTTTTGAGTGGTAAATATATCAGTGTGTGTGACAGAAGGTGCCAGTGGTACAGTGGTAAGTGTTGTTGTTTAATAAAAAGCTGACCTGGGTTCAACTCCAGGGCAATGCAGGATGCTATTTTAAGTCACTTTGGCTGAAAGTATCTTCTCTGTATCAGATCTTGCTTTTTTGGGTCACTTTGTCTCATTGATTGGCCATGACTTCCATATCGTCGGCTTCCTGATGAAACCTGCTATCCACCATTTTGGCCAAAATGAGATTAAACATCAGAGTGGACCAAAATCGGACAAGGCATATCCTGATAAAACCTGCAATGCCAATCTTAATTTTGTGTGGTAGCAACGACACAATAAAGAAAAATGCTTAATCCTTTCTTCTGATATATGCTGTGATGAAAACTGCTATATCCCACTTTGGTTAAATGTTGGTTACACCTTTGACCCAAGTGGTCGCAATGAAGCCTGTCATGTTATAAAGAGTTATAAAAAGTGATCTGATTGGGTCATACTGAAGTTATGATGAGATCTGGCATTTTACAAGCCCTTTAAAACATGCTATATCCACAAAATATATGTATATATACAGAATAAAAACCTGCTATCTCCCCTAACTCTGTCTCAAAATGCAACATTTTGATAAAAGTTGCATTTGTTGATTAAATCCAGCACACATCTCTAAATGAAATACAATACTGATGGTACAAGTCAAATTTTTCAATTGCCTTAGATTGCCTCCATTGACTCTCTATTAAATCAGTTTTTTGGCTTTCCTGAAAAAAGACACATAGCAGGTTTCATCAGGAAGCCGACGATATACAGCCGTAATAGAGGGACAACTACAGTGATATTTTTTCTTCATGCACATTTCAATGCAAATGCTCTATTACCACTTTTGTATAGTTGGTAACAAGACTGCAAATATAACTAGAATGCGTTTCGTGAACGAACTGCGAGAGTGTGCTTGCTCTGTGACAGAGAGAACAAGTGCCTATGAATTAACATGTATTTACATCTACTCAATCAGTGTAGTGGGGCCTTCTTCCAATATATTTTAGCAAGCCACCAAGCTCAACCATTATATTTTGGCTCCACTGACGTTTAGACATATGAGGGTATCTCAGAGTTTCGTTATACTGACTTACTGATCTAAGTGAATTGTTGAAATTGCTATCTTGGTAAAAGGAAACATCTCTGTAACAATATTGGAATGAATGCGGTTACATAGCCAGCTTTACTTAAAGTTTATTGTAAGATAGGCCTATATGTTAGACTTAATGCAGTTAGAGTTAGACTGTAGGTCTAGTATCAAACGTAAGCAACACTTTTACTGTATAGCTAGAGAGCACGTGTATCACATTGGTTTATAGTCTGTCAAATTAGTTCTAGTTATTGGTGTTCGTTGGCATAAAAAGTTAGTCTTCTCTTATAAGCCTATAGTACATCTGATTAGAGCTAGCAACCATGAAAAACCTCTTCTGAAACTAAGAAGGATAACTATGACTAAATGTGACTAAAACTAATATGCATTTTTGTCTTAAGACTGAATCTAAAATAGCTGCCAAAATTAATACATCTCAGTGTTCATTTTGGCAGCTATTTTAGATTCAGTGCATATTAGTTTTAGTCACATTTAGTCATAGTTATCCTTCTTAGTTTCAGTCTAGTTTTCGAAAACTGAGCACACTACAACAGCTACATCCTCAAACGTTTTTCAGTTAACCTAATGATTCAAGGTGAAAGCTTATGCTGTAAATGAAAACTTGTGCTGTCCTCCGGCAAAATCCTCGGATGCCCACGCTTGGTTCAAGTTAGCTTGTTCAGAATAACAGACTTGTGGAAGACGGCTTAGCGAAAGAATGTGTTTATTCAATCACATGCCACGATCAGCTCCGTACAACACAAGCATGCACAAGGCACGTCTGCATGTTGAGGAGTCGGTCTCCTTGCTTCTTCTTCATTACAAACATTGCAGATACATTTATACTGTAGAATTAATGTATGGTTTAGGGGAGGGAATGGGTGTATCTGGAGGTCAAAAGGGGATGTCTAGCTTACAGCTACAGGTAGGGCCATATGGCCATATGGATGCTAATCTTGTCGTGGCTGAAGACAAAAGTCAACTAATGTCTCTGGCTCGGAGACACACAAAAGCTCGGGACCAGGTCTGATGGCCCATCAACATAGACAAAAGGCCAGGTGACATATTGATAGCTGTGGCCTAGTGCTATGCAAACTATATTGCACAGGGTTGTTGAGATGTAATCATATTATGTGAAGTTATGAAAATGCCTATATCTAACAATTTCCCCATCTGATCATAAATCAAAATACATCATGATCACAATAAAACCTATAACAAACATAATCAGACATAGTGGTCAAACAATTTAACATTGTAACAAAATGTCAACAAACACGTGTTCCCATAGTGTAGTGGTAAAAAGGTTTAAAACAGAACACATGTTCTTATAGTGTAGTGGTATCAATGTATGTTCCTATAGTGTAGTGGTATAAATCTCCAATATCTGGTTTCTCTTGTAACCAACATGCCATGTCCCTTATCTCACAGGTGAAAGCAAAATTCCCCTTAATTTGTTTGAGTCAAATTATTTCACAGTCCTGCTTTTGCACAGCGACCCATGCGTTCCACATGCTGTGAGTGGCGACTATATGCATCTCTGGTCAATCAGGTTTCTGATATGTCAAGCTTTGAATGTTGTGTCGTCTCTTCTGTCCAACTGGTGAGGTGAATTTGGACAACTCTCTGCTGTCCAACGTCCGAGGTGAATTTGGACAACTGTGATGGCTTGGTCAATGCAGCGGGTCAATGGTTCCTGCGTTCCAGTTCCCCTCATGATGCTCCTTGGACTTGTTCTGAAAAACAAACAGAGAAAAACGGCGGCAGTATCACATATTCCAAGAATGTGGCATTTCATTCATAGGACCAGAACAAACAAACTTTAAAAAACACAACATTGAACATTAAAACTGCCTTAATACTAGGGCATCTATAGTGTCTATAGTGGACCTATATCATTTACCCATATCTCATAGTCATGTCCATACAAGTCATCATCTAAATTCCCATCCAATCATCATATCATTGCTAAAAGTAATGTTATGATTAACACAAAAGAGCATGACTTGAGGTTAGCCGTAATCATGTTTTTTTCTTGCACTCCACCAGAAAGAGTTGTTCTGGGGCCATGCATTATGTGCTGTGGGTGGCATCGGTTCTCCCTGTACCATGACTGCAGCAGAAGAAAGTGTACCTACTTTGAGTGGTCTTTCACTCTTCAAAGTAGGTTCCCCATCAAGTGGCTCTGGATACCTCCTTACCACTCTGGCTCTCTGCACTGCCCTTGTCATTTTTGTACCGCGCTGACTCTCAACTGGCCTAGCATTTGCCTTATGTTCATGCTCCAGGAGGTCATAGCTGTCATTGCAAATATCCAGGTGGTTAAGGGCTCGATTCTGACAATTATTGACCATGCTTTCATCATCTCCGTTGTTATAGTTAAAATGAGAAGCATGTCTGCCTCTGCGCTGAGCCCTGCATTCTCTAGCCCAATGGCCATAGTTCCCACACTTACGGCATACATCATGTGATTTTCTTCTAGATGTCTCTATTTTCCTAGTTCTGATGGTTCTAGGATCACCTTGATTACCAAATTTCTCATTTCTAAACATGCACTCTGGATCTGCGTGTGTGCCATGGATGCAGACCCTTCTGATCTTTTGTTCTGTGTCACGTTCCATTCGCCTTGCTACACTAATTAGCATCTCAAAGGTGAACGTTGTGTCTTCCCAGCCGGGTGTGGTCAACTTCACAATACTTCTGAGCTCAGGGACAGTATTATGCAAGAAATTTGCCTTCAAGGCACCGTTGTTATTGGTCATAACATTCCCCTCTGTCATCCCGCTCATGCCTGAATGTCTTAAAAATGCTTCAGCAAATCTTTGGGCAAAATCATCCACCGTTTCATTAGCCATCTGTCTACAACCAGATATTTTACCCCAATCTGTAGTCGCATTGGTAGCCTCCTGAATCCACTCACGGACTGCCTTCCAGCCATTAACTAGGTTCTGTTGATCCTCTCCTAATCCAACATCAACATCTCGCTTCACCTTGTCAGCCTCAGTGTTGTTTAACACAGTGCATAAAAGTGAAACGCCGTCATATGGGTGCAAATGATAAATCTTTTGCAACCGGGTAATCTTGGACCAAATATCCATCCCTGCTTTACGCGGATGTTGCAGATCTTTCGACCATTCGTCAATATCTTGCGGCTTTGCAGATTTATAAGAGTGCAGTACATTTCCACCAGTATATCTGGATGTTAAAGGTCTCAATTTGGCCAAGCCATCATTAACACCTGAGTCATTCATGTCCTTTGACCCACAATTAGCAATTAGCATTGGCATCGTTTCAAAAGCCTCTCGTCTCTCCCTGGGTTCTTTTAGGCTTGCTATGTCTGCCTCGTTCTTAGCCTGTCTTGCTGTTAATGTCTTCACATCATCTGCAATTGCTCGAACTATGCTGCGCCATTCTAGCTCAGTCTTTTCATGTTTCATTTTAGCCAATTCACCTTCAAGTGACGATACCTTATCTCTCTCAATCTTCAGAATTCTGTCTGATTCAATTTTTTCTTGTGCCCTCTGACGGCGCATTAACTGATCTAAGGTAACGAGAGAAAGTTTGATGTTATCCTTCTCGTGCAACAGCTTTTCAAAACTGCGTCTGATGTCATCAAGTGGCCAAAAACCATGGTCGGGCAGAATGTTGTATTGCAGCTCAATCTTTCTCTCAGTCTCATTCAACTTGAGATGACTATTTAAAAAACTCTGTATTGTCTTAATCATGGTATTCTCGTCAAACTCACGCACTGCCAAAACGCCCATCTCCATAATAGGGACGCTTTTGGCCTGGCTGAAACTTCTCATGAACATCTTTGATTTTTAACAGCAAAACAAGCGCGTTTCGCTTCCAGCAATGTAATGTTCCCTCTTAAAACTTCAAACGGATGTTACAAAAAATGCATTTAACAAAAGTAAAACTATGCAACTGGACTTTTGACCAAATCTCTAATAAACCAAATAAACAGAAGTTCTTCACTTCAGCGAGCTCATAGGCTCTCGGACAACGGCCAGCTTGAACTACCAGTTTGAATTCCTTTGACGGCAATTCAAAAACACAACGCTATGAAAATTACTCTTGCAACTCACTAACTCACTTTTACCCATCCAATGGTTGCAATTAATACAGTTTACTCGGACAGCAAATCAAATGGCTCACTCTGAAAAATGTATACGTTGCTATGCCACTTCTGTGCGCAAAAGCCAACGATATAATTATCAAACTAAATCCTACACTGCAGTCACCGCTCAGTCAGTTAATACTGCGAATTCTAATAAGCGTATTTCACCCTGTAAAAATTCAACACTGGGGATATTTCCACCACGGACCTCAGTCCCAAGTAATTTATCAATCGTTTGTTCACAGCCTACACCGTTAACTTATCGTTTTCCGAAAAGGTAATATTACAGAGATACCCTTAACAATACAACTCAGAATGCTTACGACTACGAAATCGTAACACTTACACACAAATGATCTGTCTCAGAAAAACAATAACACTTGTAGGCCCTAGTTTACAAATCCTTATTCATGCTAACTGCCTCTAATTCATTACACAGCAACTTTCTGTTCGTTTTTTCAGCGATAATTAAAAGATGCACTCACCGTTTGAGTTGAGAAGCTTCTTTTCTTCCTTTATCGTGAAACTGGGTCGGAAACACCAAGTGAAAGCTTATGCTGTAAATGAAAACTTGTGCTGTCCTCCGGCAAAATCCTCGGATGCCCACGCTTGGTTCAAGTTAGCTTGTTCAGAATAACAGACTTGTGGAAGACGGCTTAGCGAAAGAATGTGTTTATTCAATCACATGCCACGATCAGCTCCGTACAACACAAGCATGCACAAGGCACGTCTGCATGTTGAGGAGTCGGTCTCCTTGCTTCTTCTTCATTACAAACATTGCAGATACATTTATACTGTAGAATTAATGTATGGTTTAGGGGAGGGAATGGGTGTATCTGGAGGTCAAAAGGGGATGTCTAGCTTACAGCTACAGGTAGGGCCATATGGCCATATGGATGCTAATCTTGTCGTGGCTGAAGACAAAAGTCAACTAATGTCTCTGGCTCGGAGACACACAAAAGCTCGGGACCAGGTCTGATGGCCCATCAACATAGACAAAAGGCCAGGTGACATATTGATAGCTGTGGCCTAGTGCTATGCAAACTATATTGCACAGGGTTGTTGAGATGTAATCATATTATGTGAAGTTATGAAAATGCCTATATCTAACAAAGGTCTCTCATGAATCATTACTCCCAGGACACGGGTTAATGTTAACTCACGCTATCGGCCACAACAAGTTAACCATTCTTTCAGTATAAGCAACCTTTGCATAGCCCCGCACAGCTAGGATAGCTCACGTTACCGTAGTAGGAATACAAGCCTTAGCTCACTTGACCACACAACTAAATTCATGAATTACTTCACAGGTTTACTTAACAACTTGAATTAAGGAAAATGATCCCCCGTTACGGCTAGCTGAAACTGCCAGTGGATACTCCCGTTACATAGTGTTAGTTAGCCTTTAGCCCCGTACTCAGATGTTACAGCTGCTTAACACAGCTAGGATAGCTCTGCTTAACACAGCTAACGTTACCGTAGTGGGAATACAAGCCTTAGGTCACTATATCCACACAACTAAATTCATGAATTACTTCAAAGGTTTACTTCACAACTTGAATTACGGAAAATGTCGTCTCCAACGTTAACGTAACGTTAATTTATATGTTAGCTGCTACGGCTAACTATCAGTTTCCATTAAAATTTCAGTCAGTACACTGAAAATGCTGCCATTCAACTCACCTTAACGAAGTGGAAATACGGTAGCTAGGTTAGAAACTGTAGTTACTCTTATTCTTTCTCAAAGTTGAATTGAGAGGGACAGAGAAATACGGTTCCTCTTATTCTTTTTCAAAGTTGAATTGAGAGGGACAGAGAAAATGCGGTTCATTGGATTTGGCCAGCGGAGGTGTCAGTGAGAAGCACAGCTGCAAGCCAGTTTAATGACCCTATTATGATGTCATAATGGCAGGGAGCTCTGCCATGCAAGTCTATGGAGAAAAAAGGGGATGAAAAAGAGGAATAAAAAAGGACTGGCAAGGGGTACCGCCACGAAAAGTCATAGCAGCTTGCACCGGATCGGGCCGGACGTTTTGGTGTTTGAATGGCGTCTCTAGCTCAATCGGGCGAGGAGTAGTTAGCTGCAAGATAAACGTACGGAATAAATAAATAAATAAAGAAAGAAAACTTGACGATAACAATACTGTGCTTCCCTTCGGGCAAGCACACTAATAAACAAAGCAGGAATCTGAATCGGTCTCATTTCAAGTATATAGTGATCTGTCAAAATAAAGCATCTTTCCATCGACACTGATCTAAATGTTATCCGGATTCAAACCAAAAGTTTACCGATTTGAACAGACTATCTGAATGTCTAGAGTAGCAGGCTATAGGTTGAGTATGAATTATGAGCGACACAAGTTTTTACAACTAAGTTTTTTGGCTAATTTGATCATGAGGAACAAAACTGTACTGTAACCTGAGCGAGCATCGAGATTTTGGCAAACCCTTTTAGCACTTGTGTGCATAAGTTTGTTTGTGTATGTGTAAGTGTGTTTGTGTGACTGTGTGTGTGTGCGAGTGTGTGTGCAGGTGTGTGTGCGTTAGTGTGTGTGTGTGTAAGTGTGAGTGTGTGTGAAAGTGTGTGTTAGTGTGTGTAAGTGTGTTTGTGTGAATATGTGGAAGTGTGTGTGTTTGTGTGTGTGAAAGTGTGTGTGTGTGTGTCTGTGTATGCGTTTGCTTATAAGTGTGTGGGTTTGCAGTTGTGTCTGTAAGTGTGTGTGTTTGCAAGTGTGTCTGTAAGTGTGTGTGTGTGAGTGTGTGTGTGTGTAAGTGTGAGTGTGTGTCTGTGTTTGTAAGAGTGTGTGTGTGTGTGTGTGTGTGTGTGTGTGTGTGTGTGTGTGTGTGTGTGTGTGTGTGTGTGTGTGTGTGTGTGTGTAAGTTTATGTGTGTTTGTGTGTGTGTATGTGTGTTTGAGTGTGTGTTTCATAATCATAGAAAAAGAAGAGTGGTGAGAAGTTTACTGTTAATTAATAATGATCCTTTACATGTGAAGATCATGGCAGTCTACTGAGATAGCAACTCAGTATTTGCTCTCATGATACTCACATTAGTTTCTCCAGTTTACAGTTGGGATCCTCCAGAAAAGAAGAAAGATGCTTCACTCCTGAGTCTCCTGCTTTATTCATACTCAGCTGCAGCTCTCTTATGTTGAAGGGATTTGATCTCATTGCTGAAGCAAGAGAGCTGACACCCTTTTCTGTAATATTGCAGTTTGACAGGCTGTAGAGATAAATAGACAAATATTAGCTATTTCCTTTAAGACTGAAATGAAATGTAAAAAGGAATTCAAATGCATATTGAATGAATGTGCATTTTGTGTGTGCATGTGTGTGTGGGTGTTTTAAGTTAGTATATATGAGTGTGCATATTTCTGTGTGTTTGCATCGGTGCTTGCTCGTATGTAAATGTGTGTGTGTGGGCGGCTGTTTCAGTGTGTTTGTATCTGTAAGGGGGTGTTTTAGTGTGTTTGTAAGTAAGTATATTTGTTTTTGTAAGTGGGTTTGTGTGAGTTTGAGAGTTTGGCTGTGTGTTTAAGTGTGTTTGTGTGTATGCTCGTTTGTAAGTCTGTCTGTGAGTGTGTGTGTGTGTCTAAATGTACTTTGAAAGAACGTATAATGTGTGTGTGTTTGCATATGTGTTTTCATATATGAGTGTGTGTATTTCTGTGTGTTTGGAGATGTGTGTGTTTGTATGCATATGTGTGTGTGTCAGTGGCTGTTTCAGTGTGTTTGTGTGTGTGTGTGTGTGTGTGTGTGGTGTGCAAGGGGGTGTTTTAGTGTGTGTGTGTGTGTGTGTTTGTAAATATGTGTGTGTAAGTGCATGTGTGTGAGTTTGTCTGTGTGTGTGTAAGTGTGTGTTTGTATGTGTTTGTGTGTGCTTGTTTGTAAGTCTGTGTGTGGGTGTAAGTGTTTGTGGTTTTGTAAGTATGTATGTGTGTGTGTCAGTGGCTGTTTCAGTGTGTTTGTGTGTGTGTGTGTGTGTGTATGTGTGTGTGTGGTGTGCAAGGGGGTGTTTTAGTTTGTGTGTGTGTGTTTGTAAATATGTGTGTGTAAGTGCATGTGTGTGAGTTTGTCTGTGTGTGTGTAAGTGTGTGTTTGTATGTGTTTGTGTGTGCTTGTTTGTAAGTCTGTGTATGGGTGTAAGTGTGTGTGGTTTTGTAAGTATGTATGTGTGTAAGCATGCGTGTGTAAGAGTGTGTGTGGGTTTTTGTAAGTGTGTTTGCGTTTTGGGTTTTAGGCACGGGCGAACCGGGCAGCCGCCCAGGGCGGCACTTTTTCATGACATGTGGGGGGCGGCACAAGCACTTTTATCTGGGCCGCGAAGCGGTTTTCTATTAACTATCTATCATATCACTTTCTGGGGAATTGGCAAATTGGTGCCCCCTGCATAAGGTGCCCTAAGAAGGTGCCTTGCACAGATCCTGTTTTAGGGGGAAGGTGAGGGGGCGCGGGGGACAATTTACCTCTGGGTCTCCCAATTGGAACTTGTGAGGTTTGAATTTTCCTCTGCTAAAGTAATAAACTAAGCCTACATGGTCATAGGCATACTCATTATTAACATTTTTGTCATTGTGAGTACCGTCTTACTTTCACCACTGATGTTATGCTAGGCTTAGGCAAGTTATCTCTGGTTTAAACTAGCTAACGCTAGCTATTCGCTAGCTAGGTAGACAGTTATCGTTATGGTGTTATTTATCGGACTGCGTGTTTTTTGGCAAACGTTCGCGTTGTCATTTTAATCCATTAGCTACTAAAATGAGCACATGGATTGTTAAACCATTATTAAACTTAGCATTTTGATTGTTTAACCGAATGGCCGATGTTTGACTCTGTCAGATAACTGTCCTAGCAGCTACGCTGGGACACTGCCCTGACAGGGACAGGGTAATGCTAGTTAATAAACGTAGGTCTATATCTCAGTGTGTCTCACCAGATGAGTTTTGAATTAACTGAAGGTAAATTAATGTAATCTTTCCCTGCGGTGCATGAACAATGCTGGTATGGGATGTTGTTATCTGCAATCGTGATGACCGAAATGGATTCTCCTTGTTGCAATGTGATCTGTAAATTCTCGCCTCCAATTTAAGCTTCTCATCCATCATATCTAGTTTTACATTTTGTACATATCCCTCCATTGCATAACGAAGTCCCTTTTGAAGGCTTCTAGACGCAATCAGGTCGTCCTGTCTCAAAAAGTTGCCTAGAGCCTCTTGGGATATCATTTTGACACTGATACAGCATATTGACACTTTAGTCAGCTCCTCTAGTTTGTCCAAGTTGGCAACAATAACTAAGAACTAGAATGCGTTTCGTGAACGAACTGCGAGAGTGTGCTTGCTCTGTGACAGAGAGAACAAGTGCCTATGAATTAACATGTATTTACATCTACTCAATCAGTGCAGTGGGGCCTTCTTCCAATATATTTTAGCAAGCAACCAAGCTCAACCATTATATTTTGGCTCCACTGACGTTTAGACATATGAGGGTATCTCAGAGTTTCGTTATACTGACTTACTGAGCTAAGTGAATTGTTGAAATTGCTATCTTGGTAAAAGGAAACATCTCTGCAACAATATTAGAATGAATGCGGTTACATAGCCAGCTTTACTTAAAGTTTATTGTAAGATAGGCCTATATGTTAGACTTAATGCAGTTAGAGTTAGTCTGTAGGTGTAGTATCAAACGTAAGCAACACTTTTACTGTATAGATAGAGAGCACGTGTATCACATTGGTTTATAGTCTGTCAAATTAGTTCTAGTTATTGGTGTTCGTTGCCATACAAAGTTAGTCTTCTCTTATAAGCCTAGGTAGTACATCTGATTAGAGCTAGCAACCATGAATTGCAGATTAAGGGGTCCCCTATCTCAGTGTTCATTTGGGCAGCTATTTTTAGATTCAGTCTTAAGACAAAAATGCATATTAGTTTTAGTCACATTTAGTCATAGTTATCCTTCTTAGTTTCAGTCTAGTTTTCGAAAACTCATTACAATTTAGTCTAGTTTTAGGCACATTTAAAATTCCATATTATAGCCACATTAAACTCATTCCCTTCCCGTCTCAGGCCCAGGGACCTCCTGTGTTGTGTCAACTGCATAGTAGTCTAGCTTGCAGTACTTACATTGTGGATGCAATTAGTCTCCAAGATACAGATCTCATGCCTACAGCTGAATTCGAATTTGTTTGTAATAAATAATCGAATGTGATGATGAAGTACGGTACGCAGCGTCTTAACTGAAGCTCAACTCAACTATTACAGCAGCTAGTGTAGATCTCAGTTTTAGTTAGTGTTAAACTATAGGTATTGTTTAAATTCTAAATGAATTACATGTGAGTCATGTGAACCCATGTGAGCCCATGCGCTTAACCCCGTGTTAGGGGATTTCTCTTGACACTGCTAGTATCATGAACAATTGGCTTAGGCTTGCTGTAATAAATTAAGTTAAGGTCTGGTGTCTTTTAGAATGCTAGATGTGCAGAAAAGGGAGTTAGACTCTTAGTCGCCATGTAAATGAATGTCTTCTCCTTTATGAATATTACAATTTGATCATTCTGATTGGATTTGGCCCAGAGCCAGTAAGAAATGAACAGATAATATTGTAGGATAACTGAGGTCTATATAAAGGGTTACACACTTTTGTATCATTAGAACGACTACGCGGGTCCTTCTCTTATTGTCTAGACTTTGACAATAAAAGCTTCCAGCTCTTTTCGATCAAGCCTCAGAGTCTTCCAAATTACTTCGCAGTACCTTTTTTGGCCACCACATAATCTTTGTCGACCTATCGAAGGGACCTGATCAAGAACAAAAGCCTTGGGGGGAGCTGTTCGCCACGTGGCTCTCGCTGGCCACAGCGCGCAAATTAATTAGGTAAGAAATGCATATTTTTTGCTGATTAGTGTGGCTAGGGAGAAGCTGGGTGGGGAACAGCGCTCTTCGGGTGACGTTCTCAGGCAAGAATCCTAATTAGTAAGAGGCTCATTGGAAAGAGCTGGAGGTATTTTAGGAATTATATGTTCTATGTTGTATAACGTGTATGTTTTTTTTTCATAATAGGTTTTGGTATGGGCGAATGAGTGTAGCTCATCGTGGTAAAGGTAAGGGGAGAAGCGTGATGTGTTGATAGTGTTTAGGCCTCCACTTCGCAGTAGGAGTACAATGCTACATACATAGACGGTAGTGTTAGTCTAAGTTGGGATGACTTATATTTTTCTTTTATGATAATGTTTTGGTAAGGTTGTGGATGTGCAGGTTGGAGAAGAGCTCTCTGCGAGTAAGAATGTGCAGATTGGAGAAGAGCTCTCTGCGAGTAAGAATGTGCAGGTTGTAGAAGAGCTCCTTGCGACGTGAGAAAGTGAGTATGAGTCACGAGTGAATGATATAGCCAGTGGAAACATATGCGGATAATATAAAATGAGAGGATCTCTCCGTGGTATGTGCGAATTGGAGTCGGGATCTCTTCGCGAAATATAGTGTTGATATGTGTGATTTAAGCCTAGCCTATATAAAGTATACCGTTATGATCTCTTCGTTGAATAGTGTGGTATTTGTGTTACGTGTATTATCAAAGAATGACGATTCTGTGAAATATTGTAAATTGTGATATTAAGCATTTAAACTGAAAACAAGTTAAATACATTCAACACATAAGGTACAAAACACAAGGTTGCTGGGAGAAAAGATTGATACATTTCCTTAAGCAACAGACATATAAACACCACACGCAGTTGTTCAGTTTTGAATTGTCAATATATCATATGAGAAATTGTCATTGAATATTCCTTTAAAGGTAATTTTGTGACTGGTAAAGAAAACACGTAAAAGACGTTGTTGTAATACGAAGGCCTATGTTACAGTAATTGTGAGAGATTTGGGGTATTTTGTAATACAGTTTGAAGGGGTATTCGAGAGGTGTTTTTTTTATTAGAGTTAAATACATAAGATAAAAGAATACATTAGGAAGTTAAATTGATGATTTAAGTCAGAGGACTTGTATGATAGTATTTAGAACATTGTAGGATGTTGTGATTATTTCAAAGTTGGTAAGAGAAATCGGGGAGTGGGAATAATGAATTGTATGTTAAGAAAATTGTATGTGGAAAAACATTGTAATTAATGTTATTTGAAATGTTGTAGGTTGGCCTTCCTGCAATTCATTTTGGTTTCTTTAGAGTTAAGTATTAAGAAGTTAAAAAGTATAAGACTGTGGTTTTTGGGATTCACTTTTGTGCGTGCGTTGAGAGGTAGAGAGAGAGAGACAGAACTGTAGGGGAAAAAAGGTGGGGGCCATATCAATCATACTGACACATGAGTCTGTGAGAGAGAGAGAGGAGAGTAGCGCATAGCAGAAGCCGAGGAAGGAGGGGTTGATAAAGCCCACTTGTGTTAAGGAGCAGAGAAAGGAGGGGCTGGAAGAGAGAGTAAAATCATTGAGCGAGGTCTAAGCAAGACTTATTTCTCAAAGTACAGTAGTATAGTTTAAAGTATACGGTTGTAGTCAGAAAAGAGAGAGAGGAATAATTATTATACATAGATCTGTGGTAAAATTTGAATTCAAAGGATGGCTTTGGTAGATGCAGGACACACTACTCCTTTGAAAGAGATAAGTAAATTGTATTTGTCGGAAGCAAGTATAAATGAGAAATTAGGCGTTAGCACTGCATTTTGGTCTCTGGCTGATGACACAATGATAGTGGGAGAGGATTATAGTCATATAACAAAGAAAGATCTGACAAAATTGAGACAAAAGATGAGCGCACCACCAGATAAGACTAGAGATAAATTTGAGGAGAAATGGACAGAATCTAGTTGTCCCGTCATGTATCAAAGAAAACTGTGTCATTGACAAAGACTATGAGAAGTTTTGGGGTAAGATAGATGAAAGAATTGATTAGTGGATTTGTGATGGAAACAATAAAATAGGATTGCTCGAAGGCAGGCATGGGCAACTTGAAGATTGGAAATTGTGAAGGAAGAGAGATAGATTTTTAATGCTTTAAGGCCAGGAAAAGTAGGATTAGGACAAAAGATATTTGATATAATGATAAGGCAATTAAGAAGTTTGTGGAGAATGCAGTGTGAGGTGTGGAGATGTCTGAATGTCGGGAACAGTCCAGAAAAGGGAACACTAAGTAAAAAACAGTATAAGTTAAAGTAAAGAGTATTGATGAGGATCTGTAAACAGAGGACAGATTTCCACAGCCAGAGTTGTTAACACGAGTGCTGCCATTGAGGTTTTAAACAGCAGTGAAAGAGACAGCACACAGTCCATTAGGGAAAGGGTTGAGATAATTCAATAATAGAGTAAGGACAGAGAAGGCAGTAATTTAGAGAAGGGGAATAACCAGACATAGCAGAACAATGCTTTATAACAGAGCTGAGTAGGAATAAGTTCTGAGAGAAGTGTAGATAGAAAGGAAAAAAATAAAAGTCTGCACACATATAAACTAGTATCAACTTTGGGGACATCAGGTTGTGGCTGGGCTGACCTCTATTACCCATTTTTGCAAGAAAGTGCTCCAATAACTCGTCTGAAAAGAGAGATGGAAAGAAAACATCTTGCTTGGATCTATGCCTAAGATCTGAATTCAAAACTAACTGGACTTTGTGAAAGGGACAAAGAAAGCCTGTTCCAGTGTCTGCTCAACATCCCCAGAGCAAACCCCTCCCGAAGAGTTTTATGGCATCTCAGTCTATGAACAATCAAACTGGACACAGCCATCTCGACAGTGGCAGCAGCCCTCAGAGGAAAGGGCCTCAGAGGAATAAGCAGAGGGAGAGGGGGTGAAGGGAGATGGCAGGTTAAAGGACTCCGACATGACCACACATCTGACAAGGCTCAAGGACGCACCTGGATGTGGTAGGACGGGGAAATGCTCAGCCATGAATTGGTGAAACCGGGGGTCTAGTTTCCCTGTACGGGGGTGTGTAGTAGGCCTATTAGAGGGACCTGGGGTATTCTACAGTTCCAGTATCAATTAAAATGAATGGGAGGAAGTAAGGATGCCCATATTAATTTAAAATCATACTCCTATTAATTTGTTAGAGAAATATGTGTTTTGCCGTATGAGAATTCAAATTGAGTGTGCCCTGGATGGACTTTCTTTGACTAGTCAGACACCGCGCCTCACCTTGATTCTTCAGGCACTTCCCGCACAGCAAAATGTAAACAAACCAAGCGGATAGAGAACTGTACTGCAGGTAACACTATGGTCCTTCAGACTCTTGTTACACCAACAAATACAGAGGTTTAGAGTAAATAATCCATATTGATAGTGAGTGTATAGCCATAATATGTCATATATAGATAGGGTTAATAAGGGGTTTAAAAGATGAGGTGATGCTCGACATAAACACTTAAAACAGATTTAACCAGATATGCATTTAGAGTTTGAAAAATAGACGTGGTAAACAGGAGAGAGATACAGAGAGAATAGAGAGATGGAGAAAAGACGAGTAGAGTATTGAAAGTTTCTCTTATCAGTATTCTTAGTTATACAGTTGGGTGGAGAGTGATAGAGAGAAGGGGATCCTCTGCACAGGCATCAGTGAAACGTAGAACTAGGCCATTGTGGATATGGAGTTATATGGCTTATGTTAATGAAGAGGAGGTTTGGAGGAGTTTAGGATGGCTGGCTTGAGACAAAGGAGGATGTCAGTGAGAACACATGTTCCAGTCAGGAGTCACAGTTCAGGGTGTTTATTGGGAGTTTCGGGAATATGAGTTGGACTGTATGGATGTGTGTAGTAGGAAGGTTTGTGGATTGAAGGAAAGTGTATGTGTAAGGAAGGCTTGTGTGAAGGTGTGTGAGGAAGGTTAGTATGTGTGGTTTATTGTTCAGATAGCCACACAGGATAAGTACATGCAGCAGTATTCAAGTTGCTGTGTCTATGGGTGATATGGAGGGACATGACTGTGAGTCTGTTAGGGAGCAGGGGAAATGAGAATCTTCCAAACAGTAAAGGTTCGAGTGAGGAATTGTGTTGGGTTTTATGTTAACACTTAAAAGTATATTTTTAATATATGTGGTTTTAAGTGTCTTTTACAGGCTTGGCTGTAATATCTACACTAAGTGGTTTTGGTTGAGGAACAGGCATCAAGGGAAGGTATGCCACGGATAATTGTACTTTCAGTGTGTGATGGGGATGAGGAAGAAATGCCATGCCCTGTGAGATATTGGTTTACTAGTGATATATCTTGGTATAAGTAGGGTTGAAGTAGTATGCAGATTGTGAACATCAATGTAAGCTTTTGGTTATTATTATATGACTAAGGGGGGTCAGCCTTTATATTGTTAATCAGCCATGTGGGCTTCGGTTGTTTGCCACGCAGGATTCAATAATTACTTTGCAGTCAAACTTGTACTTACTGTGAATATGTGATGACACTAGTTTATTGGATAAGACCATTTGACAAAAGGGGATGAACTGCGGGCATGATAAAATATGAATGTGCTATGATGGCCACATGGTAACTTCATACATGTTATTAGCCCTGTTGTTTTGTACGCACTTTGATTTTAAGTGCGTAAGGGGGGTATACGAGAACATTTTGAATTTGGGGTTATGGTCACCCTATTTATGGGAGGTTTTGGGATTAAAATTTGTAAAATGCTATGTTTGTAGCATCTTTAATCAGAGAAAAGGAGTACGGATAAAACTTTTCGGTAATATTTTACAATGGAAGGTGTAATAGTATAGGTAGTTATGTACTACATAGATATGAAAAGGTATTGGAAACATGGATGGATTCATATGATGGATTGAGGAATGTCTAAGGACAGGACCAAAATTGAGAGAGGGTAAGTATATTTTTTAATATGTGATATTATTTAGTTTTAGCATAACAGCAATGCTTTTGGTTGAACAATAAGAAATGTATGGGAAGCATAGAATAAAAGTACTGCAAATCATCAATCATATTACACGTTTAGAGCATGTCTAGAGGGCATGTAGAAATTATGTGTATCTGTCATTTCTAATTTTTGGAGATTATACATACACAGGTGGATGCATATGGACTGATCCAGTCAGGAGACTGGGTATAGGTGAAGATTGTAAACAAAAAGAGCTTCCAGCCTATGGTGATATCAAGGTTCTACTGTGTAGTAACTTTTTGTAGAATTTCAAGACCACAAGGTGGTGGGACTACCACAATTTATTGTATCAGGGTTGGAATGAGAAGCATTCTGTTGCAGCAGCTTGACCTGGGCGAGAGGCTGTTAAGGCCATGAAAATGCTGCAGTGAATGAATGTTTCTTGTCATTGTGGGGAAGAGAATTGATGAAACACATAACATGTTCATAGCAGTGGCATGATGTGGTCTTCCCTGATTCAAATTATTTGCAGTTTGAGCAATAACCTCTAGGTTTTAGTAAAGATCCTGACCCCTGCACATGCTGACATCCAGAATGATGCCCCTCCTAAGATTCGGAACAAGGGGAAGGTAAAAGATGTAAAACTGGATGAGGGTAAGATCTCCAGAAAACGGAAAGCAGCAGATGGAGGTGGATCTGTGAGTATGAAGGCATCTCCTAAGAAATGGAGAGGTGATAATGAAGCAGAGAAAATCATCGCCAGAGGAATCAACCTTTGGTATAAGTGGGCAAAATAAAGCTTGTTTGAATGCATGAGATACATGGGAAGTCATTCGCATAGAAATAGGATTTTTCATTTTGAAAAGGGTGTTGCATACACATTGCGAGACCATTGTAAATTATACATATACAATTGGCCAGAAACTGATTTAGGGGAAATCCGTGATTACACTGTAGAAGAATATTTCAATTACGAATGTTTTGATATGACTGATAAAATGCATGTTGGGGAAAATGTGAGTATTTTTGGAGGAAATTGAAACAGAACTTGGACACTGGTTACCAGAGGTCCTTTTAACATTTCAGGAGAGAAATCAGTGTTCTACAGGCAAGCGTGGGAGTTACGAGGACTCGTTTCCATCAGATGTGAAGCGGGCAAAGGACATTTATGTCACTTGCAGTCAGAGCAATAGCTTCTCAATTTACCCAGATGACGGTGTTGGTTGATAAAAATGAAAGCAGAGTGGGGTTAACAATGTCTTATGGTAACGATGAAGCACTTGAAATGTTACAGGTCATGAGTAACCGAGTATGTATTGGTCAGGGAGGAAGTCCTGACTCCAACGGGGACCTGGAAAAAGATTCAACACACCTGCAGCCATATGTCATATACTGAAAGAACAAATTGCAGCAGTTTATTTACTGATGAGAAGAATGCAGTTACTTCAAGAGAATGGAATAATGTATGATGTAAACAAAGGGGGGTTTGATTATTTTTTAGAGGATTTTGTCCTCACACATAGACAGGCCTCTCAAGGAACTATAACTCCTGGAGATGAATTTAAGCTTAATGCCAAAGTATAATGGGTAAAAATAAATTGAATATCTACATTGAAGTTAACTTTTATATTAAAATTGACTGCGTATTAATTTAGACAGAGTGCCTTAATAAAATAAATAAAATGTGCTTGTAGCTTTTTAGATAGAGCTGTATTTCCATACTTTTGTATTTTTTATTTTTCATATGACAGGCCATATGGGAATGTTCCTTGGTCTGTGTGGTGTGAACTCTGCTAGGACTGCCCTAGAGAGATATTATTTGTGTGTGTGATGTTAAATACTGGAAGCTGGTAAAATGGCTATATTAACTGTTTAGATTCATGTGATGTTTAGAATAAGGTTAACTATTGGCTTTGCTGAATAACTAAAACTGTGCTCATTTGCTGTATAAAATAGTGATAAATGTTATGTTATGAAATGAGCAAGAGCAAGGTGTGTCTTAATTGACAAAGGGGGGATTATGTAGATCTCAGTTTTAGTTAGTGTTAAACTATAGGTATTGTTTAAATTCTAAATGAATTACATGTGAGTCATGTGAACCCATGTGAGCCCATGCGCTTAACCCCGTGTTAGGGGATTTCTCTTGACACTGCTAGTATCATGAACAATTGGCTTAGGCTTGCTGTAATAAATTAAGTTAAGGTCTGGTGTCTTTTAGAATGCTAGATGTGCAGAAAAGGGAGTTAGACTCTTAGTCGCCATGTAAATGAATGTCTTCTCCTTTATGAATATTACAATTTGATCATTCTGATTGGATTTGGCCCAGAGCCAGTAAGAAATGAACAGATAATATTGTAGGATAACTGAGGTCTATATAAAGGGTTACACACTTTTGTATCATTAGAACGACTACGCGGGTCCTTCTCTTATTGTCTAGACTTTGACAATAAAAGCTTCCAGCTCTTTTCGATCAAGCCTCAGAGTCTTCCAAATTACTTCGCAGTACCTTTTTTGGCCACCACACTAGCTTGCCGCTAACGCTAACTGAAAACACATCGGAACACAGTGGCTAGCTAGGTAGCTAGCTGCTAATAAGTAACATATATAAGTAACACATCAGCAGTAATGAATCAAGTGTACTGATATTAAATGTACTACTAACATGCCATTCTTAAATTAAAGCCAGTGACATGATGGTTAACGATTAACGATGGATACCGACATTTAGCATACCTAGCTAGGTAGCATTACCATTGGATTTCAATGGCAGTTATGCTAGCTCTGGCTATCCAGTCAAAGGAGCCTTGTTTCTGGACACGTATCACTTGACGAGCGAGGGCAATACAGTCATCTGGAAAGTTTAAAATGATACTAAACGAAGGGAAATCTACTGTATGGAGAATTTTCTGCTCAGTAGACAATGCAGATTCTAATTAGGCTGGTGGATATGTCCAATGTAAGAAGTGTGAAGTTTTAATGAAATATGATTGATGCAACTGTCGTTCTCCATAACAACTTGGATTAACCTGGATGGCTGGATGAAGTTTCAGACCGAACGTCAAAGATCTTCAATGGTAAGACTTGTCGGTTGTGCCTCTGTTGGTGTCTCGTAAAACGTGAATTTTATTAAAGCATAGCGTGTGTATTGTGTAGCTATTTCATTCCGAGATTGCAGGGGAGTGAAATGCTCCGCTCTGCTGCTGGTATACAGACAGCCGGAAAGGTTAACAAACGGAATGAAATAGCTACACATTACACACGCTGTGCCTTAATAAAACCCACGTTACTCACATACTGGTTAACACTGTTAGAGCGGGTGTATAAACTGTACCTGAAACTGTTGCCACTACATTCGTTTTAATATTTTGCACTCTCTATCTAACCACTTCTGGCATTTAAGAGAGCTTCTCCTATGTCAACTGATCTAATGTCAGTTGGCTAGAGTGCGTGACGTCACAATGGCTCAACCTTCCCCATGTTAGTCAATGAGAGAAAAAGGGGATGAAAAAGAGGGATAAAAAAGTGTCAGGGAAAAATCCCTTTTCTAGACATTTAAGTTTAGATTACAAACCACACTGTGAGGCAGAACAAACGTTTAAATGAACCTTGACAGTCAAAGGAGAGGTCTTGTTTGGGAAATCCCTAGAAGAGCTCTGATCTCCCTTGGCTGGCTTAGTCGTTTTATTGCTCACATGTTAGCAATGGGAGGAAGCCACTCTGATAACACCAAGGTCGTGGACGAAAACATTCACAGCACTTTTCTATTCCCATTCATCAGTAGTTTTCCACTCAGTGTTTCTTCACATGAGTGTCTAATGTTTAATACAAAGCTTTAAGCTTATAAACAGACAGGGTTATTAATGATTAATTCCTTTAACACATAATTCCTTTTACATTTCCCTCCTGTTAATCATACTAATAACCATACAGATGCAAAACATCAGAATACAAAGTTTTCAGTGAAGATTTTCCTTTGTCTCGTCAAATAGCATCGTCCTCGTCGTTGTCACCCAAGAGGGCCGCTACTTCTTCCTCCAAGGAGATGGCAGTCATGGTCCGTTTCACCAGAGCCTGTACACAGACTTTCAAACAACCAAGGCAGGCACACAGTAGGATTAACAGCACCACAAAAGGTATACATGCTTTAAGTACTATGATTAGCCAGCTACCAGAACGGAACCAGTTCAGCCAATCCCATGAGCCTGAGCTGTGCTTGGTTACGAAGTCCTGGGTCTCTGCTGCACTAACTTGTTTCATTTTAGCAAGCGCATCGGTTATAGCATGTGCATTAATCTCATCCGGTATGTATGTACAACAAGTTTCATTTATTAGGGCACAAACTCCTCCTGCGGGAGCAGTGACCAGATCAAGAACAAAACGGTTCTGCAAAACCATAAATCGGAGGTTTTCTATTTCTCTGTTCTGGGCTTCATTCTGCATGATGGAGGCATTGACAAAGGTTCCAAACCTGTAATTGAGTGTTTCCATACGTAACATGAGCTTTCCTACCCCCGCCCAGGGAAACAGTGACAGAGTAACTTTGGTGCCATCCCCCCACAACTTGTAAGCATCGGGCACGTCAGTGCCCCAGATTGAGTCATGTGGCTTAATGTCTCGTCTCTTACGCCCACCTGTCCTTGGCCTATGAGATATCACTACGGTATGGTCACTAACCAACACCGGTGCACACACTCCTTCCCAATGGAGAGGCAGGGCATCATATAGCTGGTGACCACATAACCAAAATATGTCTTCCCCTCCACCAGTTAAGAGGTGAACTGTGCCATTTTGACTTGGCAGACCCCCGGCCCATCCCCAACACTTTAGCCCGTGCACTGATTTGTTACAGGTAGTATAATTTGCACAATAGGCTGTGTAGTTACACATGTGAGGAGGAACAGCGCCAATCGAATAGTTTCCACTTCCTTTGAAGCAAAGAGGAAACACTGTCCCTGGGGTGACTTCAGCGTAAGGTGATATCACCCCATCTACGGGAACAGCCGTCAGTGGGTGGGTTTCTGCACAAGGGGCAACTACAGTGCTGTTAGTATCGTTACCTCGGGCCATTAGTACCTCAGAAAGGTTTGCATAGAGGGGTTCATCAGACGAGACAACAGCCACACACTCACTCTGTCTTTTAGACAACGGTATTATCGTGAGTCTAGGGTAATGGGAGGACACAGGCATTCTTGTGCACACATAACAGTCAGACCTATTCAATCCTTTTGCTAGACCATGAACATAACGGTACCAGGAGTTGAGATGGTAGACTGTGCCTGTTGTGCCATTCAGCGAGGTCAGCGCTATCCATCGTCTGTCCCGGTGCTCCTGTTGTGGAGCACACATTCTGAGATAGGTTAGAACACATATACATACGATTCCTAGGCTAAAAAGCCCCACTCGGGTTCTGTTGAGTCTTGCGTTGGCCATGGTCACAGGTGCCCTAGTTGTGAAAACAGGGTTGGTTTTCTTCACCGGGTTGAGACAAGCCACCTCTAAAACAGTGACCTCCCTTTGTAACCGGGCTTACTCTGTTTCCACAAGTGGCTCCTGCAGCGTCGGACGTAGTTTGCAGTGAGAGAGATGGACCCACGTGGAGCGTCCTTTTACTTTAACAGCTGTGGGTGTAGTGAGGAGTACTTGGTGGGGGCCTTCCCAACGAGGGGATCTCCAGCACTTTCGTTTCACAGCCTTTATGAACACCCAATCTCCTGGACGGACTGGCTTTGCCTGTGGGGACACAGAGAGAGAAGGAACAGTATTTGCAGCCAACACTTCTTTTCTACTCAGCACTGTCTTTAGGTAATTTACTAAAGAGGACTCATCATCAGGTGAGTGTCTGCTTTGATCAAAATCAGGTAGTGTGTACGGCCTTCCATACAGTACTTCAAACGGTGTCAACTTGTGTGGTCCCACTGGGGTTATTCTCATGCTCAATTGGACTATGTCTAGGCACTGAGGCCACATTAATCCTGTTTCTTTCATTGCTTTTGTTAATTTTAGTTTCACAGTACCATTATGCCTTTCCACCAGCCCTGCTGACTGGGGATGGTATGCAGTGTGTCGTTTTAGGTCTATGTGTAGGTGTTGACCTATTTCGTCAATTGTTTGGTTTACAAAATGTGATCCATTATCACTTCGTATTATCCTGGGTATGCCAAACGTCGGTATTATTCGTCTACAAAGTGCTTTCGCAACTGTTGCTGAATCTGGGCTTGAACAAGGCAATAGTTCAACCCATTTTGAGAAAGCATCGATTATGACTAAAACGTATTCTAGCCCTTGTTGTTTTGTTAGCTGTATAAAATCCATGTGGATAGTGTGGAACGGATGAGGCGGGGTGGGGAACTGCCCTTTATCAGGGCGCGCCCCACCCTGCGGATTGTGCCGTATACATGTTTCGCATTGTATACAAAAAATTTTTGAGTATGAGTGAAAGCCATATGTAGTATAATATTGGTGCACCAGGCCACACATCCCTCCTGTTGAGACATGTGTCAACCCATGGCTCAATATTGCTGCCCATTTGTACATAGATTTCGGTAGAATTGGTTTTCCCTCCATACTAACATAGATTTTGTCCTGTATCGTGTAACCGTGTTTTTTCCATAGTTTCTTTTCTGCTTGTGACGCTTGTTGTTGCCTTGTCTGTAAAATTTCGTCAGTTTCTGTTTCTATTAAGAACACACCCGTTGCTTTTTTAGCACACTCGTCAGCCAACGCATTGCCTCGCGACACCATGTCTGTTTTGCTTGTGTGAGCCTCACATTTGCATACTGCTAATTTGCTAGGTAGCTGCAGGGCGTCATATAGTTTCAACAGTAAGTCTTTGTGTTTTACTGGTTTTCCTGTAGAGGTTTTGTATCCTCTTCTCTTCCAGTGAGCACAAAACACATGTGTCGCGGCAAACGCGTACTGGCTGTCTGTGTACACGGTTATGTCCTGTCCTTTGTGCAGCTCACACGCTCGTGTTAATGCTGTGAGCTCAGCCGCTTGTGCTGAAAATGACGTTGGTAATGACTTGGCTTCTATCTGTTTTGTTAACGTAGTGACTGCATACGCCGCTTTGTTCACGCCATGTTTATCTTTTACTGCAGAGCCATCAACGAAAATGGCTTCTCCTGTGTTGAGTGGTTTATCAGTTAAATCTGCTCTTGGTTTCATATTTGTTTGTGTCATTTCTAAGCATTTATGCTCAGTGCCGTCATCTGCTGTTGGCAATAGCGTGGATGGGTTCAACACAGTACAGCGCTCTATGGTAACGTGTGGTTGCGAGAGTAATACTGTCATGCACGTCAAATGCCGTGCTGGAGACAAAAAGGTCATGTTTGTTTGTAGCAAAAGTAGTGACACAGCGTGTGGGACTTTTACTGTTAGTGGGTGGAAGAGCACCACTTCAGCCGATGTCTGTACCGCCATGGCAGTAGCCAGGACAGCCTGCACGCATACAGGCGTGGCTCTAGCCACTGGATCCAAGCGGGAGCTATAGAAAGCTACTGGCCTTTGCTTTGCCCCCCATTGCTGTGTCAATACTGATGTCATGAACCCGTTTTTGGTGTCTACCATTTGTGTGAACGGTTTTGTGTAGTCTGGGAGTGCCAACACAGTGGAGCCAGCTATCAACTGTTTCACTTGTTCGAACGCCTCCTCTGCTTCTGTTGTCCATTTTAGTTTATCATGAGCTGCCATGGGCGTCTCAAATATTAGAGCTTGTAATGGACGTGTCTTTTCAGCGTAACCTGGAACCCACATTCGACAGTAATTACACAGTCCTAAAAAGGACATCATTTGTTTCTTCGTCAAGGGTTTAGGTGCTTCTAATATTGCTTTTTTCCTATTAGCGTGCACGTGTCGCCCATCCTTTGTCAATGTGTGTCCGAGGTATTTTACTTCGTCTTTCCACAACTGTAATTTATCCTTACTGACTTTGTGGCCAGTCTTGTGTAGATATTTTAGCAATGCTAGCGTGTCTGTTTTGCAATTTTCTGTGCTTTTACTGGTGACCAAAAGGTCATCCACATAGGTCAGTATCTGACTCCCACAGGGGGGTTCAAATTTAGCTAAACAGTTGTGCACTGCTTCAGAGAAAATGGTCGGTGACTCGCAGTAGCCCTGACTTAAACGTGTGAACGTATAGCGCTTTCCTTCAAAAGTGAAAGCAAACCAGTGCTGACTGTCTTTGTGCACGGGTATAGAGTAAAACGCATTCGAGAGGTCTATCACTGAAAATACTTTTGCTTCTGGGTCTAATTGGTTCAACAGAGTATGGGGATCAGGCACATTCGGGGCGCGTGCTATAACTGCGTCATTTATGGCGCGGAGGTCTTGTATCATCCTCCAACCTGTAGACGGCGCTGCTTTCTTTACGGGGAATATTGGAGTATTACACGGAGAGTTTGGACATGGAATTATTACTCCAGTCTTTACCATTTCCGCTATTACTGGCTTTATCCCTGCTTGAGCGTCTGGTTTTAAGGGGTATTGTCTTTGACATGGATAGTGTCCTGTTTTTGCCCTTATTTTAACAGGTTCTATGTTCTTAATTAATCCCACATCGGTGGGACCTTTAGACCACAAACTAGGTGGTAGCACCTTTAATGCCTGTTCCTCAGCCTCTGTTAGAACCATCACTCACGCTTCTGTTTGGTCTTCTAACATTACGGTTGGCGTGCACGTTATCACGTAATTTAGGTTGACTCGTCTCCACCCTGTGGTGGTGCTTTTCTCCACGCCTTCTTTTTCAGGATTCCAATCTTGTATTTGTTTCACTCGCTCTGCTTCTTTGTCTAAATTGTTTCTCTTTTCGTTTAGGATGGCCGACAGCTGCATATGCGGAGGAGGCTCCCAAGCTGTCAGTTTCTGTACTTGGGGCGGCAATGTTACTTGACAATGTGAGTTCTTATCTTTCCAGCACAGATAAGTTACTGTCACTCTGGTGGGCCCTAATTTCTGTACACATTCGTCATACTTGTGATCGGGCCCTAAGTTCGTTCTCAGAGTTATTTTCAACTCGTCTTTGTCAAAAACTTTTGCTAGAGGGTTTATTCTGTCTGTGGTTTTTCTTAGAATTGTTTCTAACGTTTTTCCAGGGTCCTGACACGACGGTTTTAGGACCCAGGAGTAAATTGGAGTGTTATGCCCTTCCAGGAGATGTATGTCAGCTTCGTCGCATTGTCGAGCTTCCATACCTCCCTGTAGGTTTGGGAAAATAGCCACTTTTAGTTTGGTCATTAGGTCTCTGCCTAATAAGTTGTATGGACATTTTGGAGCTATGATTACTTGTGCATGCACTGTGTCCCCTGTTTCGTCGAGTGACACGGTAACAGGTTCGCTGAAATACTGTCTTTGAGTTTGGCCATTTGCAGATTTTACAAAAATAGCTTGAGTTGACTTTGTTAAGCCTTCCACATCTTTCATTACTGTTCTACACGCTCCTGTGTCGCATAAAAACAGCACCGGTGCTCCATTTATGAACACCATTTTTTCTGGTTTTTCGCTTAAACAAATTTCAGCCAAATCTAAAAATTCCTCACACACATCTAAACCGTCATTCTCGTCGCTCATTTCCCCAGGGCCTATTTGAGGTCATTCCTCTGTGTACTCGTCGTCTGCGTAATGCCCACTTGTATCGTCTTTGGTTGGGCAATCTCTAGCCCAATGGCCGTAGCCTTGACACTTGTAACATTTGTTGCGATCGTTCTCCTCTTTGTTAGAGTGGTAACTTTGGTCATGCGCTTTTCCTCCACTGCTGCCTGCTCGCCCGCGTCCTTTACTCCCTCCTCTGCCCCTTCCTCTGCCACGGCCTCGGCCTCTGCCTCGACCACGACCAGGGGCGCTTACTGCGTGTACAAACGCTTCCATTAATTGTTTGGAATCTTTTTTTTCTTTGTCTTGCTTTTTGTTTTTAGCCGTTTTCTCAGCGTGTTTAGCCTGTTCCATGAATTCAGGCATTGCAGAACTTCTAAACGTCACGAAATGTTTTTCGATCCAACCCTTTATCTCTGGTCTAAAACTTTGCAGTAACGCCTGTTTTAGTTGTTGGTCATAGATCGCTTTTTCATCTGGTGTGCTGTCTTTCAGTCCGCTGTAAGCTTTGAAAGTTTTCTCAAAACGGTCTCTAAATTCCCACACATCCTCGTCTTCCTTTTGGTGTATGGCGTGTATTTTAGTATAGTCACATGACTTTTTGAACACTCCAGTACATTTAGCGCGTAGTGTCACCATTTGTTGCAACACTTCTACCGAGTCTGGTACGTGGGGTGTGCCTCTGCCGTCATGTGCTGCAAACGAATCTTTTACTCTGCTCCAATCCGATCCCATTTTTAATCGGAACATACGCTCTATTTCAAACCCGTTTAAATGGTACATCTTAACTAGGGATGCACCGATATGGAAATTCTTGGCCGATACCGATACCGATGTTCAAAACAACAATCTAGCCGATACCGATACCGATACCGATACCGATACCGATATTTGTTTATATTGTTTTTGTTGTTATTCATTCACCCTTTTGTGCCAGGAAAATAATGAAATCATTATCTAAAAAGCAATGTGTTCAATAATGTCAGCCCTTTATCACTCTTAACTTTGAATGAGCACAAATTCAATCAGATTTATGAAACAATCTTTAGTTTAACTAAACTTTATTTAACATAATATCACCAGGCATCAAGACATCATTTCAACTGTAAACAGATGCTTGCAATGCAGCCTTACAAAACACAAGCATAAACCCTTAGGGAATGCCATATAAATTCAAGATTAAAACGAATATAATACAATATTTTTCTTTAAAAAATGCCTGCCATAAACATCGGCCAGTACCATCGGTGAAAGTCAAGTTTATTACCGATAGGCCGATAACATTAAAAGAGGCAAACATCGGCCGATACCGATGTACGGCCGATGTATCGGTGCATCCCTAATCTTAACTATTTGTTCCATTTCATCGCAAAATTCGCCTATGTTTGCTTTATGCGAGGTGACGCCTTCTACTGCTTTCTTTACATCACTTTGTGTCCATGTCCTATAGACCATCATTACTCTTTGATTGTTTGCCCCTTCATTTTGAGTACGATCAAATGCTGGATTTGGGACCTCTATCATTGGGCATATGTCTACGGCGAGAGCTTTAGTTGATGTCTTTTTATCACTACTACTTCTAGTTTTTCGGGGACTGGGCGCACCTCCTATTGCATTTTCTAATTTGTTGTCTTCACTCTCATCCTCCTCTTCGCTCGAGGGGTGTCCTAAAAGCGATGTGGCTTTAGAAATAGCACGTCGCTGTGGTGTAATTAATGGTTGTTCCCATAATGGTCGTTGCGGCGAATTTAATGGAGCTGAGGATAGTGGTGGAGGAGGCGGCGGTCGTTGAGGATTATACGATGGGGGTGAACCCTCATCATCCTCTGGTCTCACATATGCTATAACATTTTCTGCTTCCCTTTTATCTTTATCACGTTGCTGTTTTCTTTCGATTCCTTCTTTTCTATTTGTGGCTGCCTTGAGCCACATTTCCGCTGCCTTTAGTTCAGGAAGGTCTTTTCCACGTGCTTTGCCCTTCTTACTCGCTTTAACGTCCTTTACCAACTTCTCGCAATCCGCCATGGTTAACTTTCCTGTAAACCCATGTTTCTTTGCCCATCGCTCTAACCACTTACAGTGGTGCGGATGGTGTCCTTTCATCCATTTTACATCGCCTACGTGCTCCAAAATAGGAGTCTGTTTGGTGCACGAATTACCCATTTTTTCTTTTGTTGCAAATAAGGGGTTGTACTGTGACGTCCTCTTAGGGCGAATAAGAGCCTGGGAAGCGAGCTTCTAGACCGAGGTCCGGCTTCCCCCTGGTGTTTTACCTCTCACAGGCTTTTTATTCGTTTTAACTCACAATCAACCTCTTCACACACACACCACACACACAATTCTTAGTCACAAATAGTGGGGAGTCGAACCCTCTTTTCCTTAGACTTTCTCTACAGGAAACTGGCCATATTTACTATTTGTACTGTTTTACTACACACACACACACACAATTCTTAGTCACAAATAGTGGGGAGTCGAACCCTCTTTTCCTTAGACTTTCTCTACAGGAAACTGGCCATATTTACTATTTGTACTTTGCTAGCATTCTCTTGTAATGTTAGGGAACATGATCCCCTACGGCAGCCTATCTGCACACTACTTTCTTATACTCACCCCTCAGTGTGTTGCTCTCTTTTGTCGGATCCCGTCAATCTTCGTCCCGGGAGGCGGGCGTCCCCACACCGACCTGCAGAGAATTCACTCTACAGGTTTTTCTCCACCACCTAGTGAGGAGGCTGTGCACAGTCTTCGATGCGTTGGAATTCCCGCTCCCGGTTCGTCGATATGTTGGGATCCGGCTCGAAGGACCAAGTTATGTCAGGGAAAAATCCCTTTTCTAGACATTTAAGTTTAGATTACAAACCACACTGTGAGGCAGAACAAACGTTTAAATGAACCTTGACAGTCAAAGGAGAGGTCTTGTTTGGGAAATCCCTAGAAGAGCTCTGATCTCCCTTGGCTGGCTTAGTCGTTTTATTGCTCACATGTTAGCAATGGGAGGAAGCCACTCTGATAACACCAAGGTCGTGGACGAAAACATTCACAGCACTTTTCTATTCCCATTCATCAGTAGTTTTCCACTCAGTGTTTCTTCACATGAGTGTCTAATGTTTAATACAAAGCTTTAAGCTTATAAACAGACAGGGTTATTAATGATTAATTCCTTTAACACATAATTCCTTTTACAAAAAGGAGTGGCAAAGAGTATCGCCACGAAAAGTCATAGCAACCTGCACCGGATCGGGCCGGACGTTTTGGTGTTTGAATGGCGTCTCTAGTAGGGGGGGGTGATAATGGGGGTTAAATAAAAAAAATTGGAATTTGATTACGTCCACTTCAGGGGTGATTCATTGGGTAATTTGGGAGATATTTTGTATAGGGACTTGGTATCTCTTGTGAAAAAAAAACCCCACCTCCTCCAAAAAACTAAATCTGCACTATACAGCCTATACAAGCTGGCCGCATACCTTGCATTTGGTTCTTGCCTTTGATGTTTTGATTGCTCAGTGTACTTTCTGCAGCTTTAGACCTCTCATCTACTGTATATCATCATGAGGCCTCTGCTCTGACCCTTTTTTAACATTGTGTTTATTAACAACCAGGTAGTACAGTCATAACAAATGAAAATACACAGTTGTGAACTTTTCAACCCGCTGCTCCACTCTGACTCTTCTTTGTCCTAATCTCGATCCTGTTGTGGCTTCATACATATTCAGTGTATTCATACAAGTTATCACATAAGTTGTTTCTCAAAGTAGAGAGAGGTCAAAATGGCGTGCAGTCCTTCGACTAGATCTAGAGATAAGGAGTTTGATGCAGACAAAGACTTTCCACCATTCAAGAAATTCCAGCCAGACACCAAACTGCCCACACTGCATAGTGTGATAGGGATGTTGAGGTACCACTTGGAGGGGAAGGTGTCCACTGATGTAGCAGTGCGAGAGGTGGCAAAGCAGATATATGCCAAGTACTATCATGACACTGTGTACTGTGTGTCTCTGAGCACTATCCAGAGGAGGGTGGAGGCACTTAGGAAAAGCTTCAGTGAGGGGAGGAAGAGATATGGCCAGAAGGGCAAGGAGAACACAAAGGCTGTGAAAGACTACAAGAAGCTTTTCGAGGAGAAAAGTCAACTCTTCGATGTCTTTGCAGAGGACCCTGTGAGAAGGAAGGCCCTGGAGAAAGAGTGGGGGGTGAGCATGAGTGAGATGGAGTATCAGTATTACAATGACCAGAAGACAGAGAGAAAGATGCTGTGCTGTAAAGGCGTGGATCCTGTGTGGTACCACAGTACCATGAGAGCTCAGAGACTGAGGGAGAGGCAGGAGGATTACAGGAGGGAAAGGGACCAGCAATTTCAATACAAAACCATAGACCAAATCTCTGAGATGCTGGTTGAGGCTGGTGAGATTCCCACCACCACTGCCAGCAGCAGTGAGGATGAGGATGGGAGAATCCACAAGAAAGGGAAGCCTGATGATGAGGAACAGCAGGATGAAGATGTGGAGAGTGCAGCGACTGAGGTTATTGAGATTGAGTCTGAAGGGCACAGGACAAATAAAAGAAAGCTGTTCAAGAAAGTGGCTGAGCCTAAAGATGATCCTCTGCCTGAAGAGTACCAGCACATCAGGATTTCGGAGCGGAAAGTGCGTGATGACTTTTATAAAACGGTGGCCAATCTCTCAGGGAGAGGACTATCACTTATTGAAGCGTCTTCTGCTGTGATCGAGGTTGGAAACACGCTTTTCGCACGGAAGTGGAAGAGCCCTGAAAACACAGAAGAAATCTTTGACATAGACACTGTGCCAACTGACCGGAATATTAGAACAGCACTGCAGCAAATTGAGGCCCAGAGCCTGTATCTCGTGGTGGACAAGCTTGAAGTGGAAAAGCAGAAGGGAAGGATGGTGACACATGCCTCAGACAGCACAAGCAAGAAGGGGGTGGGCCAGTTTATGGTGCAGGGACTTCACGTGGGTCAGGAAAGTCCCTTCCCTCTGCCAATCCTGCCAATCCATGGAGAGACAACTGAGGACATAGCAATGCAGGTGGACATGGGGTTTGAGGTGCTGGCATCAGTGAGAGGAGTACAAGTGCAAGAGGTGTACAAACTTGTGGACACGCACATGACTGACAGCACAGCGCACAACAAGGGTTTTGCTGAGCTTCTGGCAGAGATGTACAACTTGGATGCACCTGCAGGGCAGCTCTTTTGTGGCACCCACACTACACTGGGCTTCAGCAGTGCGATGAACAAAGTAATGAGGCTGTTGGAGGCAGATATGATGATGGAACAGGTTCTGAAGGGTTTCATGGTGGATCTGGAGATAGACAGCAAGAACGCCAGTCTGGCTGGGCAGGCATTGGACATGTGTCTAAAGTTAGTGGCACCTGAATTCTCCCACAAGCCCTGGAACCGCTACAAGGAGTTCATCCTCTTCCTCAAACAAAGGCAGGTCTCCAGTGTCCTGTTTGCCTATAAGGATAGCAGGTTTGGATGTCTCTCGAGGGCAGCAGCAGTCTTAGTCCACAACTACGACCACCTGGCTGAGTTTCTGAGCCAGAATCCACACATTAACAACCGCCTGGCCTGCCTAGTCAGAGAGGTGATGGAACTCCCCTACCTGAAGGTGGTCCTTGTGGTGTTTGCCTGCCTGGGTGTCCACCTGGTTGAGCCATTCTATGCCAGGACCATAGAGAAGGGTGCTACTCACACACAACTTGGGGAGTTCTATAAGGGCCTTCATACAGGGCTAGGCAAGCCCATCACCTGTGATAACTACACTAAGTTCATCAAGCCAGAGTTCCCAGGTGTGTCAGATGAGTTGTTTGCCGGTGTCAAAGAAAACTACACAGCTGAGGTCCTGAGTTCTGTGTCCATGCTGGCAGAGGAGCACATGGAGGAGGTTCTTAAACTGACTAATCTGATGCTGCCCCACCTGCAGACTGTCTTGGCCAGACAGAGAAGAGACTATGGCATCGATGAGGAGGGTTTCCCTGTGGAGTACCCAGTGAGTGAGCAGGCTCCAGATATCGACCAGACCCCAGTCCATAACATAAGCATGGAGAGACAATGTGGCAAGGTTGACTACAGATTGAAAAAGCTTGGCACCTTACAATCTGTGAGCAGGTCCATTATTCTGCAAAGATGCCAGCAGCTGAGGGCCGGACAGATTCCCTCCTTCAGGGGATTCCAGGCAGCCGCCCAGGCAAAGAGGGAGGTAGAACTCTCCTGGAGTGAGCACACAAGGGCTAACTTTGCGAAGGGGTCTTCTGAGAGGCAGGAGATTGCTCAGAGGAATGAGAGGAAGAGGCTGGACATGCTGGACAATCTCAAAGCCAAAGGAGGCCCCTTCACAGACAGCAGAGAAGTTGAGCAGTTCCTGGTTGACCCAGCTATGGATGACAAGGGGAAGCAGCAGCGAATGAAAGAGGAGATGAGGTTCGCCAGGGAGAGCACCACGCTGCTCCCGAAAGCTAATCCTCTTTTCAGGATCCAAGTTGCCCTGCCCAGTGGGAGGAGGAGAATGAAGACGGCACAGGAATTTGCAGATGCCCTGATGTGTTACTTGGGCAGGAGAAGTGACAGAATCACCCTGCAATACAATACATTTCAACAGAGCTTGGACAAGCTATCAACAGTACAGTAGTAGGACATAGTATGGCCTGTTTTAAGTATTTGTGGCTATGTTAGGCTCAGCACAGTATAAAAAAAAATTAAGTTTTCAACTCACAATAGGTGTACATCATCAAAAAGGCACATTAAAGCAAAAACGGGCATAAAAAACACATGTTATTTTTCAATTTCAAGAGGTGGGGTTTTTTTTTTTAGATAGAGGGGTAGTTCCAATGACAAAGTTGCTTAGTTTAGGGGTCTTAATCAGCACCCAAGTGGACGTCTTGAAATTTTTACCCCACACTTTATCACCCCCCCCTACTTAAGGTCAAATACCACTCATCTCAGAGAGCTGGATCTCAGAGGAAATAATCCAGGGGAATCAGGAGTAAAACTACTTTTAGACCTAAAGGAGGACCCGCAGTATAAACTGAAAACTCTCAGGTAAATGTATATCAATACTAAGAATATTACACAGCTGTGTTGCTGTTTTCAAAGAGTTGAAAAGGCCTTACATGGACATTTGAGATGTGGCTAATAAATAATGAAACTGAAATTACGATTATATACGAGTTCTATGAGTATAATGAGTTTTCTTCATTGCAATTGACTCAAGGCGTCATTATCATTATGTAATAGCCAAACCTCATATTGTGTATCCAGCTGTTGACTTAGGGGCATCACTAATGGCCATAGATGAACATTTAGTTAAAAGTGACAGGATGAGCTCAGCTGTTGCCTAGAAAACTGAGCCTGCAAGATTTAAAGCTGCTGCCCCAGGCCAAACAGACTAATGGAACTAATAGACTATACATGTGGGTGGCAGTCCTTCCTTTCCCATGAGAAAAACACATCTCTGACTTGCTCAGTTTGCTTTGAAAAATTTCTGTAAAAGGCTGCCTTGACAGAAGTTATAACATTTTTGTGTGATTTTGTTAATGTAAGCACCAGTGATGACCTTTTGTGTCAGACAACAGATACGTTTATTGTCTCTGTTTGTACAGGTTCCTGAAAGGGAGTGCTGCTGAAAAAGCCTCTGCTGCTGTGGCTTCAGCTGTGGGTTCAAACCCTTTACTCATGACTGAGCTGGATCTGAGTGAGCTCATACCAGAAGCCTTGGAAGTGACTCAGCTGTGTGCTTTACTGGAGGATTCCCACTGCAGACTACAGAAACTGAGGTTAGCGTATGTTTTGGTGTTCTCTTCAATTATCATATATTAGATGCATTATTCTCTTTTAGAGGATCCCAAATGTAAAATGGCTGAACTTGGCAGTAGCTTTTTCTGTTTCTGTCACAACCCGGTCTAGGGGTATAGGATGTGACAGAAAATTTGCAACAAACGGGCAGACAACGGAATTCCAAAACACCGTGAATTTATTTACAGGTGAAAAATAGGGAAAAATGATGGATCAAAATAAACTCAGTGCTCCAAAACAAAAACAAGGCCTCGACAACAGGCCTCCACAGCCTGGCACTCTCTTCCGGACTCTCACTCCAGTGAGTAGCGCACCCGATGGTCGTGACGCGGCCAAAGCCCGAGGTGGGGATTTAGCGGCACAGAGGTGGTAGTGGCGTGGCAGGTCACAGGAATGAGCGATTCCCCAAAGCGCGGCCCAGAGTGATGTCATCAGCTGCTTTTAAAGGACCGAGTCGAGTCGGGTTTCGGAACGAGAATACAGGGAGAGCTCCAGGAGCTAAAGCTTGGCCCCGCTAACCCGTGATCAACGAGATACTGAACTTCAGACCTCATAACCTCTCTTTTTGTCGGATTGACACGATACGCGTGTCTTATACCTTATATCCAGGTTAAAGCCCTGTAGGTAGAGTGACCAGTGCATGATGCGCTGGTTGGTGTTCTTCATCCTGGAGAGGAAGGTTAAAGGGTTATGATCTGTATGCACAACAACAGCCATGGCTGTAGAGCCAATATAAACTTCGAAATGTTGCAGAGCAAACAACATGGCTAGTGCCTCCTTCTCAATAGTACTATAGTTCAGCTGATGTTTTAAGAACTTTTTAGAAAAGTAGCAGATGGGGTGATCATGTCCATCGGATCCCTCTTGAAGGAGAACGGCACCTGCTCCCATTGCACTAGCATCAACCTCGAGTGTAAAAGGCTGATCGAAATTCGGAGCCGCAAGCACCGGAGAACCGCAGAGCAACGCCTTAGCTTTTCGAAAGGCAGCTTCACAGTCAACAGACCATACAAAATTGGAGGTGTTACGAAGCAGATTCGTAAGGGGCAAAACAACATCAGGGAAATTTCGACAGAAACTACGATAGTAGCCGGCCATCCCCAGAAACCGGCGCACCTCGCGCTTGGTTTTGGGAGTCAGGAACTCAACAATGGCCTGAACCTTAGCCTCAACCGGGCGGACCTGACCCTGGCCAACTTGTTTGCCTAAGTAGGTTACCGTGGCTTTTCCGAACTCACACTTGGCCAAGTTCAAGGTCAGCGCGGCATCACCGAGTCAATGGAACACAGTGTGAATGAGCTCGAGGTGACTGGACCAAGAGGAAAAGTGCAGAACTATGTCATCCAGGTAAACCTCACAATCCTGTATGCCAGCTAAAACTTTATTCATCAGACGTTGGAAACTGGCTGGAGCATTTCGAAGTCCAAACGCCATCACAGAATACTGCATAAAACAGTCGGGGGTCACGAATGCAGACATTTCTGCAGCACGGGGTGTCAAGGGGACTTGCCAATACCCCTTTAACAAGTCAAGCTTGGTGACAAACCGTGCTGAGCCTACTCTATCCACGCAATCCTCCATGCGTGGCAATGGAAACGAGTCAGGCTTAGTCACTGCATTCACTTTTCGGTAATCTGTACAGAAACGAAGAGTCGGGTTTCGGAACGAGAATGCAGGGAGAGCTCCAGGAGCTAGAGCTTGGCCCCGCTAACCCGTGATCAACGAGATACTGAACTTCAGACCTCATAACCTCTCTTTTTGTCGGATTGACACGATACGCGTGTTGCTTGATGGGGCGATGATCACCGACATCGATGTCGTGACTGAGAACATGAGTACGAGAGGGAACATCAGAAAATAAAACAGGAAAAGACTCTATCATCCACTTTACATCCCTAGCACGAGAATCTGCCAAATGAGAGAGAAAATTACCCAAGTTCTCTAAATGTTCTGAATTCCGAAGACATGGAGAAGACACCGGAACATCACGGAAAGTCAGGCCATCTTCCTCCGGAGAGTAGCGCAAGACAGCAGGAGTAACAGATGCCACCTGCACAGGACGCCCCCCCCCCTGCAGTCTCAGACTGTCTCGCGACATAAAGCTTTAACATGTTGATGTGGCACAACCGAGTCTTACGCCTCCTCTCAGGCGTGCGAATGAGGCAATTTGTGTCACTGAGCTTGGACTCTACCTCGTAGGGCCCTGAAAACTTTGCCTGTAATGCAGAACCCATCACAGGCAGCAACACCAAGACTATGTCGCCAGCCTGGAAGGATGGAGGCACAGACTTGCGGTCATACCGAGTCTTCATCTTTGACTGTGCCGAAGACAAAGCTTTTTGCGCACATGCACAAGCATGGTGTAGGCGCTCAGGAAACGAACTGACATAGTCAAGAAGGTTCTTCTGCTGGTGAGGAGTGGTCTCACACCCCAACTTCTCACACAGCAGTTTCAATGGACCTCTAACAGTGTGGCCAAAGATCAGGTCAGCAGGACTGAAACCCAGTGACTCCTGAGTCGTTTCACGCACGGCGAATAGCAGCAGTGGGAGACCGTCATCCCACAGCCTGGCAGAGTCATGGCAGTAAGTGCGAAACATCGACTTCAGGGTCTGATGAAACCGCTCCAGAGCACCTTGAGACTCAGGATGGTAGGCACTGGAGATCACATGCTTGATGGACCACTGCTGTTCCACCTGCTTGAACAAGTAAGACAGAACGTTGGATCCCTGATCGGTTTGGACAACTTTTGGTAATCCGAATGTCGAGAAGAAACGAATGAGGGCTTTCAGGAGGGGCTTCGCTTTCAGGGAGCGCAACGGAATAGCCTCCGGATACCTAGTGGCAACACACATGATTGTTAACAGAAACTGATGGCCCGATTTCGACTTTGGCAACGGGCCTACACAGTCTAAAATAATACGCTCGAAGGGCTCATAGATGACTGGGATTGGGTGAAGTGGGGCAGGTGGAATCACTTGGTTTGGTTTCCCGACGATCTGGCAGCGATGACATGAACGACAGTGTTTCACTACGTCAGACTTCAGGCCGGGCCAAAAGAAATAACGTAGGATGCGATGATAACTTTTCTTGATACCTAAATGACCTGCAAAGTCATGATCATGCCCTAGTGTTAAGACATGCAGCCGAAACTTAGCAGGGACAACCATCTGATAAGCTGTATTCCAACCCAGCTCTTGACTCTGTGATGGCGCCAACTTCCTCATTAACAAACCATTTTCCCAATAATATGCCACCGATTTGTTCACTACCTCTCCCTTTCCCGCAGCTGTAGCACTGCATTTAGCTAGAGAAGGATCGTTTCTTTGTTCCCTCTCCAGGAGCTCTCCGTCCACGTGCAGAGATAAGAACGATTCGACACTTTCAGCACCACCGGCCGGGGACAGCGACCGGCGCGCCGCTTTCCCCGAGGACTCGGGAGACACTACTAAGGGATTTTTGAGCGACATGAATGTCTCAGACAAGTCAGTATGGTTAGTCTTTCTGGCTTGAGCTCGAGTTACCACACACACTGGAAAAACGTCAGCCAGTCCGGGGTCTTCCTCAGGGTGGGCCAACGGTTGCGAAACTACTTCGGGAAGGGGAAGAACTTTCTCATGGGCCAGTTCATTCATTCCCAATGAGAAAATGGATATTATCAATTGGCAACTGAGAACAAACGGCCACCCTAACAAACCCCGAAATAAGTTTACTCTGAAGATAAACAGTGTGTAGTGGAACTTTCATTGTTCCCATTTCGATCCCTTGCACGAGAACATCCGACCCACAATAGCTGTCTGGCGAAAAAGGCAAAGCAGAAGCGAGAATAAAACTCTGAGCAGACCCTGTATCTCTCAACATTTTAACAGCCACATTGTCCTCCTCACGGCCGGTGAACGAGACCATTCCCTTCAAAATGAACGGATCAAAAACGGGATCAGTTCTCCCGTGTGACTGAATTAAAGGCCGGACAAAACCGGAGCCTTTTGCATTCCTTTGCTTTGCAGCGTCTCTACCAGTCTTCTCATTTAAGGAAGGACATTCTGAAATGAGGTGACCAGACTCATGACAATAAAAACAGTCCCGCGACTCACGCCTCGGTGGAGAATTGTGAGACCTGGAACTCCTCCAATTCGGCTGTGAGGGGGGAGGCTGAGCGGAGACACGACAAGGTGATGAAAAAGTACTCTTGTGCGTAAGAACGAACTCATCTGCACACACCGCGGCCTGAGCAAAGGTCGTTACCTTCCGGTCATTTACATGCATTGCGACTTTATCGGGGACGCAACGTTTAAACTCCTCTAGCAACACTAATTCTCAAAGCTGTTCCCTAGTGTATGTGTTTTGAGACGTACACCACCTGTCAAAGGCCCTCTCTTTCTCTCCTGCGAACTCGACAAACGTGAGCCTGTCAGACTTCCGCAGGTCGCGGAACCTCTGTCGGTATGCCTCAGGGACTAACTCATAGGCATTTAAAATAGCTGTTTTCACCGTGTGGTACTCAGCGCTCTGTTGCAAAGAGAGTGCTGAATACACCGACTGTGCCCTGCCAGTCAGAGCAGTCTGTAAGAGCAAAGTCCACATTTCAACAGGCCATGCCAATGCCCCGGCAACCCTCTCGAACTGAATAAAATACCTGTCGACTTCGTTTTCGTTAAAATGTGGTGTCATGACTTGGCTCGAAAGCCATGACCAAAGGAAGGACGCAGTGTTTAAATACAAAATCACAAGTAATTTATTATAACCATAAACAAACAAAGACGAACAGAAACAAAACGGTAGAGTGTGGAAGTCAGTAAAGTCAGTAATGTAGGGTGAGTGCATGGATGCGTGAACAATGTAGTGAGGTGTGTTGCATGCCAGAACGGAAAGGGAGTGAAAAGAAGCTCCCACGGGTAACGGGGTGGAAACGGTCTTAAAGGAAATGGGGACACCTGGCCCAGGTGTCACCAATTCAGTAACTGGGCTGCAGCCACGCCTGCAGAGAGGAGACAAAGCAGAACAGGACATACACAGACCAGGCCTGCAGACCATCACACCCCCCCCCTTAAAAGCGGGCTCCCCAGCGGAGTCCCGCCCACAGTACAGGGCTATAACAATAAACATTTTTTAAGCACATTTTAAAGTATCAAAAAAAAAATCACAGGACATTAGATCAGTCGAACCCGGATGTAAGTAACATCTGACCCACCGCTCACACATTCAACCTCTCCAACTCAGCAACCGGTGCACCTAGGAAGCATATTAAGAGTAGAAGAGAGAATGGAAAAACCATGAGAACAGAGGAGGCCGTTACACCTGGGGAGCCCTAGACAGCACGTCTGCCACCACGTTGTCGGTCCCCTTGATGTGACGGATCTCTATCCGATGCCGATGGCAGGAATAGGATACAGCGGAGCTGGTTTTAGAATTTGATTTGGCTTATCAGTTAGTTGGCACGTATGACAAGTCTTTATGTATGCGGAAACATCCCTTTTCATGCGTGGCCAAAAGAAATTCCTCAACAGCCGGTCATAAGTCTTCCGAACCCCAGAATGTCCAGATTCATTATGAGCCACTTTTACCGCTGGCTGACGACACTTATCAGGCAACACAAGCTGATAAACAGGGTCCCCAACAAACACATCTGTGTGCAAAGCCCACTTTCTCACCAACAATGAATCTTGAAGAAAGTAACCGTAGACACTGTCTCGCATCTCACTCTCAGGTCGGACCAACTCATACAACCCAGCCAGTGAAGAGTCAGCCTGCTGCTCAGCAATCAACTCACTACGAGACATGGACACAGGAAAATCAGTTAGAGGCAAAGAACATTTTTCCAACTGCTTGCACTTACCAGACTGAGGAGTCTCAGACTCAGGCGTTGCTCGCGCCATAGCACGCGTTACTGCACAAGCTGCAAAAGTTTCAGGAAAGTTTAGTGCACATTCATCCAGCCCAGACTCCAACTGAGGCACAGGATCTACAACAAGGGATGGAGCAACATTAGGCCAGACCTGAGCACCTACCAGACCATTACCAAGAATCACAGAGATTCCCTCAATTGGCAATGCTGGACGCACAGCAAGTGCCGCCTCACCCTGAACTAAGTCACAATCAAGCATTACCCTATGAAGTGGCACACACAAAACATCTAAACTCATTCCCTGAACTGGCACTGACCTGCCCAATTCAGAGTTCCTAGATAAAGGTAACACCCCAGCTCTAATGAAAGAGTCAAATGCCCCGGTGTCTCTCAGGATTCTCACAGGCACCTTCACCTCACTGCCAACCATAGACACAAACCCTGTTGTAATGAATGGCAAATAAGAATCAAGTGCAGACTCGGTAACACATGAATGGTTTAACTGTGACTGGTCATCCATAACAGCAGGTTCTTTAAAGTGACCAGGGGCAGCCAAGCCAGCCCCCTTAGGACGTGAACCTAGAAGAGGTTCATTGTTACTAGACTTGAGCATGTAACAATCAGCCTTCCAGTGGCCACGTTTATGACAAAAATGACAAATCTTCTCTGCCTCAGGTGAACCACTTGACCCACCACCAGACTGAAAAGGTCTATATGAACGATTGTAACCCTCAGACGTTGCAAAACCACCGTCAGGTTGGAACCGGCGCTCAAGAGGACTATGATGGATCAACACATAATCGTCAGCTAGAGCGGCTGATTCAGCTGCAGTGCGCGCTTTCTGCTCACAGATATAAGTGGCAACATGATGCGGGACAGAGTTCTTAAACTGTTCAAGTACCACAAGATCGCAGAGACCGCCAAAATCTGAGACCTCAACAGAACCACACCAGCGATTAAAACACGTTGTTAACTCCCGTGCGAATTCTAAATTAGTCTAAACTTTTGCCGATAATATTCCGGTACACGCTCATACGCCTTCAGTACCGCCACTTTTACCTTATAATAATCTTCACTATCTTCATCAGTCAATGCTGAAAATACTTTTTGAGCCTTACCCGTAAGCACACACTGGAGCATTAATGCGCGAGCGGAATTGGGCCACCTTCGTGCATCAGCTTAACGCTCAAACAAAAGAAAAAACGTGTCAGGATCACTTTCAGAAAACTTTGGCACAAGGCTCAGATTTCTCCGAACATCAAACTGATCGACGCCGGAGTGAGAGCCTAACCTAGGCGACGGCGCAATTTTCTCCTCACGGAGAACCTGCAGTTTGTGCTCTAGATCTAAACGCGTCTGTTCCGTCTCCTGACGCAACTTTTCCACTGCCAAGTCTTTCTCGACGCGGCACTTACTTTATATTTTTCATGCTCCATTTGTAACAGCAGCATCTCTTTTCTTTGTTCAAAATTCAGTCCCTCAACTGACACGGACAGAGGAGACGTGACATTAACTGCTTCACGCTCAACCAAAATCCCTGCAACAACCAAATGACTCTTAACAATCGCCTTAACCTTGTCCTTTACAAACTGAGCGTTCACCTCAAGTCTGTAATGCTCCGCCAGCTCCAGCAGCTGATCTTTCTTGCACCGATCTAATAACTCCTCCGACGGAGAAGCAATGAACTCTTTGACCGTCGACATTTTAACACTGTGCGCAACTACACAAACAAGACAAGTGAGCGATTGACTCGATGCAAAAAAAAATCTCGAAACTGAAGGCTAAACAAGCAATGCGTGCCCCTCTAACTATCTAAAGCCCGACAACCTACCTAATTAAGCTGCGGCCTAGCTCTTCATGTGGTTACTGGCGGTGGGAAATAAAGTGCAAACGCCCAGTGGGGAGACAAGCAACCAGAAACTGGCGACTCCTCTCACACCATGGATACACTCCCGAGACGACTGCTCTGCCCGCTTTCACCACAACACTACCAAACCCCCCTCGACGAAGTCCAAACGGGACAACGCCGCTTCACCTAACAGGGACACACATCGCATAACCCACAAGAACCTACATCAAGTCAAACATTCACTTACCTTAAACGCTGCGCACAGAGGTAGAGCTTCTACACACAAAATAACACATTTAAATCGGTACCAACACTACGTCGCTTCACACAACAGTGACTTCCCGCTCCGACAGCAAGGCCTACCCCTGAGCGGAACCTGAGGGAATCCCCATTACGTTACTTACCCGCAGCACTCGCAACAAAAACGAAAATTAAATTACGGTGCGCAAATCCGAATGATACATTTAGAAAGTTAGACGAGCCCCCATGTCATGACTTGGCAGTGGTACCAGGCGAGTGTGCCGACTAATATCAAACCTGTTTGGTGGCAATAGCACAGACGGAGCAAGCAATGCTGGATTTACTGGAGCAACGTTATCCAGGCTACTCGGAGGAGCTGCAGGCAGAGAGACCTGGGGGGACGAATCTAAAGCCGACGACGCTACATTTAAATCACTCACCGGAGCAGCTGAATCGCCACGAGGAGACAAGGAACGAGTAGGAGAGTGAACAGGAGAAGACGTAAGCTCCGAGAAGGAAGAGCTGAAGCAACGTTAGGAGAGGTGGTGAGTCCCTGTTTCAACTCCATCTCAAGCTTTTTTAGAGCGAATTCACGCTCCTCGCGTTCACGCTGCTGCTGCTTCCTCTTTAAGTCATTCTCACTCGCTTCATGTTCTAATTTTTTAAGATCAATCTGATGCTGAAACTCCAATTTCTTCATCTCCAGGTCATTTTGTAGCTGTTTCTCTTGACCAGCCAGGCTCTCTCTGTCTGCGCGTATTCGCGACGCTTCGACCTGCAATGTGCGCTCCTGCACAGCGTATTCTCCGAGTTTGAGCTCCCGCTCCGACGCACTACTCGCAGATGATAAAACTAGTTGGGCCCAGAAGCACCTCCTTAACTACCAGCCCTAACCCAGCAGCTTTAAATAACGATTCTTTCAGTCTCTTATCCTCGGCTGATAGACTAATCGAATAACTCTCTGCAATCTTTAATAGTTGCTCTTTGCTACACCGCTCTAACAGATGCTGGGAAGGACTCTTAAGAAACTTTTCTACCAAAGACATCTTCTCGAATCTCTCCCCCCCCCCCGCCACCAAAAAAACAACTAAATGCTCCGAAAAAAAATAGACCACAACAGGGGAAAAATTCTAGCAGCCAAGAACCTTCACGTATTTCACCACTTAATCACGGAACCGAACAGCGCAGCCAACAAGGTGCGCACAAGAAAAACAGCTATCCAAAACGAAGATTTTCATCAGTTTGTCTGCCCCTTTACAAATGCTCACAAAAAAAAAAAAAACACAAAACTCTCGGAATGCACAAAACAAGTAACCAACCCAGACTGGGCGAGACTCTGGTCCCTCATTACCTACCCAACTAAACTAACTGAACTCAAATATCTTCGAAAGCGTACCAGTTAGAGGTCGAAACCCCCCCCCGGATTTGCTTTCAATAACCCACCACCAAATCAAAGAAACAATCAAAAAACAAACTTACCAGAGTCTCTTGGCCACAGGTGTGCTTCCGAACAAAAAAACATCCATACGGAACAAACGACCCAAAAAACGAGGTCGGTCATGAAAGGAGTTCAAAACAAAATGGACAAGCCCCCATTTTCTGTCACAACCCGGTCTAGGGGTATAGGATGTGACAGAAAAGTTGCAACAAACGGGCAGACAACGGAATTCCAAAACACCGTGAATTTATTTACAGGTGAAAAATAGGGAAAAATGATGGATCAAAATAAACTCAGCGCTCCAAAACAAAAACAGGGCCTCGACAACGGGCCTACACAGCCTGGCACTCTCTTCCGGACTCTCACTCCGGCGAGTAGCGCACCCGATGGTCGTGACACGGCCAAAGCCCGAGGTGGGGATTTAGCGGCACAGAGGTGGTAGTGGCGTGGCAGGTCACAGGAATGAGCGATTCCCCAAAGCGCGGCCCAGAGTGATGTCATCAGCTGCTTTTAAAGGACCGGGACCTCTAATCATCCAATCGGATCAGAGCCCCAATCTGCTGCGCGCCAACCCGCCTGGAAATCACACAAAGCACACGAAGCAACAGAAATACGGCAATAATACATATGAAGACCAACAGGGTCGTAACAGTTTCACATCCTTTTTTATTCTGTATGTAAGTTTAGTTAAGGCTTTTGAACGACCTAAAGGGGATTTCTATGTGCCATAAATCCAGAGTTTTTCCTAGTGACAGATTCATCCCTTAACCCCTTCTAAAGCTGCTTAAAGGTTTACATTAGATATGTTTCAGTTTTTATTTTCTAAACTGTCAATGCTGCTTCTGAAGGAAATGAGACACATGTGGAGTAGAGTAGTGTGTACTTTACATGCAGATCAGATGGAGGATGTGTCCTTCAATTTTTTGTTGCATTGGAACAACATGGAAAAAACGAAGTCCTGAAATTGCAATTATTAAGTTTTTGTCTGCTAAATTAAGCTCTATATAAAGTGCTAAAGGAAGTGCCAACAGCAAAACTGAGATGAAACGTGTTTTTTCTCCTTTTCGCCACAGCCTGTCAAACTGCAGTATTACAGGTGAAGGTTTTAAAGCTCTTGCAACAGCTCTGAAATCAAACCCCTCACACATGAGAGAGATGCAGCTGAGTGGAAATAAAGCTGGAGACTCAGGAGTGAAGCATCTTTCTTTTCTTCTGGAGGATCCCAGCTGTAAACTGGAGAATCTAAAGTAAGTATCGCAAGACGAAATACTGAGTTGCCATCGGTGAATTTGACAGTGACGGTGAACTGTCAATTTCTTCATTCATAAAGGGTCACTATTATGCAGTAAACACTTCTTATCACTCTCCTTTTCCATATTCATCACACACATACAAACAAATACATTTACAAACCCACACATACAAACACAAACATACATACACACCTATCATTTCTTGATAAAGTATATTTTAGTGAAAAGTATCCCCAGTATGACAGACAGACAAACAGTATTTCTTTAACACTTTTTCAAATCATGTTAATATTCAGACATTCACAGAGTATTTGTTTCCATGCTAACAGTTCACTGAAAGAAGTACACAAGGTCATATGAAATTTATATTAAGTATATTTTGGGACAAATGCTCAGATGAAAACAAAATAGTCAGAAAAGCACAAGACTACAGACTGTTTAACCTTTCAGAACGTAGGTTTATGTTTTACCAACCTACCACAGTGGGTGAGTTTTTTTTCTGGCTGATTCACGAATGTTCTACAGAATGTTCTACGGTAACATTCTACAGTCATTGTTAGGGCTTCAAGGAAATTATTTTGCAGAGTTTGTCTGATCTGATCTGCTATCTAGGCGATTTTATCAGTAGTTTATTCATTTCAAATATTTTACAAATATCAGACTAATCAACAAGTGGTTCTTTGTCAACCGTGTGACGTCATCGTACCTAGGCTGGTGCATGCTCGTTTTTAGCGATAACGTCGTGGCAGTTAGTTCCCAGCCAGTCTCACGTGAATTTGTCATCACCTCGCCCAACAGTTGATGATTGTCAACGACTATTTCCTTTCCTCACATGGGTTCAACAAAGGGTAAGTGACCTTATAATGTATTTATTTATGATATCCAGAAAACATCAGAGTTGTAAATTAGGCTATAAAAATCGATGTCAAACCGTTTGTAGGTCAATAGAGCTAGTTAGCTGAATATGACACATGTGAATGCTAGCTAGCTGAATTTGAGTGAATGCAATGCAATTGCATGAATGCAAAACAATACAAATGTGAATACAATCGATGTCGAACAGATTGTAGGCCAATAGAGCTAGCTTGATGTGAGAATAATGTGGAAATATACTCCAGAAAGTTAACGTTCCGTCCATTCAACAACAATATCCAATTATTTGTTGCACAAATCCAGAGCTAGTCAGATGAGGCGAATGAGAAGTTAAGGCTTAAATTGCCTTATAAGTGCACAGATACCACATATGAGTGAATTACTTTGCGAAGTTATTGTAGTCAATATCAAAACGAAGGCAGCTTAGTGTAGATTTTGGGAACATGATAAATGTCAAACAGTGATTTTGAGTAAAAGTTAGGCTAAATGACAAAAAGTGTGTACAACTCTATAACAAACTATTTGAATATTTCAAGGAACAAGAAACATTTATTTTTAAAAGAGGCCAATAACATTTATGTGCACTCAAACATACACAAGCACACATGGATACACATTCACTCATGAACAATGACAGTTTTCATTTGATTACTTTGTGTTGTGTTGATGAACATTGTTTGTACCGTATGTTGCATGTATGTGTCTTTACATTTTGGCCATTACACTAACAGACTGGTATTTCTGTGTGTTTCAGCTGCTGCTTCGGGCCTGTTTTGGGGGCAAGCTTATGGGCGCTGATATTTATAAGCTTGTCCGGAAGGAATGGTACTTCATGGACACCGAGTGCCTGGAGTACTCCAGTTCCTGTCACAAGAAGGTCACAGGGCATCTTGGCATTGGCCAACATTTGTCCATTATTAAAATGCTCCAGGTCACCCATGGACAGCATTTCCCTAAACATTCGCATCCCTTTCCTGTTTGATCTCACAATTATGTCTTGGACATACCCTGTTATTTTGTTTGCATAGTTGAAGGGGAACATACGTTTATGTTAGCATTTTTGTATGCAAAGTTTCACTTAAAACTATTGTCCAGAAATATGTTGTGTTATTGTATGTGAGGTAATTTTAATAGAGCAAAATAGGAATTGAAAGCAGTAGATTTCTGTCTGGTTTGCATGATTTACATTTGCCAGCTTGATGCCAACTTTGAGGGGATAAAGTGTTTGAAGGACAGCCTTCCTTTCCAATTTATCATGGACTAGTCAATGTGATGTCAATGGGGTAAATCTGATAAAAAAAAAGTTAATTATTGGGGTGGAAAAGGAGGGGATCAGTTGAGGTGGTGTTTGAGGGGAGTGGAGTCTGTCCTCCAGCTCCATTCCCTCATCCATTTCATCCAAGGCTGCCAAATTATCTGGCAGCTCCTCATAAGACGAGTTGTCAGATTCAGGCTCGTCATTTTAGTCAGCATCAACATAAGCATATTCAAGATCGACGGTGAAGATGTCCCGAATTTCATCATCAGTGGGCTGACGCCTCCTTTCAAACTTTCTTGTCATGTTTATTTAGTTTTACGTGAATGCTACTTGTTTTTCTCTAATGAATGAATGAGATGGCGGTATCGGTGTGCCGTTATTTTTTTATATTCCCACTGCGATGCTGGTTTTAATATCGAGCCTCGTTGCCCATGATTTTGACTGAACGTTGTAACTTTGTCATGTACAATTGGAAGTGGACCACACAAATATCATAAGACTACATATAGTAAACAAAATGAAAGTGACAAGACAATTTCAAGAGGCATAATGGATGAAGGTGGCTGAATATACAATGTTAGCTCACGTTAGCGATGTTAGTAGTAACCCACACACAGGCTAATTGTTATGCTGCTATTGGAACGCTCGTGTCGCCAGATTCTAATCACACCCGTGTGATGCTACGCTTTTGCGGAAAGTTGGCTGCTGTCACACCGGTGTGACACTACGTTCTTATATTTGAGTTTGTTTAAAAAATAATCATAATTGCACTGTTAACTCTTTGGTGACTGCGCCAAAATTGACAATTTTTAGTGACTTTTTGTAAATCTCGGATATCTCTGCAAATATTGCACATAACACCATATATTATGATTCATTTTAACCTGTTACTGCAGTGGGATATTTCGCCTTAATTTGGAACGATTTGTACTTACACATAATAACACTCAATATCTGAAGTTGTACACATGATACAAAGATCATTCATATCTTAAATTGAAGAAGACAAATGGGCCAAGACATGCATTCACCTCCTGACTTTTATTTTCATCATTAAGTATCAATTTCAAAGCATCATATACAGAACAAAATGTCAAAAATGTAAAAAACGCCTTTCATTTTTATGTTTGACAGTGTGTGGATGGTTTCAAGGGAAGAAAATTCTGTCATGTTCTATATTTCCTGATTCAACATGTTCCTGAGAAACAAAGTACAAATTTTGGAGCAGATATCTAAAAATGTCCAGGTGTTGCACAGCAATATCTAAATGGTGCATTCAGGCGTCTCCAAGTGTCCAAAACCTCTCCAAGCTCTCCAAATGCATAAAAAAAAAATTCTCATTGTATATCATTGTTTTTTTTCGTTGTACAGACATATATAACTCCATTTTAGACTAATATTATAATTTCTTTTGAAATTGGATTGTGTCACTGTTGGAGGCTGTGCAGCTGGTAGTAGTGGTGGTGGCGACAGGGGTGGTGGTGGGGGTGAGGGTGATGCTGGAGCTGGAGCTGGAGCTGGAGCTGGGGCTGGGTCACTGCAAGATAAAAACGTTGGACAATATAAATATTTTGACTGGGTCATGCCTTACAATTGAATTTTGCTTCATGTTATTTACTAAGCTAATGCACAAATATGTAAAATGTAAACATATGTAAAAAACACCATAGTCAAGCTGAAGTGTGATAATAACATAGGCATTATGCATTTAGCAGATGTAAATAAAACATTTCTATGCGTTTTGAGGCAAGAAGCAGGTTGTGATATGTTAGTATGTTGTAGCCTACATTGCAGCTACGTAAATACAGCAGCAGCATGCTAACCAATATCCATTACTAGCAAACTACATCCCACAATGATGAAAAAATAAAGCACTAAAGAGAATAAGGCATATGCATAGCTTACTGGTATGCACTGAAAAGTAGTTGGTTTAAATTACTTACGCATCGAGGATGGCATCGATTCCATTCACTCTTCCACTGAGTCCATGCTAGCATGCTAGTCCATGCTGAGTCCATGCTAGCATGCTAGTCCATGCTTAGTCCACTGGCTTCCCCGAAAATCATCAAAAATCATCCCATGTATTTCACTCATCTGCAATCCTCGTCTTGCCATGATGGATGAGTACAAGGGAGACAAATTGCAGCCAAAAATATGCACAAACGCATTTGAAGGTAAACAAAATGGCCCATTTACGCACCGGGAGCGCAGCGGAGACTCTTGAGTTACGCTTTCAAAAATCTAAACTCCAGGACTGAGCAATCAGGGCAAATGACCTACCTACTTTTTTGTTAGAATCTCTATTATTCGGTAAAACAGGTGTCAATCACTACTGTGAAGTCTTACAAGAAGTGTAAAGTGATATGATAGGACATGCCTGAGCAGCTGCATGATTGAGAGCTGATGCCATTGGTGGTAATGCCTGTCACTCATGACAAACATGTGTTTAACAGCCAATAAAATCCAAAGATTCTGAAAGAGGGGGTCTTAACACTCTTAGGTCCAAGGCCTTTTAGACTTTTCTAAGTTGTCTGACATGCCTTAATGTTTTTGTACATTTTGCTTAACTTAAAACATTGATGCACAAATGGAATATATGATTCTATTCTAGACGACCTCAGCAATAATATCATGTAAGCAAAAGGAATGTAGTAAAAAAAAAGTTTAATTTAAATCAAATGTAAACATACCCTTGGAAAATCCTTGTTTCAGAGGTGCTCAGACTTTGTACATAAACACATTGTAAAGATGTATTCACAAGACTTTTTATTTCTGACCCTTGTAAACATAGGTGTTGGCTAAACACATGTTAGTTTAGCATTCAGAAAGTATGTCTTGTTTTACTACCACATATTTATAATTTCAGAGTGTCCTGTACCATTCCTAAATCTGTGCCCCTACAAATGCATATTGATGAGTTGGTGTGAACAAACCTGTGACACCTCTCGCAAAGACAAAGGCCATATCCTAATGGCCCTAGAATGTCTTTGTGGCCCAAACCCCCCGGAGTGAATCTTGCCACATCATGACCCAATGGAGATCACTGAATCACCATCTCCTTATCATATGAATAGCTGTCATTTGCTAATGGGTGGGTCCTTAGCAGCAGAAACCCCACTCAGATACTAGAAAGTGCAACACATCAGTTCTATTCCCCTGACAAAGTGCTTATTTATTTTAAAATTTTGAACTGTATATATTATAAAAGAAAAGGGTTCAATGTTTCCGTGGTTGTTCTTTTTATGTCTTTAAGACGAAAACTCGCGGAGCTTTACATTTTTTTTGACAAAAAAAAAAAAATCCCGTACGAGGGATATAGACCTTTGACAGTTAGGGCCCTATCTTGCCGATCAGAAACGCAAGTAGGACGGCGCCAAGCGCAATAGCTGTGTGGGCGGCTCTATGGCGCAGTTGCTATTTTAACGGCGGAAAAAACACACTTGCGTCCAGCGCAAGTGTCAAAAGGGTTGGTCCAAAGGAGGTTACTCAGCCATAGGTGTGGTTTGGGCGTAATATGCAATAAACCAATCCGAGCGTCATTTCACATTCCCTTTAAGAGTGAGGAGCGCATAGTCCATAGCGGCTTGTTATTTTGATGGCGGAATTACCTGGTGGAAGACCGGAAAAGTTCACAGCCGAGGAGACCGACGTGAGATTTACACCAATTTTTTGGCAAGCCATATATAATTACAAGGAAAATAAAGTATTTATCACTTGAGGAAATCATTGTGATATCCATATCCAAGATATTTTAAAAATAGGCATACATCTAGCGTAGCCTACACATTGACCCAAATGATTCAGGTTAATTGAAGCTGCGTGACATTTGATTTATTGTATGGCTTTGTAAAAAGCCGGGAGATAGATATATATGGGGATGCGAGAAACCCTCCAAAAGTAAGCAAAGTCAAGCAAGCATGTCAAGATATTGCCGTGATTGTTTCTGCAACGGGGCACCCGAAAACGTTGCCGAAAACGCTATAATGACGTCCGGAGACGTGGGACATCCAAGCTGGAAGGTAACACACGTTCTCGTGCCTTCACGGGAGGTGGATCTGCCTCGACCCAGGATCTGACGGCAGCAGAGGACATCGCCACGTCTACCCTCACGCCTGAGAGCCTGCAGGGATTTGGGGGCATGGAAATCGGCACCCAAGCCAGTGCACCAGCTGACCAAACCCAAGGTACATAAATAAAGTCCACATACACAAAGATGAGTTTACAAGATTTATAATAATACTGGCATTAAATAAATGCAACAAAGCCATACAATAAATCAAATGTCACGCAGCTTCAATTAACCTGAATCATTTGGGTCAATTGTGTACGCTAGATGTATGCCTAGTTTTAAAATGTCTTGGATACGGATATCACAATGATTTCCTCATGTGGTAAATACTTTATTTTCCTTGTAATTATATATGGCTTGCCAAACAATTGGTGTAAATCTCTCGTGAAGACGACAGAAGTAAAGTAGCCTATAGGTCCTATACTGTGCGGGCAAGCACATGCGCCCTTAAAATAGCGTTCTGAATACGCGTTACAGACTTTAGACATTGCGCCTCACATTAGACCAGCTTTTTTTTGGTCAATGGCGCACGGCGCACGGCGTTGTTTTGAAACTGCAAAATACCACTTGCGCCAGAGAAACGCCTTCTCTGTTCCGCCCCCGCCCATGTCGACGCAAGTTCATTTCGAAGCGCGCCTCTGGAGGGAAAATCGCGCTGTGCGCCGGGTGCAAGATAGGAATTATACATGCGTCGGTGACAATGTCAATTGCGCTGGGTGCAAGATAGGGCCCTTAAGCTTTGTAACTATATATAACATCACGTGATAACTTCGTGTAGTGTTGTCAGGAAGAGAGCGAGGAGATCGCCATCAGAAACATACAAGAAAGTGAACGTTTTTTCTCAATGTCGTGAGCAAGTGAATAAACAACTTTATGGACATAACCATGCAGTTCAAGTCTGTTTTTTTTAGATGTTTTGAAGGTAAATGAATGTTCTATAACGTTATTTAAGGTACGGATAATGCAGAAACACATTTAATGGCTTAGTTATGGGAGGAGGCTGCTCCATATGTAAAAAATGAGGATGTGTCATGGTGTGTTTAAAATTGTATTTATTTGTAACGGATGCATGTAGACAACTGAAAATCGGTTTACATATAGTTGGATTACCACAAAAAAATATTAAATGGGAGTTTGAATCATATTTTCAGAAATAGAATTTTCAGGATTTGTTTTGGCGATTTATCCAGTACGGGCCCGCCCGCGGGTCCATTAGGGGGCGTTAAAGCAGTAACAAGTTAACCCTTCCAAAACGAAGGGGCCCCGTGGGGCACTTGGTGGTATTTTTATTAATAGAATTAAAAATCTCCGCAAGTTTTTGTCCTACAAACATAAAACTAACACCCACAGCAACCTTGAACCTGTTTCTTTTTAAATATATACAGTTTGAAACTAAAGTTTAAATAATCACTTTGTAAGGAGAGTATAACTTATCCTTTGCACATTTCAGCATCTGAGTGAGGTTTTGACCCTCCCATTAGCAAATTACAACTATTCATATGATAAGGGGATGGTAATTCAGTGATCACCATTGGTTCATGATGTGTCAAGAAAACCTGAAGGGGGTAGAAGGCCACAAAGACATTCCAGGGCCATTACGTGCTGGCCATTGTCTTTTGACCAAGGTGTCCCAGAATGTTCACACCTCTCTCATCAATATGCATAGTGGTCTAAGTGAAGAAAAGTGTCACTTTCTATATTACTTATAATAAGTATAGAAACCACACACACTTTTTGAATGCTAAACTCACCTTTTTGGAGCAAACACCTTTGTTTACAAGGTTCAGAGTAAAAAAGAAAACTTCCAAAATATTTACAATGTGTTTTTGTACAAAGTTTGAGCACCTCTAAAACTAGATTTCATTTTAGTGTCTTTATATTTCATTTTAATACAAAACTTTGATTTACTACAATCCTTTTACTCTCATTGTATTATTGCTGAGTTGTTCTAGAATATAATCATAAATGCCACTTTTGCCTCATGGGTTTTAGTTAGATAAAATATACAAAAATATCAGGCATGGCAAACTACCTAACAGAGTCAAAAAAAGCCCTTGGGGTTGGAAGTGTTAAAGGGTGATGAATGTAGAATCAATGTAGAATAGATGTAAAAAAAAAATCTCTCAATTTAAATTATTAAAAAATAATGTATGCTAATTTATGCAGCGATATTTCTGAAATAAAAAACAAAATGTAGGTGTAATCTGCTGTGGTTGCCATCATTTTTAAATTACTGCAATTGTGCAAACGCTAAGTTTTAGTATACAGCTGCATCTCAATAAATTAGAATATCATCAAAAAGTTGATTTATTTCAGTAATTCTATTGAAAAAGTGAAACTCATATATTATATAGATTGTTTACACACAGACTGATCTATTTCGAATGTGTTTATTTCTTTTAATTTTGATTATTATAACTGACAGCTAATGAAAACCCAAAATTCAGTGTCTCAGAAAATTAGAATATTGTCAAAAAGTTCAATATTGAAGACTCATGGTGTCACACTCTAATCATCTTATTAACTCAAAACACCGGCAAAGGCTTCCTGAGCCTTTAAATGGTCTCTCAGTCTAGTTCAGTAGGCTACACAATCAAGGGGAAGACTGCTGACTTAACAGTTGTCCAGAAGACGATCATTGACACCCTGCACAAGGAGGGTAAGACACAAAACGTAATTGCTAAAGAAGCTTGCTGTTCACAGTGTGCTGTATCCAAGCACATTAATGGGAAGTTGAAAGAAAGGAAAAAATGTGGTAGAAAAAGGTGCACAGGCAACAGGGATAACCACATCTTTGAGAGGATTGTGAAACAAAGCCCATTCAAGGGAGATTCACAAGGAGTGGACTGCGGCTGGAGTCAGTGCTTCAAGAGCCTACTGACACAGACGTATCTAGGACATGGACTTCAACTGTCGCATTCCTGTGTCAAGCCACTCTTGAACCGGAGACAACGTCAGAAGCGTCTCACCTGGGCTATGGACAAAAAAGGACTGCACTGTTGCTCAGTGGTCCAAAGTTCTCTTTTCAGATGAAAGTAAATTTAGCATTTCATTTGGAAAGAGTCTGGAGGAAGAGAGGAGAGGCACAGGATCTAAGTTGCTTGAGGTCCAGTGTAAAGTTTCCACAGTGAGTGATGGATTGGGGTGCCATGTCATTTGCTGGTGTTAGTCCATTGTGTTTTCTCAGGTCCAAGGTCAGCAAAGCCGTCTACCAGGAAGTTTTAGAGCACTTCATGCTTCCCTCTGCTGACCTTCCTATAGAGATGCGGATTTCATTTTCCATCAGGACTTGGCACCTGCACACACTTCCAGAGGTAACAGTACCTGGTTTAAGGACCATGGTATCCCTGTGCTTGATTGGCCAGCAAACTCGCCTGACCTAAAACCCATAGATTCTATAGGGTATTGTGAAAAGGAAGATACGAGTCAACAGACCCAACAACGCAGAAGAGCTGAAGGCCACCATCAGAGCAACCTGGTCTTCCATAACACCTCAGCAGTGACACAGACTGATTGCCTTCATGCCGCGCCGCATTGCTGCAGCAGTTCATGCAAAAGGAGCCCCGACCAAGTAATGAGTGCTGTACATGTTCATACTTTTCAGTAGTCCAACATTTCTGTGTTAAAAATTCTTTTTTTCAATTGGTCTTCAGGAATATTCTAATTTTCTGAGATACTGAATTTTGGGTTTTCATTAGCTGTCAGTTATAATCATCAAATTTAAAAGAAATAATCACTTGAAATATATCAGTCTGTGTGTAATGAACCTATATAAAATATGAGTTTCACTTTTTTAATAGAATTACTATGACTGAAATAAATCAACTTTTTGATGATATTCTAATTTATTGAGATGCACCTGTATATTGTAAGGAATCTTCCTGCCAAGTTTGGAGTCAATTTGATGAAATATTCATCTCCTTTCATGCATCGATAAGTCGCTGAAAAAAAACATATTTTGTCCGAAAAAACATAATTATTTAGAAAAAAAAACATAATTTAAAAAAAAAATATTTACTGTATCTTGTTGAAACACCAATTTATTTGCCTAAATAGATATAAAACTGTCACTATAGAATATTTGAACAACAATTATTTTATATGCCACATTGACATATTTTCAGGTTACTTCAATAAACAAACATGGCATGGAAGGTCAAGAGTGAGCTATTTGTGGTAGCCCTTATTGTGCCAAACTTGAAAAATACAAAGCTATTACGAGAAATAACAACACAAATGCAAGTATAGAAATATATAATCATTTATTTTGGTTGATCAAGATACAAAACAAAAGAAGTATGAGACAGAAGTGATAGCATTGTATAAAATGATTTGTATCGCGATCTAAATGGGGGACATATGACACGAACGAATGCATGAATGACACGTCATTCCATGTGGACCCAAAACACTGGAAACAAATCGGTTATTTTCAAGAAAACGTCTAATAACTTCCAATAACCCCTTCCAAATAATAATATAATGTTCAAACGTTTAGTGTTACTAAAAATATATGTATATATTGATGGTGCAAAAAAGCGGGAATTGTAATGTAAGGAAAAACAGCGTGTCGTTCAGGAGTCAACATAGACGCATCTCACCTCAATTCTTGATCAGGGGCCGTATTCACAAAGAATCTTAGGGCTAAAAGTAGCTCATGAGTGGCAAATTTAGGAGAAACTCCTAAAAATAATGGGCGTGTCAGTCTTAAATTTAGGACTCCTATTTTTTTTTACTAAGAGCAATTCACAAAGTATTTTATCCCTAAAAGTAGCACCTAAGTCTAAGACAGCTTAAAACTCCTCATGAGGACTCCTAAGTCACTAAGACTTATTCACAAAAAATCGTAAGATGGCTGGAGCCGACTTGGAATTGATAAAAGACATTGCTCAAACCGTGAAGGTATTAATATTGTCGTAGAATTAGCGCGGGATGCAATGACGCCTTTAAACAACGATGTGTCCCGAAGTGAAATGTTTGGAAACATTAAGATAGCCTATTTGGCTTCGCGGAAAACGCAAATGACGACACTGGGAATCATCAGTCAGCCATTTAATTCATCAAACTATCAACGCACTGTAGACCCCACATCATCCAACAGTTTATCCAGTTGCTTTTGGACAATAGCGTATTACACAATATCAAAGTAAATTCCATGGCGATTGCAGGAATGTCCAGTGACGGGACACACATTACAATAATTCGTCCACCGTGGCCTGGATGTACCGATGACTCGTGCATTTCAACGGAGAGCAGTCGCAGGTTTTTGAGAACTTACCAGCTGGATGCCGCTGGGGTGACAGTGGCTATTGGTCCTGGGACCAGTAGGCTTTCGCCTAGGCTACGGTTCACGTTCGTTTCGATTTGATCAATTAAGATTGGAGGGCTTGAAGGGCCGTATGTGCTGATATTTGAAGTGGTCAAGGGCTGGAAATATAATAGCCTAACAGTTTGCTGGGTGCTTTAATTATTACTGCCTTGATTACAAGCAATTGCCATATTATATATTGATCGCTTTCTATTTATCTTATCGTGCAAAGTGTCATTCCCGTTGGATGCACAAACTTGTCATCATGCGTGTGCATTCTGCTAACTGCACTGTCCATAACTATTTAATATGACTTAATTTGAAGCCTATATTATTCTCTTATTTTCAGTTGATATAGTGGGATTGTTAGAGGGACGTCACGAATGAGTTTTTAATGAGAGAGCCTGTCAACAACCAATCACCGTCCTCACCCCTTCTAAACTCGTGCATGAGAATCGACGTCATCCATAGCAACGGTGCTTTTATCTTAAGCTTAGGAGTTTGTATTATCCTTAGTATGAGTAGGTCTCAGAGGCGTTGTGAATCACTTTTAAGAAATTACTCCTACGTAAAATGTTTTAGCGCGAGTTAGGAGCACTCCTAGTGGTAAGATAAAAGGCTTTGTGAATACGGCCCCAGATCTCAATCATTCATTTACAGATTGTCAAGTTCATCCTGTTCTCCACTGCTCATCCTACCAGTTGAACTATCTGCATCGTTATCCTCTTCATTGTCCGTTTGTAAACAGAGCTGAACTGCTTGATCGAGCGTATACACTTTGCTTGAAAACGGCATGTTTGAAATGAAGCGCTGTCAAAAATATTTTTCGATAAAACGTCTCTAAACCAATGGTATTTGAGATTGGGTACTAAGATAAAATACTCCCTCGTGATTGGACAACAGTTAACAACATTTTCAGTACCATGGGAACGAAGATTGAGTGAAATAGAAAGAAGAATGTAACCAAATACGTGACCAGTCATGAGTGACCGAAATTTAAAGGGACCGTCACCAAAGAGTTAATGTCTTGTTGCGTTTGCCTTGACTAAATTATGACTTTATTATCACTTTAGACTCTCAGACTGCAGTATCACAGAGGAAGGCTATGCTCGTCTGGCTTCAGCCTTGAGATTAAATCCCAAACATCTCAGAGAGCTGGATCTCAGAGGAAATCATCCAGGAGAATCAGGAGTCAAACTGCTTTTAGACCTAAAGGAGGACCCACAGTGTAAACTGAAAAATATCAGGTAAATTTACTGTATATGAAGACTAAGAATATAACACAGCTGTGTTGCTGTTTTACAAACAGTTTTTTTATTTCTGTAAAAGGCTGCCTGGGCAGAAATTGTAATGTTTTTGTGTGTTTTGTTCATTTAAGCACTATTGATAATCTTTTGTGTCAGACAACAGATATGTTTATTGTCTCTATTTGTACAGGTTTCTGAAAGGGAGTGCTGCCGAAAAAGCATGTGCTGCTGTGGCTTCAGCTGTGAGTTCAAACCCCTTACTCATGACTGAGCTGGATCTGAGTAAGCTCATGCTTAAAGCCGTGGGAGTGACTCAGCTGTGTGCTTTACTGGAGGATTCCCACTGCACACTGCAGAAACTGAGGTTAGTGAATGCTGTCACATTCTCTTCAATTAACATGCATTAGCTGTATTCCTCTCTTTTGGATGGTGGAAGTCTGGTAAGGTCTTGTGAACAGTTTAAAGTTGCTTCCTATGTGCAATGAATACATAGGTTTTCTTGAATGACAGTTAGCCAATATCTAACTCTAAACTATCTCCCAGAAAAAACTTGTGGGCTCAGACATCATCACACGGTTAGCGATCTCTGCTCAAGATTAGAAGAACTTTATTGCATTACCAGAGGTATACACTCAGGAAAGCATGCCAGTAGACACAAGTAGCATTCTCACCAATGATGATCTCTGTAGGTAAAATTGGTACCATTCTCATATGGGAGTACCAGATTATGTAGGTATCTTACCCAGTGAGCAGGCGCCGGATGAATGTGGGTGCAATTGTGTATGAATTGTGATATTGACTTCACGAGGGCCACCAAGACACACTGGTGCTGTCCTTGCAACAGCAACAATATGTTGGTAATCTCACCCGATTGGACAGGTATAAACCATTCAACACAAAGGTAGATCAATTAAGTTGATAATCCACAAATCAGTCTCATTAAATATATCAGTCTCATAAAATATATTATACTATCAATTTGAAACAATGATTAATAATTAGTGTGCTTGCCCGAAGGGAAGCACAGTATTGTTATCGTCAAGTTTTCTTTATTTATTAGTGTGCTTGCCCGAAGGGAAGCACAGTATTGTTATCGTCAAGTTTTCTTTATTTATTTATTTATTTATTCCGTACGTTTTTCTTGCAGCTAACTACTCCTCGCCCGATTGAGCTAGAGACGCCATTCAAACACCAAAACGTCCGGCCCGATCCGGTTCAAGCTGCTATGACTTTTCGTGGCGGTACTCCTTGTCACTCCTTTTTTATTCCATTTTTTCATCCCCCTTTTCTCTCATTGACTAACATGGGGAAGGTTGAGCCATTGTGACGTCACCCGCTCTATCAGTCGTTCTCCATTCAACTGTAGGAATATTAAGAGACACCTTCCAGGGCTCTACAGTGCGAGTATTTCACTCGCATAAATAGGTACGTGCAAACTTGAAAAATAATTTACAAGCACAGTGTGCGAGTGACAGACAGTTGTCAATACGGCGCCAAAAAGTGAAGCATTCCATTGATTTCACATGGAAACAACTGACAGGGTCGCGACTCCAGGGTTATCGACGGGACCAACAGCAGCAGCAGCATAATCATCATCTGGATTTACTGACATTTTCGGTATATATAAACACATACTATCAATTGGTAACTGGTGTGTTGTATCCTGTTTATGTCTGATACTTTATAAACATTTATGTTTTACGTTAACTTATTACACTAGGCAGCAGTATTGTGAAGTAGAGCTAGAAATGGCTTTGCTAGCTCCCATATTGTAGCTCACACCAGCAACTGCTCAATTTAGGACAGAAAGGAGTTTGGTAAATTAGCTTGTAACTGTCAATGATAACTAGTTATTAGAATATATTAGCCAACGTTAAGTTGACTTCAAAGGGGCAGTCGAGTGTTTAGGTTGTGTCAGCTAGCTTGGAAAGCTAGCTAATAATTTTTGATTGAAGCTTCACGTTAGCCTCTGTAAACGTTTAGCTAGCTAACGTTAGCTAACTATGAGGTAGCATATCCCAAGTAACTTGTTGTGACCGATAGCGTGAGTTAACATTAACCCGTGTCCTGGGAGTAATGATTCATGAGAGACCTTGAATCATTAGGTTAACTGAAAAACGTTTGAGGATGTACACACAGCATAGCTGTTGTAGTGTGCTCAGTTTTCGAAAACTAGACTGAAACTAAGAAGGATAACTATGACTAAATGTGACTAAAACTAATATGCACTGAATCTAAAATAGCTGCCAAAATGAACACTGAGATGTATTAATTTTGGCAGCTATTTTAGATTCAGTCTTAAGACAAAAATGCATATTAGTTTTAGTCACATTTAGTCATAGTTATCCTTCTTAGTTTCAGAAGAGGTTTTTCATGGTTGCTAGCTCTAATCAGATGTACTATAGGCTTATAAGAGAAGACTAACTTTTTATGCCAACGAACACCAATAACTAGAACTAATTTGACAGACTATAAACCAATGTGATACACGTGCTCTCTAGCTATACAGTAAAAGTGTTGCTTACGTTTGATACTAGACCTACAGTCTAACTCTAACTGCATTAAGTCTAACATATAGGCCTATCTTACAATAAACTTTAAGTAAAGCTGGCTGTTCCGCATTCATTCCAATATTGTTGCAGAGATGTTTCCTTTTACCAAGATAACAATTTCAACAATTCACTTAGCTCAGTAAGTCAGTATAACGAGACTCTGGAACTATCAGGCTATGACCAAATGTAACACACTAGACCCTTTCACAATAAACAAGCAAACAAACAAACAAAAACAGAACAACAAAGATACCCTCATATGTCTAAACGTCAGTGGAGCCAAAATATAATGGTTGAGCTTGGTTGCTTGCTAAAATATATTGGAAGAAGGCCCCACTACACTGATTGAGTAGATGTAAATACATGTTAATTCATTGGCACTTGTTCTCTCTGTCACAGAGCAAGCACACTCTCGCAGTTCGTTCACGAAACGCATTCTAGTTAGTGTGCTTGCCCGAAGGGAAGCACAGTATTGTTATCGTCAAGTTTTCTTTATTTATTTATTTATTCTCCCCGTTTTTCTTGCAGCTAACTCCTCCTCGCCCGTTTGAGCTAGAGACGCCATTCAAACACCAAAACGTCCGGCCCGATCCGGTGGAGGTTGCTATGACTTTTCGTGGCGATACTCGTTGCCACTCCTTTTTTATCCCTCTTTTTCATCCCCTTTTTCTCTCATTGACTAACATGGGGAAGGTTGAGCCATTGTGACGTCACGCACTCTAGCCAACTGACATTAGATCAGTTGACATAGGAGAAGCTCTCTTAAATGCCAGAAGTGGTTAGATAGAGAGTGCAAAATATTAAAACGAATGTAGTGGCAACAGTTTCAGGTACAGTTTATACACCCGCTCTAACAGTGTTAACCAGTATGTGAGTAACGTGGGTTTTATTAAGGCATAGCGTGTGTAATGTGTAGCTATTTCATTCCGTTTGTTAACCTTTCCGGCTGTCTGTATACCAGCAGCAGAGCGGAGCATTTCACTCCCCTGCAATCTCGGAATGAAATAGCTACACAATACACACGCTATGCTTTAATAAAATTCACGTTTTACGAGACACCAACAGAGGCACAACCGACAAGTCTTACCATTGAAGATCTTTGACGTTCGGTCTGAAACTTCATCCAGCCATCCAGGTTAATCCAAGTTGTTATGGAGAACGACAGTTGCATCAATCATATTTCATTAAAACTTCACACTTCTTACATTGGACATATCCACCAGCCTAATTAGAATCTGCATTGTCTACTGAGCAGAAAATTCTCCATACAGTAGATTTCCCTTCGTTTAGTATCATTTTAAACTTTCCAGATGACTGTATTGCCCTCGCTCGTCAAGTGATACGTGTCCAGAAACAAGGCTCCTTTGACTGGATAGCCAGAGCTAGCATAACTGCCATTGAAATCCAATGGTAATGCTACCTAGCTAGGTATGCTAATTGTCGGTATCCATCGTTAACTCGTTAATCGTTAACCATCATGTCACTGGCTTTAATTTAAGAATGGCATGTTAGTAGTACATTTAGTAGTACATTTAATATCAGTACACTTGATTCATTACTGCTGATGTGTTACTTATATATGTTACTTATTAGCAGCTAGCTACCTAGCTAGCCACTGTGTTCCGATGTGTTTTCAGTTAGCGTTAGCGGCAAGCTAGCTGCTTTAATAGTTGAGTTGAGCTTCAGTTAAGACGCTGCGTACCGTACTTCATCATCACATTCGATTATTTATTACAAACAAATTCGAATTCAGCTGTAGGCATGAGATCTGTATCTTGGAGACTAATTGCATCCACAATGTAAGTACTGCAAGCTAGACTACTATGCAGTTGACACAACACAGGAGGTCCCTGGGCCTGAGAAGGGAAGGGAATGAGTTTAATGTGGCTATAATATGGAATTTTAAATGTGCCTAAAACTAGACTAAATTGTAATGAGTTTTCGAAAACTAGACTGAAACTAAGAAGGATAACTATGACTAAATGTGACTAAAACTAATATGCATTTTTGTCTTAAGACTGAATCTAAAAATAGCTGCCAAAATGAACACTGAGATAGGGGACCCCTTAATCTGCAATTCATGGTTGCTAGCTCTAATCAGATGTACTACCTAGGCTTATAAGAGAAGACTAACTTTGTATGGCAACGAACACCAATAACTAGAACTAATTTGACAGACTATAAACCAATGTGATACACGTGCTCTCTATCTATACAGTAAAAGTGTTGCTTACGTTTGATACTACACCTACAGACTAACTCTAACTGCATTAAGTCTAACATATAGGCCTATCTTACAATAAACTTTAAGTAAAGCTGGCTATGTAACCGCATTCATTCTAATATTGTTGCAGAGATGTTTCCTTTTACCAAGATAGCAATTTCAACAATTCACTTAGCTCAGTAAGTCAGTATAACGAAACTCTGAGATACCCTCATATGTCTAAACGTCAGTGGAGCCAAAATATAATGGTTGAGCTTGGTTGCTAGCTAAAATATATTGGAAGAAGGCCCCACTACACTGATTGAGTAGATGTAAATACATGTTAATTCATAGGCACTTGTTCTCTCTGTCACAGAGCAAGCACACTCTCGCAGTTCGTTCACGAAACGCATTCTAGTTTATTTATTTATTTATTCTCCCCGTTTTTCTTGCAGCTAACTCCTCCTCGCCCGTTTGAGCTAGAGACACCATTCAAACACCAAAATGTCCGGCCCGATCCGGTGCAGGTTGCTATGACTTTTCGTGGCGATACTCTTTGCCACTCCTTTTTTATCCCTCTTTTTCATCCCCTTTTTCTCTCATTGACTAACATGGGGAAGGTTGAGCCATTGTGACGTCGCGCACTCTAGCCAACTGACATTAGATCAGTTGACATAGGAGAAGCTCTCTTAAATGCCAGAAGTGGTTAGATAGAGAGTGCAAAATATTAAAACGAATGTAGTGGCAACAGTTTCAGGTACAGTTTATACACCCGCTCTAACAGTGTTAACCAGTATGTGAGTAACGTGGGTTTTATTAAGGCATAGCGTGTGTAATGTGTAGCTATTTCATTCCGTTTGTTAACCTTTCCGGCTGTCTGTATACCAGCAGCAGAGCGGAGCATTTCACTCCCCTGCAATCTCGGAATGAAATAGCTACACAATACACACACTATGCTTTAATAAAATTCACGTTTTACGAGACACCAACAGAGGCACAACCGACAAGTCTTACCATTGAAGATCTTTGACGTTCGGTCTGAAACTTCATCCAGCCATCCAGGTTAATCCAAGTTGTTATGGAGAACGACAGTTGCATCAATCATATTTCATTAAAACTTCACACTTCTTACATTGGACATATCCACCAGCCTAATTAGAATCTGCATTGTCTACTGAGCAGAAAATTCTCCATACAGTAGATTTCCCTTCGTTTAGTATCATTTTAAACTTTCCAGATGACTGTATTGCCCTCGCTCGTCAAGTGATACGTGTCCAGAAACAAGGCTCCTTTGACTGGATAGCCAGAGCTAGCATAACTGCCATTGAAATCCAATGGTAATGCTACCTAGCTAGGTATGCTAATTGTCGGTATCCATCGTTAACTCGCTAATCGTTAACCATCATGTCACTGGCTTTAATTTAAGAATGGCATGTTAGTAGTACATTTAGTAGTACATTTAATATCAGTACACTTGATTCATTACTGCTGATGTGTTACTTATATATGTTACTTATTAGCAGCTAGCTACCTAGCTAGCCACTGTGTTCCGATGTGTTTTCAGTTAGCGTTAGCGGCAAGCTAGCTGCTGTAAAAGTTGAGTTGAGCTTCAGTTAAGACGCTGCGTACCGTACTTCATCATCACATTCGATTATTTATTACAAAAAAATTCGAATTCAGCTGTAGGCATGAGACCTGTATCTTGGAGACTAATTGCATCCACAATGTAAGTACTGCAAGCTAGACTACTATGCAGTTGACACAACACAGGAGGTCCCTGGGCCTGAGAAGGGAAGGGAATGAGTTTAATGTGGCTATAATATGGAATTTTAAATGTGCCTAAAACTAGACTAAATTGTAATGAGTTTTCGAAAACTAGACTGAAACTAAGAAGGATAACTATGACTAAATGTGACTAAAACTAATATGCATTTTTGTCTTAAGACTGAATCTAAAAATAGCTGCCAAAATGAACACTGAGATAGGGGACCCCTTAATCTGCAATTCATGGTTGCTAGCTCTAATCAGATGTACTACCTAGGCTTATAAGAGAAGACTAACTTTGTATGGCAACGAACACCAATAACTAGAACTAATTTGACAGACTATAAACCAATGTGATACACATGCTCTCTATCTATACAGTAAAAGTGTTGCTTACGTTTGATACTACACCTACAGACTAACTCTAACTGCATTAAGTCTAACATATAGGCCTATCTTACAATAAACTTTAAGTAAAGCTGGCTATGTAACCGCATTCATTCTAATATTGTTGCAGAGATGTTTCCTTTTACCAAGATAGCAATTTCAACAATTCACTTAGCTCAGTAAGTCAGTATAACGAAACTCTGAGATACCCTCATATGTCTAAACGTCAGTGGAGCCAAAATATAATGGTTGAGCTTGGTTGCTTGCTAAAATATATTGGAAGAAGGCCCCACTACACTGATTGAGTAGATGTAAATACATGTTAATTCATAGGCACTTGTTATCTCTGTCACAGAGCAAGCACACTCTCGCAGTTCGTTCACGAAACGCATTCTAGTTTATTTATTTATTCCGTACGTTTTTCTTGCAGCTAACTACTCCTCGCCCGATTGAGCTAGAGACGCCATTCAAACACCAAAACGTCCGGCCCGATCCGGTGCAAGCTGCTATGACTTTTCGTGGCGGTACTCCTTGTCACTCCTTTTTTATTCCATTTTTTCATCCCCTTTTTCTCTCATTGACTAACATGGGGAAGGTTGAGCCATTGTGACGTCACCCGCTCTATCAGTCGTTCTCCATTCAACTGTAGGAATATTAAGAGACACCTTCCAGGGCTCTACAGTGCGAGTATTTCACTCGCATAAATAGGTACGTGCAAACTTGAAAAATAATTTACAAGCACAGTGTGCGAGTGACAGACAGTTGTCAATACGGCGCCAAAAAGTGAAGCATTCCATTGATTTCACATGGAAACAACTGACAGGGTCGCGACTCCAGGGTTTTCGACGGGACCTGCGACGGGACCAACAGCTGCAGCAGCATAATCATCATCTGGATTTACTGACATTTTCGGTATATATAAACACATAATATCAATTGGTAACTGGTGTGTTGTATCCTGTTTATGTCTGATACTTTATAAACATTTATGTTTTACGTTAACTTATTACACTAGGCAGCAGTATTGTGAAGTAGAGCTAGAAATGGCTTTGCTAGCTCCCATATTGTAGCTCACACCAGCAACTGCTCAATTTAGGACCGAAAGGAGTTTGGTAAATTAGCTTGTAACTGTCAATGATAACTAGTTATTAGAATATATTAGCCAACGTTAAGTTGACTTCAAAGGGGCAGTCGAGTGTTTAGGTTGTGTCAGCTAGCTTGGAAAGCTAGCTAATAATTTTTGATTGAAGCTTCACGTTAGCCTCTGTAAACGTTTAGCTAGCTAACGTTAGCTAACTATGAGGTAGCATATCCCAAGTAACTTGTTGTGACCGATAGCGTGAGTTAACATTAACCCGTGTCCTGGGAGTAATGATTCATGAGAGACCTTGAATCATAAGGTTAACTGAAAAACGTTTGAGGATGTACACACAGCGTAGCTGTTGTAGTGTGCTCAGTTTTCGAAAACTAGACTGAAACTAAGAAGGATAACTATGACTAAATGTGACTAAAACTAATATGCACTGAATCTAAAATAGCTGCCAAAATGAACACTGAGATGTATTAATTTTGGCAGCTATTTTAGATTCAGTCTTAAGACAAAAATGCATATTAGTTTTAGTCACATTTAGTCATAGTTATCCTTCTTAGTTTCAGAAGAGGTTTTTCATGGTAGCTAGCTCTAATCAGATGTACTATAGGCTTATAAGAGAAGACTAACTTTTTATGCCAACGAACACCAATAACTAGAACTAATTTGACAGACTATAAACCAATGTGATACACGTGCTCTCTAGCTATACAGTAAAAGTGTTGCTTACGTTTGATACTAGACCTACAGTCTAACTCTAACTGCATTAAGTCTAACATATAGGCCTATCTTACAATAAACTTTAAGTAAAGCTGGCTATGTAACCGCATTCATTCCAATATTGTTGCAGAGATGTTTCCTTTTACCAAGATAGCAATTTCAACAATTCACTTAGCTCAGTAAGTCAGTATAACGAAACTCTGAGATACCCTCATATGTCTAAACGTCAGTGGAGCCAAAATATAATGGTTGAGCTTGGTTGCTTGCTAAAATATATTGGAAGAAGGCCCCACTACACTGATTGAGTAGATGTAAATACATGTTAATTCGTAGGCACTTGTTCTCTCTGTCACAGAGCAAGCACACTCTCGCAGTTCGTTCACGAAACGCATTCTAGTTAAATTAATAACTACAAACACAGTTACCTTATTAATAGTATGGATGAAGGTCATTGGAGTTCTGAATAGAAGAGGTTGACAATGTCCATTCTTGTGTAACTTTAAATAAACCAGCGTTTAAATCAAAGTATTTATTTACACAATGATAAGAAAATAACACACAATATGTAATCTAGCTAAATGTATGTTACTTATTAATTGAAGAAGTATATGTATGTGTAAGGGAGAGGGAGTGTGTTTGTGCGCGAGCTAGTAAACTCGGTGTTGCGCTTTGAGCGCGCCTGAAAGTATGTGTGTGTGTGTGTGTGCGTTCCTTTGTCCTGAAAAACCGTAGTTCCGCATGCATGTGTTTGCACGTTCGTGAACATACGTGTGTGGTATGAAAGGGACGAGCCTATATTTGCAGCGCGAAGTTTGAGTATGTGTTTCGCGTGTGTGGCTATATGAAGGCCAATGTATTTGTAATCGTATGTGATTTAAGATGCCATGTTAGAAGAAAGAGATGGTTAGTGATGCATGCAAGACTTGTGTGTCTGATAAGCAAACCTAACGATTTCCTTTAGATGGTGTGGCGAAGCCAACTACCAATTAACAATGAAAGTATATAGCAGTTATGTTCGGTAAACAAAACAGATACAGTACATGAACAATGGCATATGTAAACAGTCCTATGCTTAGCCAGGTTGTGAATAGCTAAATAGCTAGCTGCCCAGTCGATGTTAGCAGCCTTTTGGAAAAGTGTTGGCGCATCCGATGTTCCTGAGGCAGAGAAGAGATGAAAAAGTCAGTAGGTGGAAAGTTGTCCTTGCTGTGATGTCTTTGTTTCACTCCAGTTACGCCCGGAATGTTGCAGGATCGTGAATTATGTTGTGTTTTGTTCCCGTTGCAGTTTGTGTAAGATTCTCTCTATATTTAGTCTAATACTCTTAACTACAAAAGGTGGTTCTCGTTGGTTGTAGAGTGGAGTCTCAATCAAGGAAGCTGAGATGGTTCGGATCAGAGCCAAAGATATTTATTGTAGCAGACAAGAAATATCACTAAGTACTTTTCTGAGCCTAAGTATAACAGAGTTCTTTCAGTGCACACGCAAGCCTGCGTGGATCCGTCCTGGAGAGGAGATGGTGTCGTCTCTCGTGGTTCTTGCTCTGATCGACCTGAGTCTGGCTCACAGCCTAATGTAACCAGTATAATTACGTAAGCCAAATAGAATGTATTACACGTACACATATGAACACGTAAACAGTACCCATGTCCTTGCCCTTGGGCCTGATACACCGGCGCCTCTGGGGAATGCTACATGGTACGTACACAGAGGGGCCTAGTCAGATACACAGTGGAACTGTCTCCAACAAGCACCAGCTGCCTTTGTTATACGTTATGGTGACCTGTTAACCTTACTGTGGAATCTGGGCCTACATGGTCCCTCAGGATGCCTGAGAGACATGGGGGCACCTACACTAGAGAGCTTATACAAGGGAAATACACCAGAATCTAACAGTCCTCCCTCTTGATCGTTCTTAAACGTAGTTTAAAACATCAACAACAACACTGTATTTCTTTGAAACCTGAACAATAAACATTTTTCATGGCTCTGACATTTTGTTATGCTTATATGGAAAGAAAATACAAAAAGGAACAGGAGGGTGAGGGATTGGAAAATAAAGGACAGAAAAGAATAAAACAAGGATACTTTGTCATACACTGGGAAAACCAGGGTAGGTTCAGTGGGTCACTCGGGGGGGGACCCTACTTAAAGTGGGAGGGGGAAGGGAAGGTAAAGTAAAAAGGAGCTAAACAATTCTGGGGAGATGGGTCGGGGAATGGGGAGTTTTCTCGGGTATGGCCTTTAGGGCGGCCAACCTGGGAGTTGGGGAGGTGCAAGCATGGAGCACAGCGAGGAACACTCTGATGGCGATATAGATCAGGATGATAGGGATGAGAACAGGTAGAGCCATCTGGGTGATCTGAGAAAACAAAGACCCACCCATATCACTCAACCACCCTCCCAGGGACCAGGATCTGGTCTCAGCAGTCAACCTTGCAACATTAGCATGAATATCTTTAACATAGCTGGTGACGTTAGTGGACAGATCAGGGACATAGGTACAACAATGCTGATGCAAGTGTTGTTTGATGAAAAAACAATACCCTCCCAAGCGGACTGCTAAAAAGTCAAGGAGGTATTGATGCTGGAAAACCATTGTTCTGAGTCCATACAATTCATTACTCAGGTCGTTGAGCCCACTGGCGGAATCGTTAGCGATTGCGTCAAGGGTGCTAACTAGGAGTCTAATCTCATCGAGGGCCACTGTGGCACCATATCCAGGGACGATAGCAGAGAAGAATCTCTGAGTTGGGGTAGCAATGGGGAAATTCTTACCAAACAGATCACGCTTGGATCTGCTCTTCTTAGTGGCTTTACCTTTAATATGCTTTTCATCTTCAATTCCTAGAGCAGGGACCACGTAGGCTATATAGCAGGAACCCGACCAGGAGACAGGGAGGTAAGAGTAAGCAGTGGACCCACATACAAACATGGACCCATTTACTACCAGCATGGTGTCATTGTCTGGGGCCACCCTCGGAGGGAGGGGGACTTCAATCGTGACACCATCGTGCTCGATCTGAATACCAGGGCAACCTATATCAGCAGTGTAGGTACATGTACTATTACCCATAACCTGTCCCTTGCCGGAGTTAACCCAACAAATGATTCCTACGGGGGCGTAGCTCAACCTAATCTCAGTGGGGGGACCAATGTCCATGGGAACCGTGAAAAAAGGAGCACCTATGGCGGGTGTTCCATAGGCAGCAGTGTACTCAGGGATAGTGAATGGGACAGTAATGTAAGGCGATACCTGTGAGGAGGTTTGCATTAGACCACAAACCCTCCTTTAGCCTTGGCAAAACCGTGCGCAGCCTGCAAGAAGGTGTTATCTCTGTGAACCTCATAATGGCTGTCAATGTCACAATTTCCTTTTATACACAAATAACATATCAACAGGGCAAACAACACATGGCATGTCATTTTGGAACAGTTGTTTCAAAAGTCTTCTCCGGGGATGGCTGGTGAAGAGGGTAACAGTTCGTGGTGTGGAAAGTTCAGAAGATGGCAACACAGTTCAGATGGTGCAGATAGCCAAGCTATCTCAGGATCTCGGTCGTGGTGACGATCTTCAGGTTTCCAGCCACGGGGTACATAGGATTTAAAGAACAAGAGCAGTATCAGTTGGGGGGGAAGCAGTATTCATCTAACACAGTTATGACATGCTTTACTGCTAAGCAACTAAACATTTATCTTGATTAAAATGAACACTATTATAGTGACAAGCAAATGTGATTATAATCCCTAAGCAAATGTGATTATAGTAGCAACAAGCAAATGCGATTATAATCCCTAAGAAGTTGTACCACCAAAAACTTATACCAACATCTCACCTGGACTGGTTCGAGAGGACAGAGGAGAAACCTGCACTTCAATTCCCTAATCTTCCTTTTGTCACTACGCCCTCCGTAAAAATAAAAAATAAGAAATTAAAGTCTTCCCGCACTCTGACCTCCCTCTTCTCACCTACTCTGTAAAACAGACGTGAAAGAGGTTTTTTTACCAGCCCAATGAATGTCAATCTCAGTCAATTGGTGCATCAACTAATTTACAGTGGCTTGCATGGATCCATTTCGTCTTGTTAGCAACCCTAATGGCAGAGGGGGTAACTAACAATATCTGATACGGCCCTTCGTATCTGGCCTCTAGCGGAACTCTTTGTGGTTTGTGAATCATGACCCACTGTCCAGGCACCAGAGAGTGTCCTCCCTCTGGTGGCTCAACCCAAGCCTCTTTGACTTGTTTGGACGTCAGCTGGAGGGTCTCTGAGAGCTTGATGCAGTAGTTCATCAATGCGTCTGAGGTGAGGTGCACATCGGCTGTGCGCAGGTCAATCGAGCCTGGGAAGTTGAAGAACCGGCCAAACACCACTTCGTAGGGGGACAGACCCACATCTTTGTTGTGCGTAGCTCTCATGCTACTCAGCGCAATGGGGAGTGCGTCCACCCAAGGTGTTCCTTCTTGATGCATCTTTGCCAGTCTTTCCTTCAGTGTTCTGTTTGCTCGTTCCACCTGTCCTGACGATTGCGGGTGGTAAGGACAGTGAAAAGACCATTCGATGTTCAGCATTCGGCATACCTCTGCACAAACTGCTCCAGTGAAGTGACTTCCGTTATCCGAGCAGATCTGATCTGGTAGGCCATAACGAGGAATGAAATCTTTGACCAACACTTTGGCTGTGTGGGCAGCTGTTCCTCGGCGGGCAGGGTAAGCTTCAATCCAACGAGAAAATGTGTCAATGACCACGAGGACGTCTCTGTATCCTTTGCATGCCGGCAGTGTGATATAATCCACTTGAAGGCAACGAAAAGGACCAGGTGGAGCAGGGACCTTCAGCATGGGAAGTTTTGCTTTCCGATCATGGTTGTTCTTCATACAGGTGACACATCGCTTCACAACATCTCTTGCCACACCGGTGAATTTTGGATTCCACCAGACTTGACTAAACCTGTTGCGCATCTTTTCCACACCCACATGTCCTAGGGAGTGAAGTTGCGTGGCTAGGTATGGCAGTAAGTTCTGGGGGGCCACCGTTCTTGTTCCATGTCGCCACACCTCGTCATCGTGTAGTTTTGCACTGTTTCCCATCCATTCCCATTTCTCCTCTTGGCTTGCGGCGTTTTGCATTTCCATTATGCTAGCCAAGCTTTCCTTCCGCCATTCTTCGTTGTCAGACTCCTTTTTTAATCGTAGGCATTTTGCGTAGTCGTTTTCCGTTCCGAGGTCAGTTTCCATTTCAACAGTTCCAGTTCTCCTCCCCTCTTTTTGTCTTGCTGCTCTTCTGGATGCGTCATCAGCAAGCGCGTTACCACGGGCTTCTGGGGTGTCCAAGTTCGTGTGAGCTTTCACCTTGACCACCGCCAGTTCTTTGGGGAGTAGCATTGCGTCCAATAGGTCCGCTACTAATTGACCATTTTTGATGGGCGTGCCCTTGGCAGTGACAAAACCGCGTTGAGCCCAGAGTCGACCGAAATCCATTACGACTCCCAAAGCATAACGAGAATCGCAGTAGACTGTGGCAGACTTCCCTTCAGCCAATCTGAGTGCTTGGGTTAATGCTTTCAACTCTGCTTGCTGTGCTGATGTTCCGGGATCCATAGATCCTGTTTCCAAGACTTCGTGTTCCGTTGTGACAGCCCATCCAGCTCCCCGGATGCCATCCTCCACCAATGAAGATCCGTCAGTGTACAAAACAAGCTCGGGATTGAGGAGAGGATCTTCTTTCACAAAGTGTTCCTGGTCCATCAAAGCGATCAAGTCTTCGCACACATGGTCATCTACTTCGTTCGTGGCGTCCGTGGGGGCAATCATGGTTGAGAGATTTGAGACAGAGGCTTTTTGGAGGGAGATGTTGGGTGCTTCCAGCACGGCTTGCCAGTTTCCCCAGCGGCTATCCGAGACGCATGGGACTTTCCTGCCAGCCAGCAAAGCATTCACCGAGTGTGGGCAACGGATGGTGATCTTCTGATCCAGCACAAGATTTTCCACAAGTTGGTTGGCGAGGTACACTGCTTGTACCGCCCTCAGGCATGGGCCAAAGCCCAATGCAGTTGTGTCCAATTTGGCAGAGTAGTAGCCCACAGGTCTCCACAATCCTCCATGTTCCTGTGTCAATGCGGATGTCATGAACCCACGACACTCATTGACAAAGAGTGTGAAAGGTCTCTGAACATTGGGAAGTCCCAGCGCGGGGGCTTCACACAGGCAGTTCTTCAAATCCTCAAAGGCTTGTCGTGCTTCGGCTCCGAGGCTGATTTTGTCTCGGGAGTCTGATTTTCCTTTCAGCATGTCGTTCAAGGGTTGGGCGGTCTCCGTGTAGTTTTCCACCCAATTCCTGTTGTAGTTGCATATTCCCAAGAAAGCACGTAGTTCTTTGATTGTTTTGGGTTCGGGGGTTTTGCGAATTGCAGCTGTCCTGTCATGCGTGATCTCTCTTTTCCCTTGTGAAATCTTCTGTCCAAGATAAACGACTTCTTGTTGGGACATCTGTGCCTTATCATAACTCAATTTGTGACCCATCTCGTACAGGTAATCAATCAGTGCCTTCAAATCCTTGTCGTGTTCTGCCTCTGTCTCAGATGCGATGAGAATGTCGTCCAGGTAAGTGATGACTGATGAGGTCAGGCGTGGAGCTTCGGGCAGAGTCAGGTGTCGTCTCAGAGCCTGGTGGTAGATGGTGGGGGCTGAAGCCAGCCCTTGCGCAAGGCGAGACCAGGTATATTGACACCCATCAAAAGTGAAAGCTAACCAGCTCTGGCACTCAGGAGCCAACGGCACGGACCAGTAGGCGTTAACGGCGTCAAGCACTGTGAAGACCTTGTGTTCCGGCGAAATGTCCTGGAGGAACTGGTCACCAGAGGCCACAACTGGACTCAGGTGCGCGAGGCATTGATTGGCCAGACGGTAGTCCACCGTCAGTCTCCAGGATCCATTCGGTTTCTTCACAGGCCACACGGGGGCGTTGGAGGCGGATTGAGTCTTGTAGATGATTCCTTGGTCACACAGATCTTTGATGATCGGCTTCAGTCCATCGACAGCAGCTCGGTTGAGCGGGTATTGTTTCACACTTGGGGGAACTTTTCCAGTCAACATCACAGGTTCCATTTTCAGCAGGCCGCAGTCAGTCTTTCCCTTGGCCCAGACGAGGTGGTCTTTGATATCTTCTCTCTTCAAGCTCCTCAAATTCCACGTCATCCTTCCATCCTTGAAATCGAGGCTTGTGTCCATGAGCAGGAGAACATCCATTCCTAGCAAAGCTTCGCCTATATCGTCCCCCAGCCATAGAGTTGTCACCACGCTCTGGGGACCGATGGAAAGGTTGATTGGGTCCGTTTCTGAAAGTCTGATGCTATGTCCTGCTGCTCCTTCAGCTGTGACGCGTTTTCCGGACATCGATGGGGGGGGGTATCATCTGGTCGGTAGGGACAGTTGTGTAATCAGCACCAGTGTCAATTAAAAATTCAATTTCCAATTCGTGATCAATAAGGGCAGTAACGTAGAAGCTGTTTGTGTTTCTTCGTCGGTGGACAGCAGCAGCAATGGCACACAGAGAGGGGGTTTCTAGTCAATCATCTGGTTGGCCCAATTCCTCAAGATCCTGCAGGCTCATTGCTTGAAGTTTCTTGATCGATTGTCTCCGACCCTCATCCTTGACTTCCCTTGAACGGCTGCGTTGATGGTCATCCTGGTGGTCATCTACACCGTTCTCTCTCGAACTGCCCCGTGGACGGTAGGGGCGTTTGGGCTCCTTGCATTCTCTGCGCCAATGCCCCTTTTTTCCACAGTTGTGACAAGCAGTGTTTCTTTTGTCGGGGCCCTTCTGTTGTGTGAGGGCCCTGATCTTTATCTGCTCATCTCTCTCCTCCTGGAACCCGCAATTCATGATTGATTGCAGCGAAATGCTTCCATCTTCCCAATTCTGCATTCTGGCCTTTATTCCCTTCTGGATTTCAGGCAATATCTGTTGCAGGTACAAGGCCTTCAGAGGTACCTCCTGAGATGAGGGGAGTGTGTCCACATCATATTGGGCTGCGTGTCCTGAATGCAGTGTGTAGCATTCCAGGAACCGATCGTTGAACTCGTCCAATGCCTCTCCCTTCTTTTGCAAGCAGGCAGTGACCTTTGACCAGTTCAGTTGCGTCTTTGAATTGGTAACAATCCAACCCTTTATTGTGACCCATCCCGCATGGAGGTTCAGAGCTCTGTCACCCATGGCTTGTTCCACTTGTGCACGCAGATGCTGGCGTTCCACACTGTTGAGATGCTTACGAATGACAGCCAATGCATCAAAGGGGTGTAGTTCATGAAGCTCCTTCAGTTCCTTGAGTTTCATCCACGCCTTCAGTCCACACTTCTTTGGGTGTTCCAGTTCCTTTGACCACTTCTCAACCAGGTTCAGGGAGGCAGCGTCATACATAATGGTGGTCCCTTCTGCACTTTGCATGATTCTGACTGGTCTGAGCTTTTTGTCTTCGTCATCATCAGTGCCATTCATTGTTTCACACATTATGAAATGTGCAGCTTGCCTGTGAGGGGCGGCGGGTGTGAGGTCCATGCTGCTGTTGCGGTGGGTCACCGAATCCTCTGGTGGGGGTGCTGACGGCGCCGCGGCGGCACCTGCGGTCAGTGGCTGTTGTTGCTGCGGAGGGGCAAGAGGAGAAGGAGCGGGCTGTCGAGGTGGTGTGTCTGGCAGTGCAAAGTGTTGGCCATCCATGCCTGTCTGCATCAGAACCAGTCGGTCTGATCGGAGGGGGGGCCCGGGGTATGGGGTGCTCGTGAGAACCCTGTGTTCCCCTGTATAGCTGGCATCTGATGAAAAAATACCACCTGGGGGCTCCCCTGTGTGACCACCAGATGGCGGCATCCCTGTGTCGTAGTCGGGAGGGGCCTGGGGTGGAACTTGTGGGTACAGCCCTCGGGCCGCCCCCTCTTGGCTCCGCCCCCCTGAGGGACCCGGCCATGCAACCAGTTCAGATGTCAGTGTGGGCGCGGCGGCCATCCCTGCAGCTTCTAGCTTTTTCTGCAGCTCGGCTATCTCTGCACGTAACTGTTGAATCAACTGGTCCCGTGCCTGACTCTCCTTTCGTCCCTTCATAAATGCATGGTTCACAAACATTCGTTTACATTGGGACATCAGCAGAAAAGCAAGAGGCACATTCTTTTTCTTCTCCCAGCACTCAAACACCTCTTTAAGTTTGCGTTTTGGACAACAATCCTCGCGGCTCTCAGAGAAGTCAAACCTCCGCTTGATCTCTCTCTCCTTCTTCATGAGTCTATGTTTCTTTTCTGCCCAGGCTACCAGTGCTTCGTTAATCTGATAGCCATCCATGTCCCCTACACACTGTTCAAACGGACAATCCCCTTCCGTACTCATTTGTATGGAGGCAGTGCTTTCATTCTCCGTTGTGGATTCCCCAGCCATTTCCTATTTCAAAGTTTCTTACAGCAACACCCTACAAGTCAAATTCGATTTAACTCTCCAAAAATTAGTTTAGCCGTAATTTTTAAACCACAATGTGTTTCAGCAACACACTACAATTGAAACCAATTAAATTCTCCAAATTCCGTAGCTGTAACGTGAAACCCCAATGTGTTTTTTCTTTGTCTCTCACACACACACACACATGGCAGCCTTATCTCCGTCTTTCGACAAGCGAACCTTGAGGCCCCACACACACACACACACGCACACACCGCCCTCTCCCTCTCGCTCTCTCTCTGACTACGGAGAAGGGGGGTTGCGCTGTGATTTCTTTAACTCTGTGTCTACAAGCTGTCCGGATAGCTTATTTCTTGACACAACACTTATACAGATGCGGCGATCCTGTATCTTCGACTGTTAATCTATCCAAGCCTTCAGAAAACAATTGTCACTCACGGTTTCCACCTTTAGACCAGCTAATAATAAAAACAGCCTTCACACAACCCCGTCGAGTTACGTTTCAGGACACGTAAGCAACAGCTATAATCTAACAAGCCAGAACAAATTATACATCGACTTTCGAAGTGAAAACTCCGAGACTGACGTCCAAAATCCCTCTTTACAGAATACGGTGAGAGTGATAGAGTTTCGTGTACACACAACCAGATAGCTATATCAAATAAACATTTATAACAAACAAAGCATGTATCAAATGACCCCAGCGCTTGAATCACTGATACAGGTTAATCATCAAAATATCAGATCCTTGATGGTACAACTTTCCCACTCTTTTTTTGTTTTAACTGAGTAGCAGATTAAAAGAGACAATGCCAACAGACTTCAATCTAAACTAGTTCAATGACTTCGTATGGAGCAAACGTGTGGGCATGTAAACGTCACCTTGTTCCCAGGGGCCACGCCTCGGCAGTCAGCAGTCGGGCAGTGCAGAGTCCTCCGTGGATTGGAGCGATCTGGCGTCAGTCCGGATGCGGCCTTCTGCGGAGTGCGTTGATCCTCAGGTCAGGCGAGGGTTCACAGGCGACACGTCGTGTCCAGTAGAAGCCGGGTTTCGGCACCAACTGTAAGATTCTCTCTATATTTAGTCTAATACTCTTAACTACAAAAGGTGGTTCTCGTTGGTTGTAGAGTGGAGTCTCAATCAAGGAAGCTGAGATGGTTCGGATCAGAGCCAAAGATATTTATTGTAGCAGACAAGAAATATCACTAAGTACTTTTCTGAGCCTTATAATATAGTATAACAGAGTTCTTTCAGGGCACACGCAAGCCTGCGTGGATCCGTCCTGGAGAGGAGATGGTGTCGTCTCTCGTGGTTCTTGCTCTGATCGACCTGAGTCTGGCTCACAGCCTAATTTAACCAGTATAATTACGTAAGCCAAATAGAATGTATTACACGTACACATATGAACACGTAAACAGTACCCATGTCCTTGCCCTTGGGCCTGATACACCGGCGCCTCTGGGGAATGCTACATGGTACGTACACAGAGGGGCCTAGTCAGATACACAGTGGAACTGTCTCCAACAAGCACCAGCTGCCTTTGTTATACGTTATGGTGACCTGTTAACCTTACTGTGGAATCTGGGCCTACATGGTCCCTCAGGATGCCTGAGAGACATGGGGGCACCTACACTAGAGAGCTTATACAAGGGAAATACACCAGAATCTAACATTTGTTAGCTAGCAGGTCTATTGTTAGCTGCTTTGCTAAACTTAGGCCAGTGTTTAGCTAACGAGAGATCTTAGGCAATTGTTTGCCGTGGTGAGAGCTTAGTCTGTTCTCTTCCGTTGTGAGAAAACAAAGGAAAGTTGTTTCTTCACCCTTGGAGGTGAGTGGAAGGAGATGTGAGCCTGGCAAACGCCAGTGTAGAAAGAGTTGTAGCAAAAAGAAAGATGTATGTTTAACGCAGCTTATAAGGGAAAAGGTGCGTCACGGTTTTAACACCTTGTTTGCAGCCAATGGTGTCTCATTGAAATTCAGATAACAGTGTCAAAGTGATAAGGGAATTGTGGGTAATGAAGTCTTTTGTTGGACTCCTCCTACATCTCTCTAGATTTTCTTACCTTAGGGAGGTGAACATTCTAACAATCAAAGCCAATCTGGGGTTGTTGATAAGCAGCGATGTTCCAAAGGGTTAAGAACCGTGAGAAGGGGTCAACAGCCAAGGAGATTGGCAACACGCAGTCAAAACCAAATTGGGCTGGGTTGTCAATGGTCCTCTAAATGGATGTTGCATGGATAGCTGTCCAAAAGTCACGCCAAACAGAGTTTCTGTTGCAAACCTGGAGGAGTTGTTGTTAAAGCAGTACGACCATGACTTTAGTAAAAGATCAGCTAAAAGTATGGAGTACAACACAGCACACAGTTTTTTCATTTTCAAAATATATATTTTTATTAAAAATATAATTTATGCAAAATGCTATTAATTATGCACATAAATTATGTACAATTTCTCATCTGAAGAGTAAAGTATACATTTTTATCAAAAAAATTCAACGTCAAATCGAAGCATGATCAATCAGCCATATCACTCTAAAATTTCAGCTTGATCTGAGCAAAACCTCAAATGTAACAGCCCAATATCTGGCGTCCTCCACATTATGTATACATTTCAAATTCCAGTATAATTCAGTGTGATCAAATATGGGAGATTGCGTCACCCCACACATAGATTTGAACCTGGGGCTACAGGGTGCCAACATGCACTCTGACTGCCATACCAATGAGCCAGGCTCCATAGTGTGGCAGTCAGAGCACTATACTCATCTGTAGTGCAGCACTCCGTCACACTGCCCTCCACTTCGGGAAGTGCACCCTTGTGCTTCATGCACATAGGCATTCCTCGCGCATCCACCAACAGTACTTCTCCCATCAAGAGTGATGGGAGAAGTACTCCCACACATGTGCTTTACCCATCTATGGGGCCCCTACCACAGGTGTCAACCTACCTGGGGATCCCTCATACAGTTTTACGGACACGCCTTAGATAACCTCACGGGAAGCCATCCCATATCTGACATAATTTGTAGCAAACAGAGAGCAGTCAACTCACCTGGCCTGGCTACAGGGTGCCAAACATTCACCCTGACTGCCATACAGGCAGTCATAGTGCATGTTTGGAATCCTTTAGAACCAGGTTGATTCGGATGGAGGGAGGGCGGGGGTGGGCAAGAGAGAGAGAGAGAGAGAGAGAGAGAGGTGACTAAGTTCTCTGTTCGCTACAAATGGTGTTAGAGGTGGGATGGCATGCCGTAAGGTCATCGGAGGCGTGCCCGTAAAACTGTATGAGGGGAGCATGGGCTTTGGGCAAGGTCTACCATGGGGAGCCGCTCAAAGCCCTTATGGCCATGTTACATGTAGTAGATCCCAGTGCTTAGGATGGAAATAAGCTGAGAGAAGTCAGAACTTTCCTTGACCATTTCAAAGGGCGCTGCAAAGCTCTGCATCAGCCCTTTCAAAATGTGTCCTTTGAAAGAGAAAGCCCAGATCTGGAATTTGTCCAACTCTTTTGGCTAGTAGGCCTCTTGGCCCTTCCCTCTTGGTCTCACACCTCTCCCTCTCACTGGTCTTGGGTTGGCTGGCAGATTTTCAGGAGCACCATCATCGCTACTCTCCTCGTGGCTAATATTCTCATTACCTAAGCTGAAAATCAATTCAGATCAGAAAAAGGAACAGTTCAATTTCTATTCTTCATTTACACACACATATATATGTATATATATGTATATATATATATTGCCCAAAGCCCAAGTTATTATTACTTATTGTACAGGGCTGAAATAACAAGCACACAAAACCTTGAGGTCTCAAATCAACAACGAAATATTGACAGAACTACACTAAAACCATAAGTCACATTTTTTCATGAATTAGGTAAGAAAAACATCTTGAAAGGAAAATAAATACTCCTTTATCTTTTCTTCTAAATGTCTTGTTAGTACCTGCTTGCGTATGCCTTTCAAATGCCAAAATGTTAACCCAGTAACATGTTGTTTGCTATTAGTACAATGTGCGTTTGCGTCAGCGTTGCGGTAAACGAAACACATGTGAATGTTCGCCCTCACAAATGTCTTATAAATCTACAAATCTAGCCAAACACAAAATAAATACAAAGGTTTGATAAAGTGAATTATTTACTCCGAGAAACAAATGAGGAAAGCCAGCATGCATTTCAGTGACTACTTGTTGGGTGTCAAACTTTTTCCCCACTAGAAATCCATCCAGGACCACTGTGTACATTGGTTTCTTGGTCACTCGTCATTCATTAGAAATGCTGCTTCTTCTTGTGCTGAAAATCGCTGTTTCACACTGAGGTGTCGCATACTTGCGGACGCCATGTTGGTTTTTTCTAACCTGAGTCACGTCACTCGCGTAGGTTGATTTGACAAGCTCTGTGAGACTAGCCAATCAATAAAATGGATTTAAAAAGCATGCGATCGGATTGGATGGGTCTTGAGGAGATGTAAAAAAAAAAATGTTTTTCAACAATATGTTATTTTCCGTTGTCATGACACCAAAACGTAATCGTTCCAAAAGGAACGATATTAACACGGAGCGGCACCAAGGGGTTGAGAGAACAGATTCATGACTAGGGCAGAAGTGGTGCCACAGGACGAGCTGATAAGATCTGATGGCAAAGTTGGGTCCCCATCACAATGTACACCACCTCAAGAATAGTACCATAAGGGTTAGGGTTTTTTTTTTCGATTGGGGTAAAACTTGCACATCTTTACATTTTGAACTTTTGCAAGATCCAGAAGCTCTCTATTTGGTGTTCTTACAAGATTTCAAGAAGAGCCTGTTTCAGATATCCAGGCAAGGTTTCTTCAAGTCAGAGTGTCAAAATCCGATGTAGACTTATTGAGATTTCTGTGGTGGCCTAATGGTGACGTTAGTAAGCTTTCAGTTGAGCCTCACATGTTGGTGCACCTTTTTGGAGCAGTATCATCTCCAAGTTGTGCACATTTTGCACTTTAACAGACAGCTAGAGACAACAAAAGCACAATCCCTTACAAGGTAATACGCCAATCTTTTCAGGTGCAAATTCCAAAGGAGGACAGAGCTCATGAGGTCAGAGAACTGGAAGTAGATAAAGACAAATCACCAGTAGAGAGAGCTCTTGGATTGTTATGGAGTGTAAAGGATTCATTTATTCACAGAATGATCACTCATAAAAACGCACAATATTTAATCTAACTAAAGGTATCAAACTAATTGATTAAAGGGGAATGTGTGTGTGAGTTTTTGAGTTTGTGTGTGCGTTGTCAGGTGTCTGGTAGTAGACAAAATAAGGCTGATAAGTCTGGAATGATCTTGGCCATGTAGTGTGTAGCTGTGACCTAATGTAGGGCCTAAACTCATGGGCACAACTCATTTTGTGGCAAGTGGGAGTTCCAAGGTGATCATAGGCAAAGAGCTTGGGGGCACGCCTTTCTCTCTGTGGTCTATGATAATCTTCTTCCATCTCATCATCTTCAGTACCCTGAAGACTCCTAATCAGTTATTCCATTGTCCGAGCCTGTGTCGTCTGTCAGCACCTCCTCTGATAGTTCTGTCGCATCATCATTTTGCATTTCAGGCTCCACTTCCTCTGCTTCAAGTTCATTTACTTCATTGTTTTCAGTGTCAGGATTGCATGTTTCCACTTGAATCTGCTTGACAGGTGAATAATGAAGCAAAAGTGATCCTCGTTTTCATCATCATCATCGGAAGCATCTGAATTCACTATTTCAATCTTACTGCGCATGTTTTGTTTTCTTTGCTGTGTACTGGGACATCCATAGGTAAGTGGTCACATGGCAGCATTAAGTTGCGGTGTAGAACCCTAATCTTTCCTTTGCCCTTCTCTGGTTGCACTTCGTAAATGGGAAGATCTTCTTTGACTCGTCTTACAAAAGTGTGAGTGGCCTCTTAAACTGCGAGAGCGGGGGTTCCGTACACCGCTTCCATCAATACATCTGGCGAATGTCCGCTCTCTGCCCAACAAAATGGATGAACTGCTGCTCTTTAACAGGATTAATAAGGATTTTTCAGTATCTGCTGGCCTTTGTTTTACTGAAACCTGGCTTGGTGAGTCCACCCCTGACAGCATTCTACACCTGCCGGGCTTCCAACTTGCCCAGGAAATGCTCTGCAGCGGTTTACATTCCATCCCAAGCTGACACCTTCGGTCACATCCCACGCCCCACGCCTTCGCCTGCTTAGTGTTTGTCATGTCCTGAGACTCCTGGCTATCCTTAACGCCAACGCAATTGGCAGCTTTTTCATGTAGCTCTGGTGTTTTGTAATCATGTATGTATTGTTTGTGAGTTGTATATATTTATGTGCTGAGGTGTGTTTTATGTGTTTGTCATGTCCTGGTAGCTTACACGTCATGAGACTCCTGGCTATCCCTAGCGCCAACGCAAGTGGCAGCTTTTTAATGTAGCTCTGGTGTTTTGTATTAATGTAGGTATTGTTTGTGAGTTGTATGTGCTTAGGTGCTGAGGTGTGTTTTTTTACTGTTCCCACACTGTACTCCTCTAGGAGCAAAGTCTGGGTGTTGTCTTTTCTCTCCTCCCCTCCCCAATGTTATGCTGTAGTTCTTCCCTATCTTTAGCCAGTTTCACTCTGGCAGGGGGACTGCCAATGAAAACTAGCCTTTTGGCTACAATTGATAGTTTTCAGCTGACGTCAGAATGACCAGCTGGCGGGCAAAAAAGACGTTCTACAGCTGTTTAACACGGGAGTTAATACAGGAACCACCCACCTTTCAATCTCTTGAAATATAAGTTAGTAAAACGCCAGCCAGTTGTTGCTCGGTTGGCTGTTTAAATCGGCGAGGAGACAAGCCCGGATTTTGTTTTTATCGCATTTAAAACCCTCCCACGTTGCTGCCTGCTGATAAAAAAAATATACAGCCCGCGGAAAAAATTAAGAGACCACTTCAAAATTATCAGTTTCTCTGGTTTTACTATTTATTGGTATGTGTTAAAGTAAAATGTACATTTTAGTTTTATTCTATAACCTACTGGCAACATTCCTACCAAATTTCAAATAAAAATATTGTCATTTAGATCATTTATTTGCAGAAAAATGACAATTGGTCAAAATAGCAAAAATGATGCAGTGTCTTCAGATCTCGAATAATGCAAAGAAAACAAGCTCATATTCATTTTTAAACTACACAATACTAATGCTTACACTTAGGAAGAGTTCAGAAATCAATATTTGGTGGAATAACCTTGATTTAAAATCACAACTTTCATGTGTCTTGGCATGCTCTCCACCAGTCTTTCACATTGCCGTTGGGTGACTTTATGCTACTCCTGGCGCAAGAATTCAAGCAGCTCGGCTTCTTTTCATGGCTTGTGACCATCCATCTTCCTCTTGATCACATTTCAGAGGTTTTTTATAGGATTCAGGTCTCGAAATTGGGCTGGCCATGACAGGGTCCTGATCTGGTGGTACTCCATCCACACCTTTACTGGCCTGGCTGTGTGGCATGGAGCATTGCCCTGCTGGAAAAAATACTTCTCAGAGTTGGGGAACATTGTCAGAGCAAAAGGGAGCAAGTTTTTCTTCCGGGACAACGTTGTACTTTGCCTGGCTGAGGTTTGTAAAAGACCATAAGGATTGAAAAAGCGGACTGGAGGTTCTTCTAAGTTCGTCTTCTCTGATGAGTCCGATTTCACAGTAGGTGCAAGACTCTCTGGCTTGTAGGCCTCTCCAGGTCTCCGTCTAACCATCAGACGACCATGTGTTGGGCAAAGCTGAAAATTGGACTCATCAGAGAAGACGAACTAGAAGACCCTCCAGTCCGCTTTTTTCAATCCTTATGGTCTTTTACAAACCTCAGCCAGGCAAAGTACAACGTTGTCCTGGAAGAAAAACTTGCTTCCTTTTGCTCTGACAATGTTCCCCAACTCTGAGAAGTGTTTTTTCCAGCAGGGCAATGCTCCATGCCACACAGCCAGGCCAGTAAAGGTGTGGATGGAGTACCACCAGATCAGGACCCTGTCATGGCCAGCCCAATTTTGAGACCTGAATCCTATAAAAAACCTCTGAAATGTGATCAAGAGGAAGATGGATGGTCACAAGCCATGAAAAGAAGCCGAGCTGCTTGAATTCTTGCGCCAGGAGTAGCATAAAGTCACCCAACGGCAATGTGAAAGACTGGTGGAGAGCATACCAAGACACATGAAAGTTGTGATTTTAAATCAAGGTTATTCCACCAAATATTGATTTCTGAACTCTTCCTAAGTGTAAGCATTAGTATTGTGTAGTTTAAAAATGAATATGAGCTTGTTTTCTTTGCATTATTCGAGATCTGAAGACACTGCATCATTTTTGCTATTTTGACCAATTGTCATTTTTCTGCAAATAAATGGTCTAAATGACAATATTTTTATTTGAAATTTGGTAGGAATGTTGCCAGTAGGTTATAGAATAAAACTAAAATGTACATTTTACTTTAACACATACCAATAAATAGTAAAACCAGAGAAACTGATCATTTTGAAGTGGTCTCTTAATTTTTTCCGCGGCTGTATATTTCGCCGTTGCTACCAGCTGATTGTTGGTAGACGTCTTCTGGGTAAACGTTTCTCGGACACACAGTAAAGTAGCCTTACTTTTGGAGCTGGTAATAAAAGCAGTCACCCTGTTCTGGTTGCCTAATTTATCAGAATAACTACTTAAAATGGGAATAGATCAAGTAATAAAGACAAGAAACAAAGCATCCACACGATCCAAATTGGATTACCCAGCTGCTGCTCTCCCTAAGTACCTAAGCAAGCAAGTAGGCTAGGCTAGTGTATGTTGTTATTCAACTTGTAATACTACATTGTCAGTAGAAAATATATGGGAAGATCATTTAAGTTGTCATTCGCCAGACCAGGTTTTCGTACTTGTTTATACTAGGGAATTGTGTCAAATTATAAAGAACATCGTTGGGTAGGCTAACGGCTGCTAGCTTACAGCAGGTACCTCGCTAGCTGGTACCTAGCTATTAAATGGCATTTATCTTTGCACTTATTATGAAGATGGTTTTTAGCGTTCACCTTCCAAATGACATCGTTGTGAACCCAACCACTTCTGAAAATTAAATAACTATCTGTGCTTCTGTAGGCTTTCTGTTTTTGAGATGTGTATGGGGACGGATTTTCTATTAGATAGATGTAAATATCTCCACACTGGAGCTCAGACAGGGACTGTGGGGAGGTTAACGAAATAAAAATGTCAGGACACCTGCAATAAATGTATCACAAGTTCCTAATTTGTTTTCCCTTCTGAATAATTCTGTCTGGCTATAGTGGTATGGTCTGTGGTTGATGGCACTGCTCGAAGTTTTTCACTGTTTCTTGCTGTTTCGCTGTTCTTTTTGCCCGTCAGCTAACAATTGTAGTGACGTCACTGAAAACTATCAATTGGGTGCATTTACATGTTAATGTTTATTAATGCACACTGTCCTTCTTCATCAAATAAACAAATCAAATCAAATCAAATCAAATCCCGTAGCTAGCTTGCCTAGCTTGTCCCTCCTCTGGGTGTCAAGTTCCTCACAAGAACACGATCACCTGGGTCCAATACTGTGCTTCTCAACTTCTTGTCATTCCTCTCCTGCTGCTTTTCTTGCACCATCCCTTGCAATCTCATACGCTTCTTTCATCTGCTGTTTCCATCTTTGTATGTATTCCTGGTGACTGGCAGTGCCTGTGTTCTCAGTCAAGCCAAAAAGGATATCAACAGGCAACCTTGGGTTCACGCCATAAAGAAGGTAAAAAGGGGTAAAGCCGGTCATCTCACACTTTGTGCAATTATATGCAAATGCCAGTTCATTCAACAAGTCATTCCAATTTCTTTTTTCGTTGTTGGACAATGTCTTTAGCATCTGAAGTAGTGTCCTGTTGAATCGTTCAACTTGACCATCCTTGAGGATGGTAGGGACTGGTTCTTGAGCTCATAACACCACAATTCCTCTTCAGCTGAGCTAGGAGTCTGTTATTAAACTCACCCCCTTGGTCGTGGTGTATTCGTTTAGGAAACCCAAATTTAAGAGCATAATCTTTGAATAAACGCTCTGCTACAACTTTGGCTGCCTTTGACTTAGTGGCGTACAGCTGAAAAAAACGTGTAAAATGGTCAATAATCACTATATATATTCATAGCCCCCTTAAAATCTGTCCGAATGCAAAAAATCAATAGAGACCAGCTCAAAGGGATAGGTTGTGACAACATTTGTGAGAGGAGCTCTTGTCTCCTTGCTAGGTTTCTTTTGCTTCATGCACGCACATGTTCTTATTACATAATGTTCAATTTCTCTATGCATTTTGGGCCAAAATAAACGGTCTCTGATCAGTGATAGTGTGCGACCCACCCCTTGATCAGTGATAGTGTGCGACCCACCCCTTGATGGCCCATGTTGTTATGCAGTTCCATCATTACGGGCAGTGGCGGTTCTACATGGAATTACGCCCCGGGCGAACCCCCTCCGATATGATAGATGAGAAGCTTAAATTGGAGGCGAGAATTTAAAGATCACAATGCAAGAGGGAGAAGCCTCACCTCACTGTCATCACGATTGCAGATAACAACATCCAATGCAAGCATTGTTCATGCACCGCAGGGAAAGATTCAATTAATTTACCTTCAGTCAATTTAACACATCTGGAGAGGCACTGAGATGTAGACCTACGTTTATTAGTTCATTAACTAGCATTACCCTGTCCCTGGCAGGGCAGTGTCCTAGCGTAGCTATGTCAGTTATCGGACAGTGTCAAACATCGGCCATTCTGTTTAACAATCAAAATGCTAAGTTAATCAAACACCGGCACGCGTCAACTATCGGACACTGTAAAGGAGTGTGCCCGAGCGGTTGGTTTGGTCAGACTTTAGGGATGGATGAAGGCACAACAGTATTCCAAAAAGTTTTTTTTTAATTTTCTCTTTCTATTCTACAAGCATGTGTAACAGACAAACAAAACTAACAAACAAACACCGAATGTAACATAAAAAAAAAACACTGGGACAATGCCCACTTAGCGATTCAACTAGGACCTGGTTTCAAACAACCATCAATTTAGGTCTGCTCACATCATCAACCTAACACCGGGACAATGCCCACTAAACTATGCACCTGGTTTCTTTAACCCTCAACTTCGGTCTGCTCTCGTCAGCAACCTCTTCCAACTGAACTGTGCGGCCCGTATTTAAAACAGCTGGCCGTTACCATTGACACGCATTAAACAATTAACCGCTTCACACAGTATTCTCATCTTCCACGCATACTGACATGAAACATTACATACGTACATGCAGGTTGTATTATCAATTCTACCCTTAAACACTTAATAAAAAGAGTATGTTAGATAACTGGGAACCCCCCTTCCCCAATGAGCACGTCTCTAGCAAAGTACCAAATAATCACAGATAATCATTATCAGCCCTGCATCCCTGCTAGCTTCCCACGCTCCCGGAGGACGTGCAACAGGTGAGTATGCAGCCAAACAATTTGGGCCACCGATCAATGCACAAAGAAACCCCATCCTATTATATTCTCCACATCGTATCACATACAGCCGCGGAAAAAATTAAGAGACCACTTCAAAATTATCAGTTTCTCTGGTTTTACTATTTATTGGTATGTGTTAAAGTAAAATGTACATTTTAGTTTTATTCTATAACCTACTGGCAACATTCCTACCAAATTTCAAATAAAAATATTGTCATTTAGGTCATTTATTTGCAGAAAAATGACAATTGGTCAAAATAGCAAAAATGATGCAGTGTCTTCAGATCTCGAATAATGCAAAGAAAACAAGCTCATATTCATTTTTAAACTACACAATACTAATGCTTACACTTAGGAAGAGTTCAGAAATCAATATTTGGTGGAATAACCTTGATTTAAAATCACAACTTTCATGTGTCTTGGCATGCTCTCCACCAGTCTTTCACATTGCCGTTGGGTGACTTTATGCTACTCCTGGCGCAAGAATTCAAGCAGCTCGGCTTCTTTTCATGGCTTGTGACCATCCATCTTCCTCTTGATCACATTTCAGAGGTTTTTTATGGGATTCAGGTCTCGAAATTGGGCTGGCCATGACAGGGTCCTGATCTGGTGGTACTCCATCCACACCTTTACTGGCCTGGCTGTGTGGCATGGAGCATTGCCCTGCTGGAAAAAACATTTCTCAGAGTTGGGGAACATTGTCAGAGCTAAAGGAAGCAAGTTTTTCTTCCGGGACAACGTTGTACTTTGCCTGGCTGAGGTTTGTAAAAGACCATAAGGATTGAAAAAAGCGGACTGGAGGGTCTTCTAGTTCGTCTTCTCTGATGAGTCCAATTTTCAGCTTTGCCCAACACATGGTCGTCTGATGGTTAGACGGAGACCTGGAGAGGCCTACAAGCCAGAGAGTCTTGCACCTACTGTGAAATCGGACTCATCAGAGAAGACGAACTTAGAAGAACCTCCAGTCCGCTTTTTCAATCCTTATGGTCTTTTACTAACCTCAGCCAGGCAAAGTACAACGTTGTCCCGGAAGAAAAACTTGCTTCCTTTTGCTCTGACATTTCTCAGAGTTGGGGAACAGTGTTTTTTCCAGCAGGGCAATGCTCCATGCCACACAGCCAGGCCAGTAAAGGTGTGGATGGAGTACCACCAGATCAGGACCCTGTCATGGCCAGCCCAATTTCGAGACCTGAATCCCATAAAAAACCTCTGAAATGTGATCAAGAGGAAGATGGATGGTCACAAGCCATGAAAAGAAGCCGAGCTGCTTGAATTCTTGCGCCAGGAGTAGCATAAAGTCACCCAACGGCAATGTGAAAGACTGGTGGAGAGCATGCCAAGACACATGAAAGTTGTGATTTTAAATCAAGGTTATTCCACCAAATATTGATTTCTGAACTCTTCCTAAGTGTAAGCATTAGTATTGTGTAGTTTAAAAATGAATATGAGCTTGTTTTCTTTGCATTATTCGAGATCTGAAGACACTGCATCATTTTTGCTATTTTGACCAATTGTCATTTTTCTGCAAATAAATGATCTAAATGACAATATTTTTATTTGAATTTTGGTAGGAATGTTGCCAGTAGGTTATAGAATAAAACTAAAATGTACATTTTACTTTAACACACACCAATAAATAGTAAAACCAGAGAAACTGATAATTTTGAAGTGGTCTCTTAATTTTTTCCGCGGCTGTATATGCACATCACACAACAGTATCACATACTCCAATGTTCATATTAATGTCCATCCGAACGCATCATATAAACAGTGATTAAGATCTGCTGGGAAACCACTGCTTCACGTGACAGTCGCCCTGCGCTCTGTCACAGACACATTCAGTGTTGACATGTTTACATTCACTCTCGTGAGTGACAATGGAAAGAAACCTACAGCTCCCACAAAAATATTGCATTAAAGCTTTACTTGTGAAATGTTTTTACTCTGTACACCTAATTTAAACTAATGAAATAGTGTTGCACTTTTGCATGTACCTTATAGTGTGGAGCAGCGCAACGAATATGTCCTTTTGATCTTAACCCTTCCAGCACGAAGGGAGGTGCCCCGTGGGGCAGTTGGTGGTATTTTTATTAATATAAATTAAAATCTCTGCAAGTTTTTCTCCCACAAACATAGTTACACCCACAGTAACCTTGAACCCTTTACTTTTTAAATATACTATATATTTGAAACTAAAGTATAAATAAACACTTCATAAGGAGAATATTACTTATCCCTTGCACATTTCAGCCTCTGAGTGAGGTTTTTACCCTCCCATTAGCAAATTACAACTATTCATATGATAAGGAGGTGGTAATTCAGTGATCACCATTGGTTCATGATGTGTCAAGAAAACCTGTAGGGGGTAGTGGGGCACAAAGACATTCCAGGGCTATTACGTCATGGCCATTGTCTTTGACCGAGGTGTCCCAGAATGTTCACATCTTTCTCATCAATATGCATAGTGGTCTAAGTGAAGAAAACTGTCACTTTCTATATTACTTATAATAAGTACAGAAACCACAAACACTTTCTGAATGCTAAACTCACTTATGTGGAGCAAACACCTATGTTTTCAAGGTTCAGAGTAAAAAAGAAAACTTCCAAAATATTAACAATGTCTTTTTGTACAAAGTCTGAGCACCTCTAAAACTAGATTTGATTTTTGCTGAGGTGTTCTAGAATATAATCATAAATGCCACTTTGGCTTCATGGTTTTTAGTTAGGAGAAATATACAAAAATATCAGGCATGGCAGACTACTTAACAGAGTCAAAAAAGGCCGGTTGGAAGTGTTAAAGTTGTACTGTCAGATTTGTTCTCTCCAAGGATTAACAATTGATATGCTCAGTTCAATAATGGATTAACATGACAACGTGAACGATTGCTGATAACACCCGCAGTCCAAAAAATAAACACTGTTAAAAACTGTCTGGCTAGCTAGCGCAGCTAGTGAACAGCTAACGTTAACTAGTTTTAACCAGAGATAACTTGCCTAAGCCAAGCATAACATCAGTGATGAAAGTAAGCCGCTCCTGTCAATGACAAAAATAATGTGAATAATGAGTATGCCGATGATTATATAGCCTTAGTTGATTACATTAGCAGAGGAATATTCCAACCTAACAAGTTCCATATGGGAGACGCAGAGGTGAACTGTCCCCCGCGCCCCCACCCCTTCCCCCTTGTCACACAGGATCTATTAGCTAATGATCATCAGTCTCAGCCTCTTGGGAAGCAAAGAGTATCTTCTGTCTTAGATCAAGATCACGGAAGAGAAAGTTCTGGGGAGTCTCTTTGCTATTTTGAGCCTCTGTAGTCAGTTGCTTGTACAATTCAGTCTCGCCCTTTTCTTGATAATGGGATTGAAGAATTATTCTTAACACAAGGAGGGTTGAGTCTGCTTTCCCCTATAAATATCTATGGAACTGCATGCCTGGGGCAATGGCCTTGACAATGGCGTGGACTATCTCATATTGAGGGACTCTCTTGTTTAATCCAGTTTCAATTTGGTGAGCTGTACTAGAAAATGTAAGTTTATCCTTTTACCCTGGCTCTCCAATCTGGCCTGATATTTTGAATTCTCTGTGCCATGGGTTCACTAATGATTGTGTAGGGTTCTGAGTGGGGGCATAATTGTGAGGGGTGTTTTGATTGGGTGCTTGTGTTGCATCTCGCTGTTGCTGTGACTATAAAGCTAGCTGTAGGGCCTCAATCTGTTTTTGAAGTTTTTCTTGATCTGATAGCTGAGCTCCTGGATTGTTTGTCTGCTGCAGGCGAGCTGGGTTAGTGTCTGGTGTGTCACCAATTGGTGTTGAGCTATCAGGGGAAACCTTCATTTAGACTGACAAAAAGAGACATTCCCTTATCTTCTAGTTCTCCTATTTCATCTTTGTAAAAGTATTTCGTAATTTCGGCAATCAGAAATGAACGGCCTTTATCTGAAACCTCTTAAGTAATACCCAAAAAATCACATACTTCCAGAAGATTTTCAATAGTAAGCAGTAGTGATGCGCGGGTCGACCCGTGACCCCCGCGGGTCGGGCGGGTTTGGGTTCCATATTTGTAAAATATTGCAGTTGCGGGCGGGTTGGGTCTATGACTGACAAATTAGCTGATGATAATCAGGCGGCATTGTCCTACCTAATTTTTAGACGTTCCATCACTTCTATGATGAATAATAATGATCATTGTAAGAATTACTGAGAAACACAGGCTACTAACTAATGCGGATGCAACACACCACAAGGGTGATCTCACTTAAACACATCGGGTAAACACATGAGAGTTAGGCTACTAATAGAGACACCACAGTAACGAATACATCCATTACCACACGCTAACTAGTAGCCTAACCAGTGATGGGCAGTAGCGTCGCTACTTGTAGCGACGCTACTAGCTTAACTACATTTTCCAGTAGCTTGGCGGTAGCGTCGCTATTTATAAAACCAAGTAACTTTTCAGTAGCTAAGCTCTTTTATTGATCAAGTAGCGAAGTAGCGTCCTCGAAAGCTATTTTCTCCTGCACATTTCGCTTCCCTGCAGCCATCAAACACACACAAATTAAGAAGACAGGATGTGTATGTGTGTCACGGGGTGACATTCAATGGGGGAGGAACCAACACGCCCGGGAATTAGGGTCTTAGGGGAGCACTAATACCGTGGCCCACTGAACATAGCCGGGTGCTAGTTTGGCAAACTAGCTGCAGCTGTAAGGCAGGGAAAATCTCCGCTAGTCATTAGCTAACCATGCGAGTGGAGTACTTTTAAGCCACAGGTTACCAGCAGCAAAGGGCGGACAACACACACGCTAACGGTGGACCTGCACTCCACTGCTTCTAAAGACACCGCCTGTTGGTCCCTGCTCTGACTGTCGTACACCCACCTGCCTTGCACATTATTACCCTGCACAGCCAGATCGTGGAGCTTACTGCCCGGACTGTTCAGTTTCACTGTGGACATGAGTTCCCTGTGTTGGGTTATTACTGAGTGACCGTTTAAAGTGACATTTCACATTGAGTGCTATGTTTGAAGTGTTTACACAAATTGTCTGCATCTTTAATAGTGTGGACTTAACCAGGCTGTTTTAGTAACATTACAGTGAAACCAATAGCCTACATGGAATTGAGTTGTATTATTGTAATTTTATTTTTCGTTTCAGGCCCTGTCTCTGTAAAGCGCCTTGAGACAAATGTATTGTTCTGGAGCTATATAAATAAAATTGAATTGAATTTATAAATTATTTTAAAAGTAAAATTAGTTCATTTTAAAATGCATTGACTTGGCTTGTTTAAGGCGAGACACGGCAGGTGAAATATCGATTTTTTTCATGCCCTGGTCAAATTTGAGATTTTGGGCTAGTTTGCCTCTTTAACTTGTTATCTTTCATACTAACATAAAGAAAACGTCAAAATTACACATTTATGTGTCTGTTTCACTGCATTTAGTTCAGCCGCGGCATCCATTTTCTCCTAAATTAACCAAGAATTCTCCCTTGAACCACGTTCAGCGTTTCGTCTTTTTACACGACATCTGTCATGTCTGCTATAATTTTAAAGCTCTGAGCCTCGATAAGAAGGCTGTGTAATCCAAATATGGGCATTTCCTTTATTTTCAGCAACCAATCCTGACTTTCTGAAGGGATTCATTGGCTGACGGCGCTTTCCTGCTAACGTGATTCGCTCAGTGCGTCACGTGTTGTCTTTAAATGCGGTTTTCTCAAAATGAGTGTTTTTTCATTTTTAGGTACACATTTCTCAGCCTATGTACAACCTAGGTACACCACACTTCCCAGTTTCACACATAGCATTGTTATGAAGACATCTACAGACGGATTTATTTATAAATTGTTCCTGGCCAGATTTATGGGTAATTTTACCTGGAAATCATGGCGAAAATAGGGTTTTTAAGGCCATGGATAGTATATTTTGATTTCCCAGGTCATAAAAGCAGATATCCTAAAATCCATCTGAGGATTTTTTGTCATTTGATATATAAACAAAATAAAAAAAGAATTTTGGTCCTGGCTTTATCACAGTTTAAGATTCATGTACCGGAAATATATGCAAAAACGTGCATATTTAATGAGATCCAGCCTAATTAGCATAATTAAATATTCAAAATTCAAAAACTTGTAATACATTTTTTTCTTATAATGATGTATGTAATCAACTGGTAAAGTTTCATGGTGATCCCTTGTATTTAAAAATGTTACCCTATTCACCTGCCATGTCTCGCCTTAACTGAAAAGTAGCTACTAATGTAGCAAGCTACTTTTGACAGGTTTTTGTAACTTAGCTTGCTACATTTTCATGAGGGGTAGCTTCTGTGTAGTGAAGCTGAATTTATTGTAGAGTAGCTTGTAGCTTAGCTCACTACACATATCAAGTAGCTTGCCCATCACTGAGCCTAACTAACATCCATGTTGCTAACTACACATTTTACACATAACATTCACACACGCAAGGCATTCTGGGAAGCACATACACCCCAATGTCGCAAATGCAGGGCTCCCTTTCATTAATCGTTCAATGTTAGCCAATTAAAGTTAAAAGAAGACCTAAGTTCATCTTTCTAATAAATCTAATAATATCACATATCTAATAAAGTTCTCAGGCCTGATGTCAGATGGTAAAGTATCGGAAACTGTTGAAACGCAATTCCATGCGATTTTCTGCAAAATAAATAACGAGGTAAAAATTGTTTCAGTTTCTTTGTTTGTGTTTGGTAGGCCTACTTAATCTTTCATGTAATTGTATCACAAATCTCCACTGCGAATCTAGCACAAGGCAGTGTCTTGAATGAGTTCTCTTTATTTTCCATTTAGGTTCCATGGCAATATGGACTCACTGTCATTTTTTTTTTTCGCGGGTTGGGTCGGGTTTGGGTCATTATCAGTGCATATTTTTGCGGGCTGGGCGGGGCGGTTCAGATCTCCTAACGGGTCGGGTTGGGGCGGGTGTAAAAAGAACCTGACCCGTGCCTCACTACTAAGCAGTGTTGGGAAAGTTCACTTTCTACTAGTTCAGTTCATAGTTCATAATTCAACATTTTGAACTAAGTTCACAGCTCCAAAAAATGTAACTAGTTCAGTTACTTTTTTCAATATGTTGCGAATGCGAGCTTAAGGCGAGACACTACAGGTGAATAAGGTAATTTTTTTAAATAATAGATATCACCATGACACTTCCTCAGTTGATTACTTACACATGTATGAACAAAAAATGTATTACAAGTTTCTAAAATAATTATGTTTGATTATGCAAATTAGGCCTTATCTAATTAAATATGCGCACATTTGCATATATTTCCGGTAGATATATCTGGACATACGATAAAGCCAGGTGATTTTTTTTTATTTTCATTTAGTTTACATACAAGATGCAAACAAATTTACAGAGGGATTTCAGGATATCTGCTTTCATTACCTAGAAAATCTAAATATACTGTCTATAGCCTTAAAAAAATCGATTTTCGACACCTTTCTTTGATCAAAATGTCACATAAATCAGGCCAGGAATTATTAATTAACAAATCCTTCTGTAAATATCTTCAGAATACTGCTAAGTGTATGACTGGAAAGTTTGGTGTACATAGGTGCTACATAGGCTGAGAAGTATCTACCGGAGAATGACAACAAACTCATTTTGAGAAAATCGCATTTAAAGATTCAGGAAGTGTCAAGCCATACCACGTGATGCGTCTGAACGAATCACGTTATCAGAAACCACCGCAAACCAATGAAATGGCGTCCTTAGGTTTAAAGCCACGTTTTTACTAACATCATTGGTTACTGCTGGAAAGGAAATGTCCTTATTTGGATTACATAGCCTTTTGTGGAAGATACAGCGCTTTTCAACGGTACAAACATGTCATGCTTCAGAAAGCCGATATACTGCACGTTACGTTAGAATGCTAACTTTCCAGGAAACCTAGGATAATACTGATGGCGCGAACAGACAAAATGTGGATAAATATACACACTAATGTATAATTAGGATATTTTCTTTATGATAGTATGAAAGATTACATGTTTAGGGAGTGAACTAGCTCAAAATCTCAAAATTGACCACTGCTAAAAAAAATGATGTTTTTGCCTGCCGTGTCTCGCCTTAAACAATTCTAAATCTCTATAGGTCTGCAATACCGCTTTCGGCCTCTAGACAACTTCGGCGCTCTTACACTTGCCAGGCATTGACAGTTAAAGAAAGCACACGGAGGACTTCCGGGGAGGCGTGACACCAGCATGGCAGCATAGTTTTAGGCTCCGCTCGGCTTGACTTTCCTACCCCATGTATTAATGAAATATATGCTTTGAAATCCCTTAAACAATATAATTTAAATATCTTAAACAACAACGTGATACAAACCATGGCAAACAAAGAAAAAAAAAACCCTACTCGCGCAACAAAGCAACCGAAAAAGTCTGTGACGCCCGAAAGCGAGATGGATGAAGAGGCAGTTACATCTGACAACACCAAGGTAGAGTTCGCCAGCATCAAAAATCTCTTGAAAGCTATAGCGGCACATGTTAACAGTATGAAAACGGGCATGGAAAAGCTGCAAACTACTGTTGAATCGCTGGGCTCAAGGATGTCGGAGGCTGAAACCAGAATTTCAGACTTGGAAGATACTAATAACAGCCGAGGGGCTAGCATAGACTCTGCTTTATTAAGCGTAAAAGCACTTCAGGATAAAGTCACATACTTAGAAGACTACAGCAGACGGAACAACGTGCGTGTGATGGGCATTTCTGAAAAAGCAGAGGGCAATGACCTGAGAGGTTTCGTGCTTGATATACTAACGGAACAGTTGGAGTTAGATGTGAACGTTGGATTTGAAATTGAGCGAGTGCACCGCGTTGGGCAGAGTGCAGTTAACGGTCGCAGTCGTCACGTTCTGATCCGCTTTCTGAGATTCAGCGCGAGAGAAGCCGTCCTCGCGGCTGCTCGCGGAAAAGAAACCGTCGAATTGGAGGGCAAGAGGCTGTCCTTCTTCCAAGATGTTTCCCTAGAGGTGCTTCAACAGCGTAAGAAATTTGATGATGTGAAGAAGCAACTTAGAGAACGTGGGATCCGCTACTCCATGCAGTACCCAGCGACGTTGAAGTTTTCTGTAAACAACAAGTGGCAGTCCTTCACTTCACCAAATGCGGTAGCTGCCTTCCTTACATCATAGGACTTCACGCAGTGTGATGAGGCTTATTATGGTCAGTTATAATTTCTCTTTTAATGTCTGGGACTATTTACTTATTTTATTTTGGCAAAGTTTCCCCAGATGTGCATATTACAAGTATGGTACTCTTGGAATAGTAGCCCATCACACTAGTGCCTTTACTTAGACCACACATGCCGTTGGTTGCATAGTGGAGTGGCATGTGGTAATTTAATTTATATACATACAGCATATATATATATAAAAACGAATTTGATCTTATTCTTTATCATTTATTTATTTTTCACTTATCTCTTCAGGATGTTATTTTTGATATCATAATTTTCATTGCATCATTTGTTTGATTTCAAGTGGTTGTCACGCTATTGGTTGGGATAAATACATCTAATGGGGAGTGGGCTGGGAGTGGGAGGAGCCGGGACAGGCCAGGTGACACTTTCAGTCGGATGCACTATAGCATGTTTAGTGGAGCAGGAGAGCCTAATGTTCTGTTTAGGCTCTTGACAATTTTGTATTGGTGTACAATGTATTTTCGTACTAACTGTGTTTTGACTTGTTTAAGTTTCTTTTTTCCACAAGGGAGTAGACTAACAGGACAGGAAGTTATTATGTTTTTTAAAACAATTGAGGCTAGCACTTATCTGATTATACACTTAGTTATATTTAATGGGTGAATTGTTTAAACTAATATCATTGAATGTTAAGGGTGCAAACTCAGCTATAAAAAGGAGGAAGATTCTGAGGTATCTCAAACAGAAAAACCCAGATTTAGCTTTCCTGCAAGAGACCCACCTAGAGAAAAACGATTCATTACTATTGCAAAGAGACTGGGTTGGGAAAGTCCTATATAGTGCGGGTTCCTCCAGCCAGAGGGGAGTAGCCATCTTGATTCGGAAAAACTTTAACATTAAAATACTCAGACAACAAGTAGATGAAGAAGGCAGGTGGATAGCAATAGAGGCTGAGCTGCTCGGCATTAAGTATACACTTATGAATGTATATGCACCAACAATGGAAAAGCCAGGTTTTTTTGTAGGGGTGAGCAATGTAATAATAGGGTTTGGAAATCCATATATAATCTTGGGTGGGGACTTTAACAACGTGAGGGAGCCCACAATGGATAAAACATATACAGGGGGTATAATACGAACTTCACAGGCACGAAGAGAAATTAACACTTTGATGGAAGAGATAGATTTGGTGGATGTGTGGAGATTTTTTCATCCTTCAGATAAACAGTTTACTTTTTATTCTAACCCACATAATTCTTATTCCAGAATAGATTATTTTCTTATTTCAAAATCACTGATCTCTATTACAGCTCAAACAACAATAGGCACAATTTTAATATCAGACCATGCTCCAGTGGGGATGGCACTACGCGTAGGCCAATCAAAATAAAAAACGTCCCAGTAGGTGGATATTTAATACATCCATGCTTAAAGATGAAAATTAGTACAATCCATTAAAGGGGAGATAATGTATTACTGGTGGACCAATGAAGGCACAGTATCAGACCCAGCTGTGGAGTGGGATGCCTTTAAGGCTGTCATTAGAGGGCGGCTTATTCAAACTGGCTCATTTCTAAAAAAGACAGCGGCCGCGCGCTTTCAGGAACTGGAAGGAGACATTAAAACAATGGAAAATAGGCACGCAATATACTCTGACCACGCTTCACTTCACAAACTGAGTAAATTAAAGCTGGAATACAACTCTATTTTACAGAAAAAAGTGGAATATTCACTATTCAGAAGTAAACAGAAGTATTACGAACAAGGGGAAAGGGCAGGACGGTTTCTTGCACAGAGAGCAAAGCAGCAATATACACAATCACTTATATCTGGAATACAGAATGACAGGGGGGAACTGAAAATATATAGACATGATATAGACATTAATAACTTATTTCTCACATTCTATCAAAATCTTTATAAATCAGACAACCCTGCTTCTCAGGATATTGGCGTTTTTCTATCTACTGTGAAGTGTCCAACTTTATCACAGGATGAACAAGAACAAATTGGAGCTGACATTACACTAGAGGAAATTAAAGAGGCTATTCAGAAACTGCAGAGTGGGAAATCTCCAGGAGAAGATGGCCTTCCGGCTGAACTATATAAGGCCTATTCAGATTTGCTGGCCCCAAGACTACTGAAAGTCTACAATAACGCCTTATCAAGAGGGTGTCTTCCAGATAGTATGCAGACAGCTATAATAACTCTAATTCATAAAAAGGATAGGGACCCACAACTCTGTGGCAATTATCGCCCAGTGTCACTAATTAATGTCGATGCTAAGCTACTTGCTAAAATTTTAGCCACTAGATTAGAAGGATTATTGCCAAAACTTATCCACCCTGATCAATTAGGTTTTATTAAGAATAGGACATCATCTGACAATCTTCGCAGGCTTCTTTCTTCATCTTATGTGACAAGCTGGAAGAGAACCAGATGTTACTGTAGCTCTCTCATTGGATGCGGAGAAGGCATTTGACAGGGTGGAGTTTGCATACTTGTTTCAAACGTTGGAGAAATTTGGGCTGGGAAATTCTTTCACTAAGTGGGTTAAGTTATTATATCACAATCCCAAGGCATCTGTTGTGACAAATGGCAGACAGTCTACTGCATTTCAGCTTCATAGAGGGACACGGCAGGGATGTCCCTTATCCCCCCTGTTGTTTGCCCTAGCCCTGGAGCCGCTGGCTATTGCCATTAGGCAAAATAACAATATAGTTGGTATCAGGACTGGGGATGAAGAACACAAATTGCTTTTGTATGCTGATGATATTTTGCTACTGTGCAGACGCCCATCAACAACAGTATCTCATATTCTCACCTTGATCAACTCTTTTCCACTTGTGTCTGGATACAAAATCAACTGGTCAAAGTCTGAGGCCATGCCCCTATCCATAAGGTAGGGGTAATATTTTGGTGATGGTAATAGTACCCAAAATTAATTACATAAGTAATATGCTTCCATAAAAATTACCACGCACGCATAAGGCGGTTTGTTGTTTTTTGTGGGCAGGTAAAAAACCATATGTAAATCAAACAAAACTTTATGCGGCTCCAGAAGATGGTGGCCTAGGCCTGCCCCATATAGCCTGGTATCACTATGCTTTCTGTCTAAAACAGTTATCCAAGATATACATCACTGCTGATATAGCTCCAGCTTGGGTGTCTATTGAAGGGGTCCTTTCCTATCCATACCGGTACAGGCCATTATTACACAAACTAGTGGCAAGATTCCTCATGATAATCCACTCCTGGCATTTTCACAGGAGACTTGGCAAGCCTCACATAAACTCCTGAGCTTACATCCAAATTTTACGTGTCAAACTTCACTATGGCATAACAAATGTCTCAAAATAGGCAAAAAGACATTTTCTTGGCCTGACTGGGTCAAGCTAGGCATTGTTTACATTGGGGATTTATTTGAGGGAGACACTTTCTTTTCTTTTGAACAATTAAGAGCAAAATATGGACTTCCAAATAAGGACTTTTGGAAATACTTACAGTTAAGAAGCTGTATTCTGTCACATCTTAAAAAATCACCACTTGCACCAGCTACAGAATTACAAACCAGAGTGGAACAAGAAAAGGTTTTCTTAATGAAAGCATCAGGCTTTTACAGTATTTTAAGGAAATCCCAGCCTCCTAGTTTTGGGGGCTTAAAAAGATGCTGGGAGAGGGACATGGGAGAAAGTATACCAGATGAAACGTGGGGACAAGTTATCAAGTCATGGTACAAAGTTTCAAGAGAAACGCAGACACGGTTGATGCGCTATAAAATTATCAATAGGATTTATTGGACCCCATCAAAAATGGCACGGTTAGGACTTAGAAACTCAGATGTGTGCTGGAGGTGCAACACTGAGTGCGGCACTCTTGCACATATGTTATACTCTTGTCCCATAATAGATCCCCTATGGTCTGAGATAATATCTTTTATCAACAAGTTGCTGTCCACTGCTCTGGTACGCCAACCGTTGCTCTGTCTCCTGGGTGTGGTACCACTGGGGAGCGGGTTGAATGCACACCAATCCTCATGGTGCCGAACAGCAGTAATAGTTGGATGCAGGATAATACTGCGCCATTGGAAAACACAAGTAGCTATATCAATGGGGGAATGGTTTAATGAGATGTCCAAGATTGCCTCTTATGAGAGGTTGTGCTATAGAATGATAGATAAGGAGGACGTCTATTTGAAAATGTGGGGACCATGTTTAGACATAATACAGTAAGCTTGTGGTTTGTTTCTGTTTTTTTTTTTTTCCTTCCCTTTTCTCCTTTTGATTAGGAGGATTTTCTAACATTCAGTGATGTACAAATGTGTATACTTACACTCACTCTTTTATATACTGTATAGTGTATAGCTTTGTTAGTCAGTATCTGCCTGTAGTCCTTCCTGTTCAGTTGTGGATGTTCTGTGTTTGTCTTTGTTTCATGTATTTGTGAAAAAACAATAAAAAGTGAATTACAAAAAAAAAAAAAGAAAGCACACGGAGCGATTGGAAACAGGACTGTTAAATGTGTGTTTTTCGCCTGGAAGATCTGCTGGGAAACCACTGCTTCACGTGACAGTCGCCCTGCGCTCTGTCACAGACACATTCAGTGTTGAACCTCTAGTTACATGAACCTCTCTAGAAATCTGGCACCTTATTGAACAAAATTAAAAAGAGTGAACGTGCCGTTCACAGACACCATTATGAACGAGTTCACAGTATCGTTCATCAGGCAATAATACAGAACGTTCAGTTCACGTTCACCAAAATTATGAACGAGTTCATGAACTTTCAATGAACGCGTTCAGGTACAACACTGATAGTAAGTGTATAAAGCAACCCAAGTTCTTCAAGTCTTGTGACCTCTAAGTCATCCATGTTTGTTGAGAGGGGGCGATCAATGTCACAGTAAAGCAGATTGTGTGCTGAGCTGGGTAGAACTAGAACTCACATTACATCGTATGAATCTGGATGAATGTTGGAATGAATGTTGGTGGTGGTCGGAGTGGCCGTAGGCGCTGATTGGCTGCCACGCTTCTGTCAGTCGGCCCCAGGGCAGCTGTGGCTACTCTCGTAGCTTACCACCACTGGTATGACTGTCTGAATGAATGGACTGGACCGGACTGATCTGTAAAGCGTCTTTGAGTATCTAGAAAAGCGCTATATAAAATGTAAGTTGATTGATTGATTGATAGAACTTGAAGCTCTCCTTGTTAGACTTGGTTACCTCAGATGGCTTACTGTCCTCCCTGCGGCGTCACTGGACTGCTCTGTTTCACTGGTCTCGGGTGGTGAGTCTGAACGCAGGATGGGGCACTGCCTCGATGAGAAGGGCCGTCACCTCTCGCATTCAATCCCAGCGGGGCCTCCAAATGTTACACTCCGACACACTGTGGAGTGGATACAAAGTGTATGTAAAGAAAAGACATAGACACCGTGCTGCTTTCCTCAGGTCGGTAGCTGTAATGATTTCAGAAGGTAGCTATCTCCTGCATTAGAATAGGTAGCAGCACATTCCCCACTCAGGTAGCTCCCTCTAGTGGTCACCAATTAAACTACAGCCAAAACAATGCGTGGTACAGTGTGGACTTACATTACATTTACATTAACAATACATTCACAATTCTTGGCACAATGTGTTTTAGTTGCTGTATTAATTTCAAATTACTACACAAACATCTTGGAGAACTAACCACAGATCTTCTGTGGATGTAGGCTTCCTCAAATCCTTCTGTCTCTTCATATAATCCCAGACAGACTTATGTTTAGATCAGGGCTCTCTGGGGGCCATACCATCACTTCCAGGACTTTTTGTTCTTCTTCACGCTGTTCTTCTACTCCACTTGCAGAAATGCAGCCCCAAACTTGCAAGGAACCTCCACCATGCTTCACTGCTGCCTTCAGACACTCATTATTGTACAAGTCTCAAGCCCTTCGGCGACAAACTGCCTTCTACAACAGCCAAAATTTCTAATTTTGACTCATCAGTCCAGAGCACCTGCTGCCATGTTTCTGCACCCCAGTTTCTTTGTTTTCGTGCTTAGTTGGGTCATTTGGCCTTGTTTCTATGTCGGGGTAGGGCTTTTTGGCTGCAACTCTTCCATGAAGACCACTTGTGGCCAGACTTCTCTGGAGAGTAGATGGGTGTACCTGGGTACCACTGGTTTCTGCCAGTTCTGAGCTGATGGCACTGCTGGACATCTTACGATTTCAAAGGGAAATAAGCTTGATGTGTTTTTCATCAGCTGCATTAAGTTTCCTTGGCCGACCACTGTGTCTATGATCCTCAACGTTGCCTGTTTCTTCGTGCTTCTTCAAAAAGAGCTTGAACAGCACATCTGGAAAGCCCTGTCTGCTTTGAAATCTTTGCCTGGGAAAGACCTTGCTGATGCAGTATAACTACGTTGTGTCTTGTTTCTGTGCTCAGTCTTGCCATGTATGACCAGTGACATGAAACTGTCTTCCACAACCTCACCTTGATAGCAGAGTTTGGCTGTTCCTCACCCAGTTTTAAGCCTCCTACACAGCTGTTTCTGTCTCAGTTACTGACTGTTATTCAACCTACATGTGAAATTGATGACCATTAGCACCTGTTTGGTATAATTGGTTGATCTTACACCGCACTATAATCATACAAAATCCCTCTCTTTGTGGAAGTGTACCAATAAAGAATTGATGGTAGTTTGAAGGCAAAGGGTATTAACACCAAATAATTATTTGATTTAGATTTTTCTTTTGTTCACTCACTTTGCATTTTGTAAATTGATAAAAATAAACATTTATTGTTTATATTTTTCAAAGCATTCTTAGTTTACAACATTTTTTCATACCTGCCTAAAACCTTTGCACAGTACTGTACCTCTCTTCAGATCAGCCACTTCAAACTGAAGACTAAAAGGAGAGAACTATAACGAGTTTCTTGGCATCTCTCATTCAAGTCTTCAGTTTGAAGTGGCTGATCTGAAGAGAGGTATGTCAAAGAAACTAAACGTATATTTACTGGCGAAAACACAGGTCTGGTCTTTGAACATGTTCACACAACCAAACTTCACCTGTGAAACATTAGGAGAACTTTATCTTTAAATTAATCTTTGCAGTTTATGTTTATTCTGTTTTGCAAAGAAAATCATCAACAGGGACAACAATAATGCATTTATATTTTCATTTTAATACGCGTCAGACAATTGCAACCAACTCCACATGATGTGGATGAAAGTGGAAGCACTGCAACAAAAGGAACGAGCTTAAGCATTTACACTTACACACACACTTATGCACACACACACAAACACACAAATACACACACACACTGTAGGAGCCACATTTACATTTATTTTCTACTCTTTTCATGACCTATTCATTTTTGTATATTTGTGTTGGCAGACACACACAAACACACACGCTTAAACACACATACACATGCATATACCCACAAACACATTCACACACACACTCATTCACACACACATACTTACAAACACACACACACTCTTTCAAAACACCCACTTACACAGACACTTGCGCACACACACACACACACACACACACACTTACAAATGAGCACACACTCCCACTCACACTTCCACACACACTCACACTTTCACACACTTCCACACATACACACACACACACACTCACACACACACACACACACACACACACTTACAAATGAGCACACACTCCCACTCACACTTCCACACACACTCACACTTTCACACACTTCCACACACACACACACACACACACACACACACACACACACACTCTCTCTCTAAAAACACCCACTTACACAGACACTGGGGTGCACACACACACACATACTCTCAAACACCCACTTACACAGACACTTGTGCACACACACACACACACACACACACACACACACACACTTCCTCCACACACAAACACTGCCTAACAAACAAGCACACACACACACACACTTACATACACACAGCATATCTCATATACGTATACACTTACACAGACACACTTGCAAAAACACACACACTTGCAAGCAAGCACACACACTGGGATTTTTAATTTCTGCCCAAACTTGAAAAAGGCCTTGGCCATCAACACGGTTAAAATGGAAACAACTCAAGACGGGTTCTTCAATCTTCTTTGATTTATTTGTGTCAAAACGTCTTTTTAGAGCAGTCTTTTCATGGGTTGAAAACCTTTACAAAACACAAAATACAGCAATTTCACAAAACTCCCTTCCATCAAATATACAAACAAATATCTAACAGCAATCGAAATTAACATTAAACAGATCCTACAAAATAATCGGAATTTACTTCACACAGATCAACAGATAATCGAAATTATTATTAAAACAGATCTTACCAGTAGCATCCCTGGAAATGGCCAGCAAATTAACTCCCTAATTCACCATGTATCCACAGTAAACATGTGCTTTGCAGAAACTCACGAACTACCTGTGCTTCCTACTTCCTTAGGACCACTTACTGTTTCAAAATAAAAGTTAGATTTTTCTCAAAGAAAAGTAAATCTGACAGCACACACACTAACAAATAAACAAACACACACACTAACAAACACACAGAGATACATACAAACAAATAAACATAATATATATTCATGTTTTATTAAACCTTTTCATATTTTTTTGTCTTAAAGAAAAATAACTAATATGTTTCCTTTTCTCTCTACAGCCTGGACAACTGCAGTATTACAGAAGAGGGCTTCAGTTCTCTTGTATCAGCACTGAGATCAAACCCATCACACATGAGAGAGCTGCGGCTGGAAGGGAATAAAGCAGGAGACTCAGGAGAGAAGCATCTTTCTTCTCTACTGGAGGATCCCAACAATGTAGGTAAAATGGGTACCATTCTCATATGGGAGTACCAGGTTATGTAGGTATCTTACCCAGTGAGCAGGCGCCGGGTGAATGTGGGTGCAATTGTGTACGAATTGTGATATTTTCTCCACGAGGGCCACCAAGACACACTGGTGCTGTCCTTGCAACAGCAACAATATGTTGGTAATCTCACCCGATTGGACAGGGATCAACCATTCAACACAAAGGCAGATCAATTAAGTTGATAATCCACAAATCAGTCTCATTACATATATCAGTCTCATAAAATATATTATACTATCAATTTGGAACTCTGATTAATAATTAAATTAATAACTACAACAAAGTTACCTTATTAATAGTATGGTTGAAGGTCATTGGAGTTAGATAGAAGAGGTTGACAACGTCCATTCTTGTGTAACATTAAATAAACCAGCGTATATAAATCAAAGTATTTATTTACACAATGATAAGAGAATAACACACAATATGTAATCTAGCTAAATGTATCTAACTAATGAATTGAAGGAGTATATGTGTAAGGGAGAGGGAGCGTGTGTGTGATCGAGCTTGTAAACTCGGTGTTGCGCTTAGGAGCGCGCCTGAAAATATGTGTGTGTGTGCCTTTGTCTGACCACCGCAGGTCCGCGTGCATTTGTGTGCACGTTCGTGACTATGTGGTGTGTAAGAGAACGAGCCTATGCAGCGCGAATTTCGAGTATGAGCTTCGCGTGTGTGGCTATATAAAGGCCAATGTATTTGTAATCGTATGTGATTTAAGATGCCATGTTAGAAGAGGGAAATGGTTAGTAACGCATGCAAGTCCCGATGTATATGAGAAGCAATCATAACGTTAACCCTTAGATGGTGTGGCGAAGCCAACTACCAACTAACAATGAAAGTATATAACAGTTATGTTCGGTAAACAAAACAGATACAATACATGAACAATGGCATATGTAAACAGTCCTATGCTAAGCCAGGTTGTGAATAGCTAAATGATAGCTAGCTGCCCAGTCGATGTTTTTACCAGTCCTTTGGGAAAGTGTTGTGCTGGCGTATCCGACGCTGAGGAGGCAGAGAAGAGATGATGCTGTCCGGAGATGGAGAAAGTTGTCCTTGCTGTGATGTCGTCGGTATTACACTGCAGTTTAGATCGGAGGATTTGATCGCTCGGAATGTTGCAGTTTCCGCGAGGTCTCTGTTGTGCTTTGTTCCCGTTGCAGAGTTAACTGGCAGATCTATTGTTAGCTGCTTTGCTAAAGTTACTTTGTCTTAGTTAGCGGGCAGTGTTTGGCTAACGAAGAGAGTAGGCCTTCACCAGATGACGGTGGAAGGACTGATGCTCCTTGGCCGACGCCAGGAGATAGAGAGATGAGAGCTGGCCAACGCCAGAGTAGAGAGAGCGCAAAGAGAATGAATGTATCGTTTCAACGCAGTTTATAGTCAAAAGTGCGTCACGATTTTAACACCTTGTTTTCAGCCAATACTTTCTCTTGCAGATAAGACTTTAGGTGATAAGGGAATTGTGGGTAATGAAGTCTTTTGTAGGACTACCACCGACAACTGTAAACTGGAAAGACTTTAGTGAGTATCACAAAACCGAAGCTTACAAACACACACACACACATCAGCTTAACAGAAATCTTCTTAACAACTTGCGTTTTTGTTACTTTCCTGCGGTTCTGCGTCTTTTTTGAGTAGTTCTGCCAAGCTCCTTCCAGCCATGTTTGCTGTCTCAATGCTCTCTTCCTGACCTGCATGAAGCTCTTAACTCCCGCTTCAGTCACGTGGCTTAAGCCCCTACAGCTGGGCGAGTGGTGCAGCATTCTGGGAAATGTAGTGTGGGCCCAAGCAGCCATTTTGTGGTGTGGCTGCTAACCTGGTAGGGGAAAGTAGTAGACCTCTACCACATGATCCCTTGTGATTCCACAAAACACACACATACACACACTCACACACACACACTAACAGACACACATGCAAACTGTTTTGACCGGCTCGTGGGGTCACAACATAAAACGGTAGAGACAGACAACGGTGTAGCTTGTAACAAAAATGCTATTTATTAACGACAAAGGTTGATCCAAAGGTAATTGTCTAAGGGTTTTCAATAATGCGTGGAGCGTGAAGTGTGTGTGTAGGTGAGTAGGAGCGTTTGCCAAAAGTGTGTGTGAGAGAAGCGGAAACTGAGAAGGGGACTCCCATCAGACGTAGCAGTGTTTTTATATACACACCTGGCGCCAGGTGTGGATAATCACCGCTCATCATACTCCGTTGCAGGTCCACAGCCAGCTGCCTCGATATGGCCAGTATAGGAACCACAGGCAGAGTGTCCAGGGGCATAGGGGGTCGTAACACCTCCCTCCCTTAGAAGGTTCCTCACAGGAAACCTGAAAAAAAGAAAAGAGCCCTGTGACCCCGTCCCATCTCCGGACCGCACCATCCTGGGTCCTTGAAAAACTGAAGAGCTAAGAGGAGAACAGGTCACAGAACCACTAGTATTCAAGCCAAACCCTTCTTTATTTTTACAGTTTGGTGTGCTAATTACAACAGTGGTGATCCAAACAACACTTCCCCATAGTGTTGGGATCAGCAAAACTGGTTCGAAAAGGACTGATGTGCAGTAAGGCTAGGACCTGATCCCATTTCTCAAAACGCCATGTTGCTACCGAAAGAGTGCTGCATCTTACACGTTGATTTCGCTAGCGCTTTCTTTGCAGCAGCACGGGTTTGATAGAGGTGCCTAGAGCCAAAGATATAGCCCAGCACATTAGCAGGAGGCTGCTTAGTGCTACACTCAGTGTCTGACTCCCAATAGTAAGAGACACTTTGACCATTCCCAGGTCCGGTATGGATCAACTCCACTGGGCCAGAATCTGCGCCACAACGGAACGGCCATTAAAACGGTTATATTTCCCTCTTGTGCCAGTCTGGCTGTCGACTGGAGAATCAACCCTCTCACCTTCAACAGTCTGACTGGTCGCCTCAGAACGACAACTTAAACGCTCCTGTTCCTCAGCTTCCTGTAGCTGTTTAGCTTTAGAAACAGCAGAAATGGGGAAAAAAAGGAGGGAAATGCGTTGCGCACCCATCTAGCGTGTCAGACGCCGGTGGAATGCATAACGGGTGGCGGTGCCACCTTAATAAGTTCCCAGACTCTCCCCCCAGCTAAGTCATTTCCCATGATGAGCTCTACCCCAGGCACAGGCAGAGATGCATACACCCCAACCACTTTATGGCCGGTGACTAAGCCAGAGGGAAACTGGACATGATGTAAAGGTAACTTTCTAAAAACCCATTTCAATGCCTCTAACGAGTGCATGACTTCCTGTGGCAGTCCTGGCTGAAAAAGGCAGCACACCCCCCAACAGGACAGACTGTGCAGCCCCTGTATTCCTCAGGATGCGCACAGGCAGTGGCGGACCTACCATAGAGGCAAACTAGGCAACTGCCTTAGGCCCCCACCCAGCAGAAAGCCCCCTACGACTTGCCCACCCAGGCACCGATGGGCCGATGGGCTGATGGGATGGCCCAAGTCTAAAACCAACCGGCCCTCTCGCAGATGTCGTCGGTCGCGACAGTTTTCCTTGCTTCACAGAATACATTATATACCTCTAATGATAACTACTGGGAATCACTGTCTGTTATTTATACTATTCCTAGTGACCTGTATTCACACTCATGGTTACTATTTTCTTTACTAATCTAATCTCCTTATTTGTTATTAAATGTCAATCACTCTAGCCTAATACTTGCGTGTCTCGCTCGTAGACACCCTTAACAACCCTACACACACACACATAATCACACACCCAGCATGCAACACTACCATTACCACTGATGTTTACACCCCATTGTATGTTCTGTTCTGTTCATTTCTAGTTCAAACCAGTGCCGGCGGACCTTAAGGGCGATTGTGGCGACGAGCTGCCTTCAGGAAAAGGAGATTTTTTTTCTCTGTCGGAAATTACCAAATGTCGAATCAGGCAACAGTCACGCAACAGTTGTGCTTCAGTAGGCGGCGTCCCTATTTGGGGCTAAATGGAAATCGCCCCAGATCTCTCTCACTCTAATGTTAAATCCATTCTCTTTCATAAAAGAGGGCTCTCAATGCATTTTCCATGGCTTCCGGGAGGGCTCGCCATGCTCCATTCTTTCGTCATAAGAATAAGGACGTATGTGTTTAAAAAAAACGGTCAAAGCATATTCTGTCAAGATGTCTAACATTCAGTGCAACAACTGGAGTCACTCCTTGAAAGAAACTTATTTTTAGTCGGCGTACTAATTAAGATAAATTGGCAACAAAACAATTAGGACTTCCTACACCAAATGTATCGATTCAACAGGTTTCTACAAAGGGTGGAATCCTACATCCAAGAATTGGAACGAAAGAAAATCATGGCTAGCACGCTGTGAAGTGGCTAACGCGGTCTGTATTCCTTTATTTGTAGGCTACCACTGTCACTTTTCATAGGTTGTACAGTGTGAATGTTCGCTTTTTACCCTAACACTGAGTTATTTTCTTTGTGAAGACTTATTTAGCTTTTGTAAGCCGATACTTTCGAGATCAGTCAATAAATATAGTTGGTTTTGACTTATATGTTGCCCCCTTCTTTAGGTTGTTACTGGACATATTGTATGTGTCCTGTAAAGCTATGTTGCATCATACAACATTTGGATAATGAAAAAGTGGGATAATTTAATGTGGAGCCAAATCATGTTTGCTTATGAAGGCTCCTGAATGCAACTTTCTTCCATATAACTAGCTACTGTAGCTATGTAGGTAGAGGGGAAATATTTTGATTGTGTGCTGCCATCTACTATACAAAAAGGTATTGCTGTATGAGTTAATCAGCCTACAAAAAAATTGACATTGCTTAATGTAGGTCGCCCTAATCATTATCAAAAAAATTGTGTACTCTTTCTCTGCTGACATTTATTCCTAAAGGCTCTGTAGTTATACATATAACCATCTGATACTAGCCCAGAGTTAAGCATATTCATCTAGCAAACTATACCTACCTTGGAGTGTTACAATAGCCAGTATCATTTTATTCCATGTGTCCATCCAGGCAAATTTGTGGATCCAAATGTTATTAAAAAAACATATATAATGTTATTTCTTTGTAATCATCCAAAATTATGTTAAGTGTATGGGTATTTTGCATACATTGAGTGGGCAACGCGCCATTTATTAAGTGGGCCGCTCTGACAGACAACTCCCGGGCCACTTTTTTCCCCCATTCCGCCCCTGCTTTGAGGTGGCCCTTTTTTTTTTTTGCATTAAAAGCCGGATGAAGAGGGCCCCTGGCTATGTTCGCCTTAGGCCCCCAAATGACTAGGTCCGCCACTGCGCACAGGCACACTACTTTGACCTGGCAGAGACACTGACCCTATGCTTATAAAAGGAGAGTAGTCCGCCTTCTCGCTAGAACCACCCTCATGCGAACAGGCACTTTGCGAAGCTGCAACCAAAGCCACAGTCTTAAATTGGTCGTTCTGGTATGCATGACAGTCCGATATTTTGTGTCCAGGGTTTCTTCAATAAAAGCACACAATGTCAGAGTTTCCACCAGACGCCCCACTAGGACTCCTTGCAGGAGACGCAGGGTAAGGCCCTGCCACAACAGGCCTTGGTTTACCCTGGTAGGGAGCCCTGTTCCTAAAGCCATCACCCGATCCGGTGGGCTGCATGTTACGGTGTGTCAAAGCGAACTCATCCGCAAGCACAGCTGCTTCAGCCAGTGTGTTAACATTCTGCTCATTGAGGCTTGTTGTAATCACCTCAAGGACGCAGTTCTTAAACTCATCAAGGAGGATGAGCTCCCTGAGTAATTCCAGAGAGTCTACTTGGTGAAAGGTACACCATAGATTAAATAACTCTTTTTCACGAGCAAACTCAATGTAGGTGTGCCGGTCGGAACCTCTGCCGATATGCCTCAGGAACCAACTCGTACGCCTTCAGAATCGCAGCCTTTACCACCTCTTAATCCCCGGACTGTTCAAGAGAGACAGAGGCATAGATTTTTTGGAGCCCTGCCGACCAGCTCACACTGGAGTAGTGAGGTCCAGATTTCTTCGGACCATTTCAGGGAGGTACCCATCTTCTCCAAATGAGGGAAATATTTATCTACATTCTTCTCTGAGAAGGGTGATACCATCCTGATGTGTCTACTAATGTACATTGGTGCTGTATGAGGCAGTGACTGTTCACCAGAAGTGGTTAGAATTTGAATTCCTTTGGCTGCAAGTTCTAATTCTAACTGGCAGAGGTAGAACTGCCTTTGCCGCTAATCATTGTCGAACTGCCTCTGCCTCTCAAGATTCTCGAACTCCAACTCCAACTCAAGGCTTATTCTTTGTCAATATCCTTTTCTTTTAGCCTGACTTCACTATCCGATCTGGGTGTCAGAAAGACTGAGGGTGTAACTGGATCCTCCTTTTTTGTCACCAGTACCTATCGGTCAGTCAAAACGTTTTTAATGGCTTCATACAAAGTAGCCTTTGCTCTTTTAATTTGACTAGTCAGTTCTGTTTCAAGATGCTCTGCTATTTGCATTAGCTGTTCTTATGTACATTTGTTCAACATTTCCTCAGAGGGCTGAGCATCAAACTCCTCCATGTTGAAAGACATAATTAATCACCAAAAGCAAACAGGGCACTACAAAAAAAACAGTGTACTTAACCCTTCAGGGACAGAGGCCTGTTTGACTTTTTTAGGAAGTCTAACATGCCTTGATGTTTTTGTATATTTCCCCTAGCTTTAAGTATTGATGCACAAGTGGCTTATATGATTATGTTATAGAGGACATCAGCAATAACAACATTAAAGTAAAAGGAATGTTGTAAAATAATAATAAATATTGTATTTAAATTAGTGCTGTCAAACGATTAAAATATTTAATCGCGATTAATCGCATTTTTGTCATAGTTAACTCAAAATTAATCGCGATTAATCACAATTTTGTATCTATTCTAAATGTCCCTTCAATTATTTTTTTCCATCATTTTTATTTTATTTTAATGCTCTTATCATGGAAAAGTGGATTGGCTTTCTTTATGCAATGTTTTATTTTATTGAAAAACAACATTGCCAAACAGGGTGGTGCAAAATTAAATTACAAAAACAATGAACTGTAACAGTCAGGTTACCAATAAAAGGTAAGCCTACTACTTCTGTGCTTTCAGCCAGCTGCCTGTTAATATTTTCAGACAACAGTGAAGCTCACTTCTTTTGCACAACACAACTTTAAAAGGTAAACTTTCTATTCAGAAGATTTTTATCATCCATTTCGCCGTATCGCGCTCACCATTTACTCAAACCGTAACTTTAGGCCACTACACAGTTTGCGAGGCCAAAAAGAACGTTAATAAAAAAAAAATAACAACGCGTTAATCGCGCAATACATTTTTTTACGGCGTTAAAATGGGTTTGCGTTAACGCCGTTAATAAAGCGTTAAACTGACAGCACTAATTTAAATCAAATGTAAAATCACCCTTACAAATACCTTTATTCAGAGGTGCTCAAAATTTTTACAAAAAAACATTGTAAAGATTTCGGCTAAGACCTTTGAACTCTGAAACTTGTAAACATAGGTGTTGGCTATATATATGTGAGTTTAGCATTCAGAAACTGTGCTTGCTTTTACTACTACATATTTATAATAGCAGAGTAACCTGTTTGTCTCCCAAATGTGTGCCCCTACAAATGCATATTGATGAGTTACCTGGAAGACCTCAGACAAAGACAATGGCCATTGCATAATGGCCCTGGAATATCTTTGTGGCTCACTTCCCCCAGAGGTTTTCACGCCACACCATGGCCCAATGGAGATCACTGAATCACCATTACTTATCATATGAATGGCTGTCATTTGCTAATGGGTGGGTCCTTAGGAGCAGAAAACTCACTGACAGACTGAAAAGTGTCGAACTTTATATATTTTAAAAGAAAAGGGTCCAAGGTTCATGTGGGTTTTCTTTATATGTCTGTAGGACAAAAACTTGCGGAGTTTTGACAACATGAAACAAAAAAAATCCCACCGGTGGGTAACTGTACGAGAAGTGTTTTAAGTTTAATTTTTTTCTCTTTAGACATTTTGTCAATTACTTGATTCTAAACGTTCATTGAGTTTTGAGTTTTAATTTTGGAAATTAGTGGTATTAAATGTACTGAGTAAAACTGACCTTTTTAGCCCGCCCTTGAACTTCCGCTGTTGTTGATGCTACGGCCAGGTGCTCCATGTGCTGCAGAACGACTGAGTACTGGCCTTCGTCAGTGGCAAGGTCTTCTTGTCCATGCCGCAAGAACACTTTCAGGGCTCATGGGGGATCCAGCGAGTTCCCTTGACGCTAGCTGGTGTACAAATCCACACCAAGCTGTCATGACTGCCGGGCTCAAGGCAGCCCTGACATAGAATGGGTAGAACCCACCGTAGTGATTTAAATAGTAAAAGGTTTATTTACATAGAGAAACAATCAGTATAATGAATTAAAAAGAAAGTGTTGTGCAATATGTCCAGGAGTCAGTAAAGTATTAAACAAAAGTGTAGAACACGACGAGGACGGAGGAAGTATCCATATGGAGGTCGGCGGTCAGGCATGTTCTCCCCAGGTTCTCACCACTGGATCAAAACCATACTGAACCAGATCAGCAACACACACGCAAAGTGTCAGCCAGATGAGAGAGTGTCCATTCCAAATCCCAGCTCTTATATAGTCCGGCCCATTATCTCCTTGGCACCACCCCTGCAGGAGAGACAAAACAAGCAACAGCCTAGCACAAAGGGACGGAGCCCCAGACCAGATTAGTAGGGTCGTAACAAAGCTCTTGTCTGAGAACATAGAGCTCTCGTTTGGATTTTCCGCTGAAGTGAAGTGAAGTCTTCCATATTAGATGTAGAAGATCGTATACAACAGACACCTTTGGCTCTTTCTTTTGAACGGTCAGAATTGCCAGCTCTCTAGCCTGTGAAAGTAAGAAAATAATCTTTCAAAACAATTCACTGTCTCTCTCTTGTGCCAACAGTAAACAATAATTTAGTAGGATTTTCGGTAAAACTGTCTATGAAGATCAGGCTTATAATGAATTACAGCCCCAGTATTAATTGAGCTATCCCCCACGGTGCCCCATGTTCACGGAGGCGCCATCTGCCCCAAAGGAGGTGCACTTCTTCATCCATGACCCTTCATCCTCCTCTGGGCAAACAGCACAAAATGGTGGCATCCTTGGTGGCATCCAAAACACCTCAAATGACAAAAAACAATTACATTTTACAAAAGTCTTTCTGACAAAATCAATTCTCCATTGCTAATTTGATTCAACTGTAGTCAAACTTAAATCAACTTTCTGTCTTTTGGTTACTGTTTCTGGGTTGTATCTCTAGTCAGGCACTGAGGATAGAGAGCATTCTAAGGTGTACTGTGATAAAGGAAGGAACACTAAGAAAAGCAATAGAGCATTTATACTTTTTTATTTCATACTTTCTAACTACAAATATACCAACCCACAAATGATTTGTTTTCTGTGTGTCTTATAATAAGTTACTAATTAAGTTTTATAATTATTGAACTTTAACTTTACACAAGGATAAAGCCTATAAACAGAAACAACTTTGGCATGGGAGTGCTTAACCCTTCTGGGACAGAGGCCTTTTTGACTTTTTGAGGAAGTCTCACATGCCTTGATGTTTTTGTAATTTCCCCCTAACTAAAAGTATTGATGCATTAGTGGCATATATGATTATGTTCTCAAAGAAATCAGAAATAATCACATGAGAATAAAAGGAATGTAGTAAAATCAAATTTAATGAAAATCAAATTTAAACACACCCTTACAAAAACATACATTTTTAGGTGCTCAGAGTTAAAAAAAAAAAAAAAACATTTTAAAGTTTTCGAGCTAAGACTTTTTAACTCTGAACCTTTTAATAATATGCGTTAACTATACATATGTGAGTTTTGCATTCAGAAAGTGTGTATGGTTTATCTACTACATATTTATAATTTCAGAATGACCTTTCCCTCTCCAAAATGCTTTCCCTGCCCAATGAATATTGATGAGTGAGGTGAGAACAGACCTGTGATTGCCCCTCCCCACTGTCACTGTCACCTGTCAAACACAATGGCCAATAGGGAACTGAAATGTCTCAGTTTTGAAAGTGCATTTCAGTAAGTGCATATTAGTTAGTGCATATTACAAACATCTATACTAGAAAGTGAATATTAGAAAGTGCATATTAGTAAATGCATTTTAGAAAGTGAATATTATCAACACCATTCATTACAAGAGCCAGTCAAGCGAATATAACTTACTCATCAGGAAGATCCTCAAACGCATCCTCACCGGGATCAATACGATTCACGACGTGGTTGAATTCGTCGCCAAAAGGTTTCTCCAGAACTTTCATCGGATAGATGGTCGTCTTCCTCGCTCTCCAACTCGAGTTCATCCTGGATTTGGCGGAGAGCATCAGCAGCAGAGATCGGAGGCAGCATGTTGTTTTCTTCTCAGTCGGTATGAAAACAAACAACTAGCCATGTGGACTGGCTTTTATGGGTGAAAAGGGGCGATTGCTCAGGGCTCCTCACCAGGTCATGACCCAATAGCGTCTGCCGAAAGACCTTCGCTTACAGGCTCTCTCTCACGATGTCAGCAATATTACAGATCATCTCCGCACATCTTACGTCATTGTCATATGTGGGATTTATGTCAACTCTGGTGGTGTCTGATAAGTGGCTCGAATTTGACAAATGCTTCTTCTTCTTTGGCAATGAAGTAAGCTATGTTCATCTTTATTTTCAGCTGCCTCCCCTTCTCTGTCTCAGAGAGCAGCACTTACCTCTTCAAGGCTGCTGACACTGTTCTTGATGGTTTCTCCTGTTGAGACAGGTACAGAACTCTGCACTGGATATGCCGCCGCAAGATGCTGTGTTTCGTGACGCTATCTTTCTCAAAAATCCAACCATGGGACATTCTTAAGCCAATTTACTTAAACGTTGGCCTATATGTTCTCCCTTTGCCGGCTCAAGTGGATGTTGAAGGTATGGCAGTTGTAGTCACCGTAGCAGGTTCGCTTAGTTTGTTCTCAGCTTCTGGTAGATCTAAATCTTGTGAAGAAGAAATCTCTTTCACGTTGGTTGAATCTTCAAAATCCCCCTCACCTGATTCCTCTTTCTCTTCATCTCCTTTTCGCTTAAAATAAAATCTGCATCTGTTCTTCATTTTGATGTCTGCAATGTTAACTTCTCTTTACTCACTTAAAATCCAGCAGTTCCTGCTCATTCCCACACTTTTAGTGATTGGCCTATTGCAGAGCCATAGAAAAAGATTGTTCCACACCATTGGTTGCGAATTGTAGCTCTCATTTGCATAAAGTTAAGCGGGTCGTCATGCATATGTCTATGGTCCCGACCCCGTCACTTGATTTCCATGTGAAATCGCTTTTCATCGCAATGTTAAAAAAATAATGATAATAGTAATTTCATCGCAATGTTGTTCCGTGTATTGACAACAGCCCGTCACTTGCGCACTGTGCTCCTAAATTATTTTTCAAGTTTGCATTTTTAGGTGCAAATGAGAGTGAAATACTCGCAGTGAAGAGCCCTGAGAGCTGTCGCTTCAGAAACATGCTGGGCTCGGGGTGCACTGTTCCCAAATGAGTGCAGCCGTACTCACGTACCCCTGACAAGAGTGTTAACAATACCCGCCCAGGATTGTTTCCACGACGAGAAGTCAAACCAAACACGCAACACACAAAAATCGCAAAACAACAAACCAGTGCTCAATGGAAGGAGTATACGGAGGTAGAGGATACGAGTAGCAAAAACTGAAGAAATGAACCATGCAGAATTGGGAAAAAATATATTTTGAACAAGCCCCCAATTTATGTTACGACCGGCTTGTGGGGTCGCAACATAAAATGGTAGAGACAGACAAAAGGCGTTTATTAACGACAAAGGTTGATCCAAAGGAAAAAGTCTAGGGGTTTTCAAAGATGCGTAGATGCGTGAAGTGTGTGTGTAGGGGAGTAGGAGCGTTTGCCAAAAGTGTGTGTGAAAGTAGCGGAAGGTCCACAGCCTGCTGCCTCGATATGGCCAGTATAGGGAGAGGCAGGCAGGCAGAGTGCGCAGGCGCACAGGGGGTCGTAACACTAACGGGTCGGTTGATGGGTTGGAATGTGTTGATGCGTCAGGGTTAACTCATCCCCATTCACTTTGAATGGGGTGACGTCATCCTTTGCCGAACTGAATTGTCGCTCCGTTTGGTTCGCGTGTGGAGCGTTTCATGCTTTGCTTGCGGCAAGAGATGAAGAATGTTGAACTTTCAATACATGAGGCAATACATGCGTCAGCCAATTATATTGTCTTTCATGCATAACTGACAGCACAGGCGCTAGCCAATCATATCCCGTATATGCTCACGTCTACAGAGCGGCAAGCTTAAAAAAAAAAGATGGCTGACTTAACTCCGTAGATGCCGTATTTGCACCTACAAGTTGGTTGTTTGACGTTTTTTTGGTTAGATTTTTTAAAAGTTACCGAGAAATAGACACTGTACAATGTTAAAACCCGTTTATTGTAACTGAAAAATACGTCTCATAGGATTTGCGAGGTTTCTGAGCATCCTATCTAATGATCGCATGCTACTTCTCACAGGGTAAAAGCTTGCTAGTGACGTGATTGGTTTGTTAACCTGTCAATCTCACTATAACATCTCCGGTATCAACAGAACCCCACGCGCCAGACTCCTTCTCCACCATCCGTTGGATCAACGCATTCTAACGCATCAATGTGACCGACCCGTAACGTAAGTTACGAATGTAACTATGGATCTGTGAGACCGAGGGATGACCGTCACTACGGTCTAAAATGGAATGATCACCGTTGTTCTGCCTGTCATCGAGACATATGTCAACAAAGTCATGTCCATGACCTCCGGAAGCAGAACGACGCGCGTTAATAAATAACAGCGATTGCTCCCGGTTCATCCTCCTACCTTGAGCGCCTCAGGATGGTCCGAGCGACAAGGATAGTGACGGTCATCCCTCGGTCTCACAGGTCCATAGTTACATACGTAACTTACGATCTGTTTCGACCTCACTCTGACCGTCACTACGGTCTAAAATGGGATGACACATACCAAAGGAGTCGCGAGGAACCCAGAATTAGTTATTAAAACCTCGCTCGGTCACGGACATGAGGGCAGCGTCACCGACCGGAGCCGGGCGAGATACGTCCACCCTGTAAAATCTAGTAAAAATGCATGGCGTGGACCATGAAGCCGCTGCACAAATATCGTCTGCTGCCACACCTCTGAGGGCAGCCCAAGACGTAGCCATACTCCTGGTAGAGTGAGCCCTTGTACCCGAGGGGAGCATGGGAAATAACCTATAATAAGCCCTATAAGCATGGGAAATAACCTCCACCAGCCAATGAGACAGCCTCTGTTTGGAAAGCGGCAGTCCCCACTTTGCCGCCCCATAGCAGACAAACATCTGAGAATGCGTCCCCCTCAAAGGCTGAGTACGTGCCAGATAAGCCCTCAAGGCCCTGACTGGGCAAAAAGTGAGCAGCCTATCCTGCTCTGCTTGTGAGGCAGAGGAAGGCTGGAATTGGGTCAGCACCAGAACTTGGTTGATGGACCACTGATTAAGAACCTTCGGCAAGAAAGCTGGATTTGGCCAAAGTGCCTCCTGCCTGCCACCTTAGACAGTCATCACTGATGGAGAGAGCACACAACTCCCCGACTCGACTGGCCGAACAGAGAGCCAGGAGAAAAGCCTTAAGGGACAAAGATCGTAGATCTGCGTCTGCAATAGGCTCATAAGGACCTTCAGTGAGCGACGTGAGAACTGTAGGCAGATCCCAGCTTGAGGCCCGCAAAGTGCACCCTGGGCGTAACCGGCGGGCTCCCTTCAAGAACTGGCTGATCAAAGGATGCCTACCCAGGGATCTGTTGTCTGCCCCATGTTGAAAGGCTGAAATGGCCGAAGCATAGACCTTTATTGTATTTACTGCCTTGCCTTGATCCAAATGGGACTGCAAGAAGCGTAAAACTTGTGGCACAGGGCAAACTGCTTGCTCAAGACCCATGCCAGCACACCAGTCTGAAAAAATCCTCCATCTGAGAGCGTAGCAAGCTCTAGTAGATAGAGCCCTGGCGTTATTGAGCGTCTCTTGCACAGACCCATCTAGACTCATTCTCAGCGATGGACTCTGTAGGGGCCAAACCCATAGACGCAGGGCACCTGGGTTTCGAATGCCAGATCCGCCCGTCCCCTTGTGACAGCAGATCCGCTCTGCACGGTAGCTGCCAAGGCTGACCCTGCAGCAGCTGGAGAAGGCTCGAGAACCAAGGTCTCGCCGGCCACCGTGGCGCAACAAGCAGGACTAAGACCACTTTTACACATAGCCGGGTATTTACAGAAACGAATATTTCTGCCCCTCCGTTTTCAAAAATAATGTCGTACACACAAGGTCGTTTTCAAACAAGTTTCTGTTTACATGAACCCGCATATACCCCCTAAAACGCCATCATAACTATGCCAAACTTGTAGGTTTGCATAAGTAGGCTAATCTATTAAATTGACTTTGAGTCCTTGATCCTGAAGTGGATCCTTTACGTTTATCTGGGCTACTACACCAGGTAGAGAAGATGGAATGTAAAACTCGTTGTCCAATGGTGGAGGTGCAGGGGATACCTTTGTTAAAGCCAAAAGTCACACACTGGGGAAGGGTTGAGAGATTCAGTTATAGGGTTGAAAGAATGCAAGCCTGTGTTTGCATTCGTATAAATAAGCACTACCTTAACAGCATACATGATCAGCTAGCAAACTAACTGTAAACATAGGACGCTCACCTGACGTGATGCATTTTTTGTCGCATACTGTGACGTTTGAGAAACTAAAACTCCGTTTGAACCAGTGCACACGCAAACACAAAAACGGAGTTTTCAGAAATCTCCACTTCGGCCGGAGTTTTTAGGAATGATCGTTTTCCGTGATAAAACCTCAGTTTTTGTGTAAATGAAAGGCCAAACCGCATGAAAATATCTGCGGGTTCGCACCGTGTAAACGGGGTCTGAATGTTGGCCCTCTCTGATCCTCTGGTGGACATGTGCCACGAGAGGGAGTGGAGGAAAAGCATACAACAAGCCTGTTGGCCAGTCTTGAGACAGAGCATCCAGGCCCAAACTTCCCCCCTGCCCTATGAGGGAATACCATTCCCGGCAGTGTGATGTCTCTGCTGACGCGAAGAGATCCACCTGGGCAACACCGTACCGCATCCAGACCTGGCTGATGACGGCTGTGTTCAGTCTCCATTCTCCTAGGAGTGGCCCCGTCCTGGAGAGAATGTAGCCCTGCCAGCTGGCGGCAGCCCACATTAAACTGGGGGCGTTGAGACGACGCACCTAGCAGGCACACACAAGCAGTACAAACAAAACAATAAACTACTTACCGTGCAATGTAGGACAAACAGCCACAAATTCACGAATTCAAGAGAAGCGCTAGGCAGTCTGAGCAGTGTCAGACAGGCTACAAGATTTCCGGCTGCAAACAGCAGTAAAACACATAACAAAAGTAATACGGCGGCCCACACCAGTGCGCGAATGCACTTAGTAGGCTCGCACAAAGCCCACGGCTGCGAACAGCAGTATAGGCACAATGTAAACAAACTCAAATCACCCGGAAATCTAGCGCATTTCATTCAACAAAAAAGTACCTAAAAAAAACGAGCTGAGCACAGCTCAAACACACAAACCACATCAACTCTCAGGGGCACAAGGCACCTCTACCATTTAGGTAACGAATTGTTAGAATGAAATGTAATTTAATCAGGACTTACCTGAGATATGTAGTCTCATTTAAGCAAACTCACGGTCTCGTATGAGGCGATCAAGGTGAGAGGATGAACCGGGAGCAATCGCGGTTATTAATTAACGTGTGTCATTCTGCTTCCAGAGGTCATGGACATGACTTTGTTGACATATGTCTCGATGACAGGCAGAACAACGGTGATCATTTCATTTTAGACCGTAGTGACGGTCAGATTGAGGTCGAAACAGATCACACACACTTACAAGTGTAGCGCCCCTGTACTCAACAAGGAGCGGAACAATCTATGTCTATGGTTCAGGTTATGATATTGATATACGATAACGGTTAAGGGCTAGTCATAGGCTTGGCATTGGAGGGGGGAGAAAACTGACAACAAGACCAGTCTATCTAGAAATAAATACAATGGTTTTAATAAATATAATGATATAATAATAACACTAATAATAATAAGAATAAGAATAATAAGAATAATACAAAAGAAAAGAGAGCTCTATTAATTATCAAATAAAATACAATTGAACAGACAAAACAAATAGTGTGTGTAATGGTGTAATCATTGTACGTGAAGCTTTGCTGATTCCAGTCCGGAAAAGTATTTCAGCTTATCTTGGGTAGCTCGCCATCCAATGTTCGAGGTAAACAAAAAAACAATCTGCGTACAGCAGGTCAACAGAACAATTAACTATCAACAAATCTAAAATGTAAATATTCAAAGGGTTCCGATCTCTCACACACGCACTGTGCGCGAGCCGCGGAACACTCCACTCCAACGGCCCTCCCCAACGTCTGTTATATCTACATTAGCCTATTTGGTATATTGCTATAAGTTAATGGCCTGTAAATTAATACCTTTATACATTCCCCAATTCCCCTATACAAAGACATATAACTCAGATTCAATATAAACACTTATATCACACAACATATAACATATATCATTCTTGATTCAACAATAACAGCTATAATTTCCCTGATTCAACTATCCTGAACCATTCAACTCCTCATTCGATAATAACACTAATATTTCCTTTAACATACACACATATCAATCTACATTTAACAATACTATATACACAAACATTAAAAGAAATTCTCCGGTTTTAATTATTTAAATTGGCTAAATGAAACGGTCAGTTTTATTACTCACCGGAGATCCGATCAAATATCAAAAACAGTTCACGTTCCTTCGTCAAAGAAAACAAGTAACAAAGTCAAGTAAAGTAATTTATAACAAAGAAATGTTAATGAATGAGAAAAAAAAAGAGGGTTTCGAGGAGCAGAAATCAATAAGGGTGAATCAATGGTGTCAAGGAAAAGTATTAATAAAAGAAAAACAAAAGATCTCCTTGTAGACGGACGCGTGAAAGATTAACACGTGTCTATTTTACCCATTTATTCAGGTGGGTTACACAAGCAAACACACACACTTACACAAACAATCACACACATACACACACACACACTCTAAAACACCCAGACAAACACACACACTTTCTTAAACACCCACTTACACATAGACACTTACACACTCTCGCGCACGCTCACGCGCACCCACACACACACACACACATACACTTACTCACACAAACACACAAAAAGAACACAAACATGTACTTACACAGACACACACCCACACACACATACACACAAACACACTTACAAACACAAACACACACATAATTACAAGCAAACACACACAATTACAAGCAAACTTACACACACAATTACAAGCAAACTTACACACACAATTAGAAGCAAACTAACACACACACTCCCACAGACACACATTCACACTTACAGACACACTTGCAAACACACACACTTAAACACGCCATACTTGCAAACCCAGACACTTACACAAACTTACACTCATTCACCATGCAAACCACCTTGTAACAATATTATTGATCCTCACATGCAGTGCCTTGCATAAGTATTCACCCCCCTGGATGTTTTACCCTTTTATTGCTTTTGACTAAATCAGTCATGGTCAATATAAGTTGGCTTTTTTGACAAAGAAATCTCAAAATAGCCCTCTTTAATGTCAGAAAACAGATTTCTACACAGTTATGTAAATTAAATGCAAATATGTAATGAAAATAAGTATTCACTCCCTTTAAATAGACTGACCTAATTCAACAGAAGTCCAGCATATTGGTGCTAGAAGTCTCACAATTAGTTAAATGGGGATCAGTGTGCAGTGAATGTGTCTCAAGTGATTGTAGTATAACGACACCTGTGTCTGGAAGGTCCATTCACTGGTCAGTATTCAGTAATCAGTATTCCTGGCTACTGTTACACCATGACGACCAAAGATCACTCTAAGAAACTCAGAGAAAAGGTTCATGAAAAGTATAGGTCAGGGGAAGAATACAAAATGTCCAAGGCACTTCCCTGTAAGCAAAATGACGTCCCCTCGACGTCCTGTAATGACTCTCTGAACGTTCTAAAAACGTAAATGTTTATGGTTCCCTTGACAACTCTAGTTTTGCACGACGTTCCAAGACCGTCCCAAGGACGATGCAGTGACAATTTGGAAACGTTTTCTATAGGTCCTGGGGACGTTCTGCAGGACGTTGCAAGAACGTCCCTAGGACATTGTGTTGATTTCTGGAAAACGTGTTTCTATAGGTCCTGGGGACGTTCTGCAGGAAGGTGCAAGAACGTCCTGAGGGCATTGTGGTGACTTCTGGGAAACGTGTTTTAGACGTCCTGGGGACGTTATTCAAGGACGCACCGCGGACGTAGCAGGCACGGTGGGGGTAACGACCGTTTTTGCTGAGCTAAATGAAAAAAATAAAAGAATCGCGGGCCGTCATTTTGCGCACAGGGCACACACAAACACACACACAAGTTCAAGTTCAGGTTTATTTATATAGCACATTTCAAATGATAGACAGAAAAAGGAATCATTACGGAAAACCCTCAATGCGTAGTGACTGAGATCGCTACAATATGCTTTTCCTCAAACCCTCGGAAAAAATGACTAAGTTTGTTGGCTGTCTCACCCTGTGATACACGTGTTAAAGTGACAAAATAGTAATCAGACAGTGGTAGTACAGTAGGTAGAGAAGAGGTTTAGTAATAGGAAGGTTGCCGGTTCAATTCTCAAGCGTGTGTAGGAAGCCAGCATCCTCGGGAATATTGTCAAACTCCACATCAACACAGTGTCTGAAAAAAGTCACCCTCCAAACCAAGCCACTTTTGTAGGCTTGTCCTGTATGTATTCCATCGTGCAGTGGCGAAATAATTTACATTCTCGTACTTGACTGAAGTAATATGAATATAACATATGCATTTGCATTTGCCTTTCAATTTTTTAAAGAGTTTTTTAAGACACTTTGGTATATTATCTTCGTCGTCCGTAGTGCTCGACGAAGACATGGTGGTCGCCATCTTGCCACTCTGTTGAGAAAAAGCAGCCCTCTCATTGGTGTAGCATGATCACGTGTCGAACCGTGGCACGGCTCCCGACCAAAATCTTATTACGCTCTGAAGACCCTAGTTCTGCATAAAACAAAGACATACAGACAATCGACTGAAATTTCAGCGACAAACTTTTTTTTGGTAACTAACCACGACTTGTTCTTTTTTATAAGCTAAAGATATTGTAGATGCCAGTGAGTGGAGCGGGATTCATTTTCTAAAGGACTTTTCGTGCTTCACCTTGCGGCCTATTACAAGCAAACACCCATACACTTACACACACACATAGACCCTCAAACAGACTTACATACAAGCACACACAAACACACACTTACACACATACATACAACTGCACACACACAAACCTACAAACGTACACACACTTACAAATACACACACACACACAAACACACAAACTTCCATACACTTCCCCAGACACACACTCACACACACACACACACACACTTACAGACACACTTGCAAACATACACCTACAAGCACATACACACACACACACGCACTTAAACACACACAGACAAACTGACAAATATACACTTACACAAATTCACACAAGCACACTGAAAAAAACACATAAACTTACTTACAAACACAAACACAGACGCTTACACCCAGGGCTGTAGTTGAGGGTAAACCCACGTAAACGCCGTTTTCGCACCTTTGGAATTTTGGAAATAGCGTTTACGCATCTCTAAATATCGTTTATGCACCTCAAAGTTCCATGGGCATTGTATTACGCCGTTGGAATAATCAGAACACCTACATTTCAAATTGTGGAACATATAAATGCTGTAGTCATCATTTTCATCTGTGCTGTACTATGGTCTGTGACCCACCAATCAGTGTCTTTGCTGCGGCGGTGACACTAATCAGGATCCGGGAAGTATGTAAACACATAGGCTACACATTGTGAATTAAGCTGCCTGCCTACCACGGAATGGATTAATTAGCCATGGATATCAGGCGATTTTTGAAGAGACTATCGAGTGCTCCCACTCCAACAGATGCCCGCAAAAGGCCTGAAGTAAAAAAGTAAGACTGAAGAAGATCAATTCACGTTTTTAAACGTTGTTTTGGTTCAGACAACATCGCATTAAAACAGGGATAAACTCTATTAGTAACATGCTTGCGATTACGATGATGTAGGTAACAAGCCAGCCTTCCTGGTCCCATCTAAATAGGCCTAATAAAACGTAAATTATTTCAGCAATTGAAGATGCATGAGTAATTATCCACACGCATATCGCCATAGATAAATAGCTAATAATAAGCTAATTAATTAAAAATTGTAGACAGATTCTTTGCAAGGCAGTTAGACATAGCTAAGTGAATTGCTAGGTGAAATGTTTTAGCTTAGCTATATAATCTTCCATTTCGAGGTCAAGGTAAAATATAAGTCTAGAAGGAGGGCAACTGCAGAACAAGCATAAACCCAACCGGTGAGGCAGAGGCATAGTCATAGACATAAACGTTCATTGATGTGCATTCATGTCTATGGGCAGAGGTACTGTTTGCCTTCCCTTCGTGTATTTTCACTTCGTTTTAATGTCAGATCAGCAAGACTAGTAGTTTCTACGCATGCGCTCAACCCAGTTTGCGAGGGCTTGCGCAATCCGAGATGAGGCACAGCTCATTGCTGCCTCACCGTCTCGCTGTCTCCTCTCAGTTTGATTATATAAATGCTCACAATGATTGGAATCATGCAGAAAATACATTTATAGTACAGATCAGTAGAAATTTGTATTTTACTTTCATTATGAATTGTGTTGTTGTGTTGACATTGGAGGTTTCTCCAATGGTAAAAGAACAGGGGAAGTGTTTAATTGCAGCATGGTTTCTTTTTATATTATACTTTTCAGCTGTAACACCCAGGGCCTGTTTCTAGAGGCCTTAATATTTTTTTAAGGTCCTATAGAGGTCCTTTCTTTTGTCTTCCCCTCCACCCCCTTCATTGTTGTGAGGCCTACACATACTTTTCTTTACTGTTTTCTTGAAATGTAATAAACAACAAACACATTTATTCACTCTCATTGATTCAGTACGACTTTAACTAATAACATAATGGAATATATAGCCAGGACAGCCTTGCAGAGTCGCAACGCTTTGTGTTGCGTTGCTTCGCGTCGAGGTCTGTCTGATCACAAAATGTGTAGTTTACCCACCTCTAATTTTACCACTACAGCACTGCTTACACCCATATACTTACAAACACAAACAAACACACTAAAACACATCCTTACACACACACACAAACAAACACACTGAAACACCCACTCTCACACACACACATATACATACAAACCCGCACAGATGCAAACACACAGAAATACACACACTCATATATACAAACTTGAAAAAACTCTTATAGGAAATAGCTAATAGTTGTTTTTTTCTCAATACAGCCTGTCAAACTGCAGTATTGCAGAAGAGGGCTTCAGTTCTCTTGCATTAGCACTGAGATCAAACCCCACACACATGAAAAATATGTGTCTGAATGGGAGTAAAACAGGAGATTCAGGAGTGAAGCATCTTTCTGCTCTTCTGGAGGATCCCAACTGTAAACTGGAAATACTAGAGTGAGTATCACAACACCAAATACTGAGTTGCTATCTCCGAGAACTGTCATAATCTTCACATGTAAAGGGTCACTTTTAATTCAACAGTGAACTTTTTTATCACTCTTCTTTTCTCGTTGTTATCACACACACTCACACACACAAAAAGACACACACACACACACTTACACACTCTTACACATACTTACAAACACACACACTTGCAAACACGCACACACACACGCTTACAAACAAGCACATACACACACACACACACACACACACACACACACACACACACTTAAACGCACACAGACAAACTCACAGAAGTACATTTGCACAAACTTGCACATTAACAAAAACACCTAAACTTACTTAAAAACACACACACACGCTTACACACACCTGCTAACAAGCACACACACACACACACACACACACACACACACACACACTAAAACACCCCCTTACACACTCACACACACATATATACATACAAACACGCACAGATGCAAACACACAAAAATACACACACTCATATACTATATACAAACTTAAAAACACAGACAAACACAATATACATTAATTTAATATACATTTACATTCCTTTTCACATTTTTTCAGTCTAAAAGGAAATAGCTAATATTTGTCATTTTCTCTCTACAGCCTGGCAAACTGCAGTATTACAGAAGAGGGTTTCAGTTCTCTTGCATTAGCACTGAGATCAAACCCCTCTCACATGAATGGGCTGGGGCTGAATGGGAGTAAAGCAGGAGACTCAGGAGTGAAGCATCTTTCTGCTCTTCTGAAGGATCCCAACTGTAAACTGAGGGTACTACAGTAAGTATCACCAGCCCAAATACTGAGTTGCTATCTCAGTGAAATGCCATGATCTTCACATGTAAAGGGTCACTAATAATTCAACAGTAAACTTCTTATCACTCTTCTTTTTACGTTGTTATCGCACACACTCACACACACACACACACATACATACCTACAAACACACACAAACTTACACAAACACACACACACACACATCCACAGACACACACACACACACTTACGCACAGACACTTACACACACACTTGCAAACACACACACTTATAAGCAAACGCACACACACACACACAGTTTTACACCCACACACTTTCAGACTAGCACACACACTTTCACACACACACTTACAAACACTCACACACACTCACTCACACAAACAGGTTCTTACAAACACACACACGAACACACTTATACACACACACAAACACGTGCTTACAAACACACACACACACACACATACACAAACACACTTATACACACACACAAACACTTACTTACAAACACACACACGAACACTCTTTAAAACACTGAACTACACACACTCACACACACTCACACACTCACACACACACTTCCACACACTTCCGCAGACACACACTCACACACTTCCAAACACGCACACACTTACACACACTTCCGCAGACACACACTCACACACTTCCAAACATACACACACTTACAAGCAACCATACACAAACACACACTTACACACACTTACACAGACAAACACTCACACACTTCCATACACACACTTCCACGCACTCTCTCTCACACATACACACTTAAAAACACACTTGCAAAAAAACACACGGTAACACTTTCTATGAAGCCCAGCGTTATAAGGCCCTATAAGGTGGTTATGATGTGCCGTGAAGACCTATATACATAGTTATAATGAGTGCCACAATGACTTATCTAGTTTTTAAAGGTATTATGAATGTTCTTATAGTGCTTCATATATGCAGGCTTCATAGGATTCATGATTACCCACACAAACCTATGATCACATATTTATAATGCATCATTTTATCTTAGATTATAACCATTTATAATTAATTGACATAACGTTTCAGAGCAGTGGATATGAGTCATTGTGGAGATGCTAAACATAGTTATAAAGAGTGCTACAATGACTTAAAGCTACTTTTAAATGTCATCATTAATGTCCTTATAGGACCTTATAAAGGCAGGTTTCAAAGCAAGTGTTACCCGACAGTCACATATTTATAATGCATTATTCCGTCTTTAATTATAACCATTCATAATTAACTTATATAATGTATCATAAAGGTGATTATGAGTCATCATGAAGACATTATACGTAGTTATAAAGAAGCTATAAGTCATTGTAGCAATCGCTATAAGTCATTGTAGCAATCGCTATAAGTCATTATTAAGGCCCTTATAATGTCCTTATAGGGCCTTATAACACTGGGCTTCATAGAAAGTGTTACCGCGATTTTTTTTCCGTTCCAATTCTTGGATGTGGGATTTCCCTCCCTTTTTAGAAACATGTTGAATGGATACAATTGGTCTAGCAAGTCTTAATTGTTTTGTTGTCAGTTTATCTTCATTAGTACGCCGACAAAAAAGGAGTTTCTGTCAACGAGCAAATCGAGTTGTTCCTCGGAACGTGAGCCATCTTGACAGAATATGCCTCGGTCGAAGCTGTATAACATTCTTATAAGCTTTTACTTAATTACTTATGACGAAAGCATGGAGGAGCAAGCCCTCCCGGAGGTCATAGAGAATGCATTAAGAGCTCTGTTTTGTGAAAAAGATGGATTTAACATGGTAGTCAATGAGAAAGGCCATTTGAAGCACGACTTTTGCCTGATTTGACAATGACATTCAGAGGCAGATCAGACGGTCTAGTGGTAGAATCCGACAGAAAGAAAATATTTACATTTACATTTAGCAGACGCTTTTATACAAAGCGACTTTTTTGTATTAATTTTGTATTCATATTCAACGACTGATTGAGACCAGGCTTCCACTTTAGGTATTATCAGCATTGTCAACTCTGGGCATATTAAGTATAGCAGTTCTACATCCAAACCTGGAATATGTGTTTCAGGTCCTCCTGTTCACACTTGGTAAACGGGTCACTGACAGCATCTGGTTTACATCTCTGCATTTCGCCTCTGTGTATAAAGCATTGAGAAGATAACAGCATTAGAGCCTGAAAGTGTGATAAATTAGGTGAACAACAAACCCCATTGTAATTCAATTCTGCTTTGTATGGTGCTTTGTTTAAAAAGCATCATTAAATAAAATGTAGTTGTATGGGTCTTTCAACATTCTCTGTGCGGATTTATTAAACCCTAAAATCCATAATGTTCTATGGAGTCTGATGAGACATTTGCAGTTAAATGATGTGTGACAGATAGTGCTTAAAATATGGTAAAGAGCCATATAAAGGGTTCAACAGGTGCGTGGCTCAGTTCTTAAATTTGGTTGTCACAGGTGCATTGAAAGAAACCAAGGCGTAAAGACAAGGCAAAAATGGCTTGCAAGAACACTGGTTGAGTCCATCACACAATTATTCATCACAGAGCCATAACTAGTTTCCCAGCATCTTTTTATTCTACAGCATATACAGTAGGCCAACTGATTATTACACCCTTTCTCCAAAATGGAACCTGATGAGTAGCGTGATCTTCTACACCAAGGAGTTGCAGTTTGTTTGTCTGTCTGTTTGTCTTTAAACAGAATTATGCAAAAACGGATCTTGATCTTTCTGCAATATCCTATGTTGTTTTTGTAAGTCCTCAGATTGTTTACCTTTAATCCATGCTGCCACTTAATAAGAACCATCATATGTGGTTGTTTTGGGGACTTGCCTAACTACATCTATGGCATCACTATTTTGGAAGTTGATGATGCAATTCCGAGTTGTCGCTTTCCTGATACCCTTTCTAAAAATATGAAAACTTTTAAAACTCTATCTGTTGATTTGTTCGTTTTGCTGTTTACTCTTGATCCTCTTAATTCACTCTTTCATTACATCATGCTGTAAGCTAAGATAATGTACCTTTTAGCCCCTAGAGTCATTGATCCATCCTTGACATCTCCATGTTTGAAGTTGATGTAACGATCATCTGACCGGTCACTCTTCATGGACACACAAGTGGGAGCAGGTGATGGAGGTCTCTCATGATGGATTGGGCTGTGGTATAAAAGGCATCAATTATTTCCTAGGGAGCTGGCATGTTCTACGTGTTGATTTGTTGCAGTTCTTCACAATGTTTTATCTAGATAATCTACATCTACTATTTGTTTCCATAGTACTGTGAGATATGATAATCATCATTAACTGTCATAAAAGTGTCTCCATTTTATTGATATTAGTTCTTCTTTCCAGTTAAGCTTTCTGTCACAATTATTCATCACAGAGCCATAACTAGTTTTCCAGCCTCTTGTTAGTCTACAGCATATAGGCCCAATGATTATCTTATTCTCTTTTTTCCCAAAATAGAACCTGATAAGTAGCGTAATCTCCTCCACCAAGGAGGTGCAGTTTGTGTGTCTGTCTGTTTGTCGTTAAACAGAATTACGCAAAAACGGATCTTTGTCTTTCTGCAATATCCTTTGTTGTTGCTGTAAGTCATCAGTTTGTTTACCTATTATCCATGCTGCCACTTAATAACAACCATCATATGTGGTTGTTTTGGAAACTTGCTGAACTACATCTATGGCATCACTATGTTGGAAGTTGATGATGCATTTCCGAGTTGTCGCTTTCATGATTCCCTATTAAAATATGAAAACTTTTAAAAATCTATGTGTTGATTTGTTCTATTTGCTGTTTTCTCTTGATCCTCTAAATTAACTCTTTCATTACATCATGCTGTAGGCTGAGGAAATGTACCTTTTCGCCCCTGCAGTCATTGATCCATCCTTGACATCTCTGTGTTGGAAGTTGATGTAACGATCATCTGACCGGTCACTCTTCATGGACACACAAGTGGGAGCAGGTGATGGAGGTCTCTCATGATGGATTGGGCTGTGGTATAAAAGGCATCAATTATTTCCTAGGGAGCTGGCATGTTCTACGTGTTGATTTGTTGCAGTTCTTCACAATGTTTTATCTAGATAATCTACATCTACTATTTGTTTCCATAGTACTGTGAGATATGATAATCATCATTAACTGTCATAAAAGTGTCTCCATTTTATTGATATTAGTTCTTCTTTCCAGTTAAGCTTTCTGTCACAATTATTCATCACAGAGCCATAACTAGTTTTCCAGCCTCTTGTTAGTCTACAGCATATAGGCCCAATGATTATCTTATTCTCTTTTTTCCCAAAATAGAACCTGATAAGTAGAGTAATCTCCTCCACCAAGGAGGTGCAGTTTGTGTGTCTGTCTGTTTGTCGTTAAACAGAATTACGCAAAAACGGATCTTTGTCTTTCTGCAATATCCTTTGTTGTTGCTGTAAGTCATCAGTTTGTTTACCTATTATCCATGCTGCCACTTGATAACAACCATCATATGTGGTTGTTTTGGAAACTTGCTGAACTACATCTATGGCATCACTATGTTGGAAGTTGATGATGCATTTCCGAGTTGTCGCTTTCATGATACCCTATTAAAATATGAAAACTTTTAAAAATCTATGTGTTGATTTGTTCTATTTGCTGTTTTCTCTTGATCCTCTAAATTAACTCTTTCATTACATCATGCTGTAGGCTGAGGAAATGTACCTTTTCGCCCCTGCAGTCATTGATCCATCCTTGACATCTCTGTGTTGGAAGTTGATGTAACGATCATCTGACCGGTCACTCATCATGGACACACAAGTGGGAGCAGGTGATGGAGGTCTCTCATGATGGATTGGGCTGTGGTATAAAAGGCATCAATTATTTCCTAGGGAGCTGGCATGTTCTACGTGTTGACTTGTTTCAGTTCTACACAATGTTTTTTCTTCATAATCTACATCTACTATTGGTTTCCATAGTACTGTGGGATATGATAATCATCATTAACTGTCACAAAAGTGTCTCCATTTTATTGGTATTAGTTCTTCTTTCCAGTTAAGCTTTCTGTCACAATTATTCATCACAGAGCCATAACTAGTTTCCCAGCATCTTGTTAGTCTACAGCAGGGGTGGGTAATTCATTTTCCCAAGGGGCCACGTATGAAAATGTTTACAACTCCATGTGTTGATTTGTTCTTTTTGTTGTTTTCTCTAGATCCTCTAAATTCACTCTTTCATTACATCATGCTAAGATAATGTACCCTTTAGCCCCTTCAGTCATTGATCCATCCTTGACATCTCCGTTTTGGAAGTTGATGTAACGATCATCTGACCGGTCATTCTTCATGGACACACAAGTGGGAGCAGGTGATGGAGGTCTCTCATGATGGATTGGGCTGTGGTATAAAAGGCATCCATTATTTTCTCGGGAGGGAGCTGGCATGTTCTACGTGTTGACTTGTTTCAGTTCTACACAATGTTTTTTCTTCATAATCTACATGTACTATTTGTTTCCATAGTACTCCGAGATATGATAATCATCATTAACTGTCACAAAAGTGTTTCCATTGTATTGGTTCATCTTTCCAGTTAAGCTTTTTTCATAAGAGAGCTTTAATTTGTCATCCAACCTCTTGTTAGTCTACAGCAGGGGTATCCAATTAAAATTCTAAGGGGTCCAGTTTCAAAAAAATTCCTCAAGCTTGGGTCCGGAGGTCTATCACACATTTTTTATGACCGTTGATTTCACTGATATATGACTGCATGTGTTTTAAGAACCAACAGTCAAGGTGTGCATTATGATTCAGGGGCATATTTAGCCGATATAAGTACTTTAGGCGCTAGTAATATCAGTGTATGTTTGGTCAACAACTGACTATCAGATCAAATGAAGGTCTACATTTCTCTGTGAGATGTGATAATCATTAACTTTCACAAAAGTGTCTACATTTCATTGGTATTGGTTCATCTTTCCAGTTAAGCTTTTTTCATAAAAGAGCTTTAATTTGTCATCTAACCTCTTGTTAGTGTACAGCATTAAGGCCTACAGAATATCTTTCTCCAAAATGGAACCTGATGAGTGGTGTAATCCTCTTAGCCAAGGAGGTGCAGTTTGTTTGTCTGTGTTTGTCATTAAACAGAATTTCGCAAAAACAGATCTTTGTCTTTCTGCAATATTCTATGTTGTTGCTGTAAGTCCTCAGTTTGTTTACCTTTTACCCATGCTGCCACTAAATAGGAACCATCATCTGTGGTTGTTGTCGGGACTTGCTTAACTACATCTATGGCATCACTATGTTGGAAGTTGAGGTGCATTTCCGTGTTGTCGCTTACCTGATACACTTTTAAAGAATGAAAACGTTTACAACTCCATATGTTGATTTGTTGTTTTTGTTGTTTTCTCTTAATCCTCTAAATTCACTCTTTCATTACATCATGCTGTAAGCTAAGATAATGCACCTTTTAGCCCCTCCAGTCATTGATCCATCCTTGACATCTCCATGTTGGAAGTTGATGTAACGATCATCTGACCGGTCACTCTTCATGGACACACAAGTGGGAGCAGGTGATGGAGGTCTCTCATGATGGATTGGGCTGTGGTATAAAAGGCATCCATTATTTTCTCGGGAGGGAGCTTGCATGTTCTACGTGTTGATTTGTTTCAGTTCTACACGATCTTCATCTACTATTTGTTTCCATAGTACTATGAGATGTGATAATCATTAACTTTCACAAAAGTGTCTACATTTCATTGGTATTGGTTCATCTTTCCAGTTAAGCTTTTTTCATAAAAGAGCTTTAATTTGTCATCCAACGTCTTGTTAGTGTACAGCATTAAGGCCTACAGAATATCTTTCTCCAAAATGGAACCTGATGAGTGGTGTAATCCCCTTAGCCAAGGAGGTGCATTTTGTTTGTCTATGTTTGTCGTTAAACAGAATTACGCAAAAACAGATCTTTGTCTTTCTGCAATATCCTATGTTGTTGCTGTAAGTCCTCAGGTTGTTTACCCTTTACTCATGCTGCCACTTAATAAGAACCATCATCTGTGGTTGTTGTGGGGACTTGCTTAACTACATCTATGGCATCACTATGTTGGAAGTTGCTGATGCATTTCCGTGTTGTCGCTTTCCTGATACACTTTTAAAATATGAAAACGTTTACAACTCCATGTGTTGATTTGTTCTTTTTGCTGTTTTCTCTTAATCCTCTAAATTCACTCTTTCATTACATCATGCTATAAGCTAAGATAATGTACATTTTTGCCCCTCCAGTCATTGATCTATCTGTGACATCTTCGTGTTGGAAGTTGATGTCACGATCATCTGACCGGTCACTCTTCATGGACACACAAGTGGGCACAGGTGATGGAGGTCTCTCTGGATGGATTGGGCTGTGGAATAAAAGGCATCAATTATTTCCTAGGGAGCTGGCATGTTCTCTGTGTTGATTTGTTGCAGTTCTACACAATGTTTTATCTATATAATCTACATCCACTATTTGTTTCCATAGTACTGTGAGATATGATAATCATCATTAACTGTCATACAAGTGTCTCCATTTTATTGGTATTGGTTCCTCTTTCCAGTTAAGCTTAAGCATAATTATTCATCACAGAGCTCTAAGTAGTTATCCAGCCTCTTGTTAGTCTGCGGGCCTCATTTATAAAACGTACTTACGCACAGAACTGATCTTAGACTGTACGTGCGATCAAATCCACGTCTAAGTACAGATTTATAAAAACCGTCTTAGACGTAGAAAAGGACGTATCTCTACGTCTGGTTTCAGTTCGTGTAAGTACATTTCCTTGCGGCAATACTGGAGTACTGCAGGAATTCAGGACTCTCCGAGCGCCGACAGCCGACAAGCAGTTTAATTTGGGCTAATGGTGAAAGGCCAAATTAATGTTTCGCTCAATAAAATCAAATAAACTATTAGAATAATTTACACATGACTGAGATTCACATCTTATAGGTATTCCGTTTTAATTTCACAAGTGTAAAACATTTCGCTCAAACTTATAGCCTATAAGAAGACTAATAGTGGCTTAGTTTTCAGTAGGAGATATGGCTGCATTGGCGTTGTTAGAGCATATTGCCAACTGCGCAATAAGGAGAGAGAGGGTTTTTTTTGTGATCGCGCAGACTTTTTGACACAGGATGATGTTTGTCTGATAAGCAGGTACCGCTTGCCGAGAGCGTTGCGCCCAAATGGCCTCTCGTCTAGAGAGGCGCACCAGAGTCAACCAGGCCATACAAGTTCAGGTATTGTCCGTTCTTGGATTCCTGGCTACAGGAACGTTCCGATGAGAAATTTGAGACCAGTCGAGCAATCCCCGTCATCATTAAGCAGAATTTTGCCCGATGTTCTTCGCAGTATACTATCCCATATGCCCGCAATTTATTAGATTTCCATACAGTGCCCAGCAAAATGTGAAAGAGGATTTCCTGCGTAATACAGGGTTCCCTTCGCACACTCAGAAAGCCTAGAAAGCCCACTTCAATACAGCACATGCAGGTCGGTAGTGGAGCGCACCAAAGCCTTGGTGCTGCTGCCGCAGATGCGGCTTCTGCTGCTCGTGCCACAGGTGCTGGTGCTGTCAAATACTTTGCTTTTGCCAATACGCCACCAGACAGGCTTTCTAATGATGTTTTGGCCCGCATCTGCTGTTCCATCAGCAGAACGTCGATGTCAGCTTCACTTTAATTCTTCTGTTTACATGTTTCTTTCTTGCTTGCCACTGTCACAGAGACTTTGTGCATTGAGGATGCGCTCTGTTTGTGCATTAAAAATATGCTGATTAGATTAAATAGGGGCGTTTTGAGGGCGGAGATTCAGTTGCGCACAATTTCACGACCATTTGTGATTAATAACCGAAGGATTGGCGTACACGTGTTTTTTGTGTGTACGTCTGTTTTCTGTGGATCTCACTTACGCTCATTTCAGGAAATGTCTTAGACAAAATGTAGGATGGTTTCTACGCAACGTTTTATAAATGAGGCCCTACATCATACAGGCCTACTGATGATCTTATACGCTCTTTCTCCAAAATGGAACCTGATGAATAGCGCAATCTCGTCCGCCAATGAGATGCAGTTTGTTTGACTACACATGGCGGTTTATCTAAACATGTGATCTCAACTAAACATTTTCACTGCATTTTTACCCACTTCATTATGTGTTATATGGATGAAACAGAAAATCTCACAGGCCTCTGTTGAGGTAAAGACTGTTATCTCTCTCACGTATTCATCTTAATGAACGGTCTTCAATTAGTTAGCCTTGTGCCTGGGAGCTGACTTTAAAGTGAACAGGCTTTAAAAACAGTTCTTACTATTGTAGGTTCTACTGAAAAGAGATGAACTCAAGATGTCTTTAGAGTTTTTAGAGTGTACAATTGCACATGTTTGCTTGCGCACACACACACTCAGACACACACACAAATCTACAAATGAATCTCACTGCAGTTGTATCAAAGTTACCTTGAAGAGGGGCCCTTCAACTTCCCTCCTTCTGAAAGACTTGTTTCGGTCGCTGTTTTCTCCATCCTTACAGGAGGGCTGGTATCGCAAAACCCTCACTGATGATTTGGCTTCTGAAAAAAGGCATCAAGCAGGCCAAAGCCATGTACAGGGAGAAGATTGAGGGCCACTTCACCAACAGAGACCCAACACAAGTGTGGCAAGGCATACAACAGATCACGAACTACAGGGGAAGCCGCAACCCACCGACAAACATCAATGCCTCCTTAGCAGAGGAGCTCAACCACTTCTATGCCCGCTTCGAGACATCTGGGCTAGATAATGGAGCTGCTCCCGCACCTGCTGGCACAGACCACACAGCCATGGTAACAGCAGAGGAGAGACTCATCCTCAGGTCTGTGAACACACGGAAGGCAGAGGGACCAGATGGCATTCCAGGAAAAGTGCTCAAAGAATGCGCATACCAGCTTGCAGATGTCTTTACGGAAATTTTTAATATGTCTTTAGCCAAAGCGGCCCTACCAACCTGTTTTAAAACAGCCACTATTATACCTGTGCCCAAGCAAAGTAACATCAGCACCTTAAATGACTTCCCTCCCTCGGCTTCCCTCCCTCGCTCCCTGGACCAGCATCAGTATGCTTACAGGGAAAACAGGTCCACTGAGGACGCTATCGTCACAGCCCTCCATTCAACGCTGACACCCCTGGACAAGAAGGAGACATATGTGAGACTTCTCTTCATAGATTACAGCTCGGCTTTTAATACCATCGTCCCTAACCGGCTGATCACCAAATTCCTTGATCTGGGCCTCAGCTACAGCCTGTGTATGTGGATTAAGGATTTCCTAACAGATCGCCTGCAGACAGTGAGACTGGGTCATCACCAATCCTCGAGCCTGTCCCTCAGCACTGGAGCTCCACAAGGCTGTGTATTGAGTCCCCTGCTCTACTCCGTCTACACATATGACTGCACCAACACCCATCCTTCAAAAACTGTGATCAAATTTGCAGATGACACCACTGTGGTAGGACAAATCACCCATGAAAATGAAAGTGCCTACAGAAACGAATTTGACAGACTGACAAAATGGTGTCAAGGAAACAACCTGACCCTGAATGTCAGAAAGACAAAAAAAAATCATAGTCGACTTCAGACGGCAAAAGGCGAACCCTCAACCCCTAATCATCAATGGTGAGGAAGTAGAGAGGACCTCCTGCATTAAGTTCCTGGGGGTTATGCTCTCAGAGGACCTGAAATGGGTGATGAACACAACTGTCACAGTTAAGAAAGCACAACAGCGGCTCTACTTCTTGCGAATATTGAAGAAAAACAACCTGTCTCCCGAGCTGCTTAAGTCTTTTTACCACTGTTGCATTGAAAGTGTGATCACATACTGTATCACTGCATGGTATGTCAACTGCACAGACAAGGACAGGAAATCCCTCAGTCGGGTCATAAGGTCTGCTGACAGAATAGTTGGACTTCCACTGCCTCCCCTGGACGACATCTTTAGGACGCGCTGCCTCCGCCGAGCATGTGGCATTTTGAAGGATGAGACTCACCCCGCAAAACATCTCTTCACCCTGCTACCTTCCGGCAGGCGCTACCGGGCCACTACAGCCCGCACCTCCAGACTGCAGAACAGTTTCATCCCCAGGGCCATCACAGAACTTAATAATCACACTACCCTCCTACCCTCCACCTAGCACAACTGCACTTTTTTTAGTGGTTGCACAAACAAATTTCGTTGTCTATCTATTGCACAATGACAAATAAAGTATTTTCTATTCTATTCTATTCAAATCTGGCCTTATTTATCATACCTCAGACCAAGCGTAACTGAAGTAGAAAGTACCAGAGTGGAGGGTTTGGTTAGATTTTCATCTTTCTCCATTCAGTAACATTAGCATTAGCAGTTTTAGCAGTAGCATACCGTTTTTAATACATTAGCATTCTTATTAACTTCCACACGCATTCATATACTATGTTTATCTGAAAAAAAGGCCAAAAGCTCAGAACCAGTTGTAGCTTAAACTGCACCATCCTAGGGCCGCATACTTTTCAGACCCTTCAACTTTGCCTTCACTGGTAACTGTTATACCTTGTACCCATGGACGGATTAAGAAACCACGGACCCCATTAGGAGTATACATATTTTACCAACAACGTGTTGGATTTAACGGTCAAATTAGATACTTTGGCTATTGTATTGGGAAAGTACAGCCCACCTTCACAGCCCACATCGCCTCTGTCTCCAGGTCGTGCCGCTTTGCGCTATACAACATCCGCAAAATCAGGCCGTACCTTACCCAGTATGCCACCCAGCTGCTGGTGCAAATTTTGGTGAGTTCCCGCCTTGACTACTGCAACGCCCTCCTAACGGGCCTGCCGGATGGTGTTGTAAAACCACTTCAGATGATCCAGAACGCGGCGGTGCGTCTGGTGTTCAACCAACCAAAGAGGGCACATGTCACCCCACTACTCATTGAGCTCCACTGGCTGCCGGTAGCTGCTCGCATTAAGTTCAAGTCACTTATGCTTGCCTACAGAGTGCTTGCTGGTTCTGCTCCCACCTACCTAAATGCTCTTGTAAGGGCAAATGTTACACCCAGGACGCTGCACTCATCTACTGAGCGTCATCTGGCACTGCCGCCTGTGCAAGCACGACAATCCAGACTATTCTCAGTTGTAGTTTCACGTTGGTGGAACAAGCTGCCTAGCACTACCAGAGCAGGGGCGTCCCTCTCTACCTTCAAGAAGCTCTTGAAGACCCAACTCTTCAGAGAGCACCTCCCTTCCTAACTGGCACCTTGGCTTAACTTGCACGTAAGCAGTGAAAGTCCCGCACTTCTTTTTCTTTTCTATGTCGTTTTCTACTTCTTGAAAAAAAAAAAAAAAAAAAGCAGTATTTATTGTTACACCAGGTTTTATTGCTCTTAGCTTGACTGTTCTCTCCCTTGTATGTCGCTTTGGACAAAAGTGTCTGCTAAATGACTAAATGTAAATTTAAATGAAAGTGAACAGGTTAATGTTTACTCCGTAACAGCCGAGTGATTCTTTACCAAATTGAAACTGATTAACCCTTTAGGCGCCAGAGTTTTTTTCCTAAAACGGTCGATTTTGACATTTTATTTTCAAAAGGCTGTATCTTAAAATGTATAAGAGATAGAGACTTTCTGTAAATTAGAGAAATGTTAAGGATGACCCAAAGTATATGTGGGGATTAAATATTCCCATCTAATTACCATATTATGACGTCATATGGCGGCGGCCATCTTGGATTTTAGCATTTTCATGAAAAGTCCCATGTTTGAATGACAAAATGCAGAACTTCTTTCCCAAAAAAAATTCCCTCACCTTCTGTATACTATAATACACAATAGTGAATGCCCAGATAAATAGTAAGTAGTAAACAAACTGTGTAAATCATTACTAATAAATGGCAGAAACAAACCGAATGCATGTAGCGGTAGGCTGGCCTTTTGCTGTACAGATTTTCTATTTACTACATACAGTAGGCACTCTGATTCCATGCATGGGGCACATTTATAGTATTCATATGATACACAAACACATGTAGACAAGATCTGTTTCGCCACAATTGCGGAGAGACACACTGTCGTCAGAAGAACAAGCTAGCTCGAGATGACTAGCGCGGCAAAAAGTCTGGATGCCTACAGTATTTCCAGCCTCGTTCCCCACACCACTAACACGCCTGCTACCCTCCCGACGAACACCTCGACCCCGTGAAACATTGTTCCCTTCACTGACATCACGCATTGTTTGGACATTGGGCTCGTTTTGTGCTTGGTGTAGGAAAACACTTTGTCCAGCTGCCACTTCATTACAAGGCAGGGACTCATCTGCAACGGGAGTGCGGTCACTACACGCTTCGCCGTCATCTTCTGAAGGCAAATATTCCCCTTCAGAATCGGGATCCGCGAATAACAGACCCACCACTTCGTTACAGGTGAACTTTTTTGATGCCATTATTTGTTTTGTAGAAGATAATCTAAGGCAAATACTCGCTCACGTTGAAAAAACTGCACTGACAGAATTGATCAAACGCTCTGTAGCTCCGCTTTTGCTCGAACTGATTCCAAGCGGTCTTGCTCGAATATTTTGTATAGAAAGCGGACGTCATTCTGAGTTGGGGATGAAGTATGACATGTCTGCCAACTAGTGGAGGGGAGTTTGAACAAAATTTGACACCCTATTTGACAAAATCGGGCTTTTTAGTCGGCTCAGCATCTTGTCGAGAAAACTCGACCGTGGCGCTTAAAGGGTTAAGACCTACCTGAGCAGCATGGGGCAGGAGAGGCTGAATGGGCTGGCTATCCTGTCCATTGAAAGAGCAAATCATGCATTACCACTTTTATGCTTGAAAGGCGTCGTTTTGCAAGTATACTGTGCCTCTGACTGTGCTCAGAAAGCTTGTAGGTCTTGACGTTCAGATTCTGCGCCTAAACTAGCTATAGCGTTTTGTCTCGTCACATGATCAAATAGAGACTTGACATTGGCGAACAAGATATATATTACCCAGCAATCATCATTGCATATCTGTATATGACAAAATTAACAAATTGAATAAGAAATTATTCATTAAATTATAGTATAGTATAAATGACTGTAGTGTATGTGTGACATGCATATAATTGTGTTATAGATTGCTACTGTCGTTTTCCGCCTAAAAATTATGAAAGCCATGACCGAGACAGGTTGGCCATTTTGAGGGAATATAAAGCATAACACTGCATGAAATGTGGGATTTATGACGCCGACCCTGTTTATTGCCGTGGAAGCCCAAATGGTGTGAAAGAGGTTTACATATGTTAATTGATTTGGATTGGATTGGATTGACCTGGATTGAAAGTTGAAATTGCGTCTGGATGAAAAGATGTTATATTTCCCCATCCCACCCATGCTAACCATTTCTACCATAACCTGCGATCTACCGTGGAAAATAGAAGCCAGGCGATTTTTTATCAGTTCTCACCACACAACAACGTCTCATCTTCGCTCCTTGAATGTCGATATGTAATGGTATGGTGCGATTGAAACTTACTACGTGTAAAAAAGACTACAAATTGAACGTTTATTATTCGAGTCTCAAGCCTCTAATGTTGCCTTGGGCGCCTTTAAGTGAACATAATTAAAACTTCACATAAGTCCACTAAACAATTCCCACTTAAACTAACTAAAACTAGATCATCAGAAGCTCCAGTAACAGAAGAGAAATAGCCCAGAGGAGGGGGGAATGATAAACCAGTGACTTGCTCACACCGACAAACTGAGCTCTGTACCAGCACGGTGGCTCGTTGGCTAGAGCACAGCACTGGAAGCCTGAAGAGTGCATGTTTGAAACTCGTGAACAACATTGTAAAGACTTTTGAACTCTGAACCTTGTAAACATAGGTCTTGGCTATACATACTGTAGGTGAGTTTAGCATTCAAAAAGTGTGGGTGGTTTCACTACTACATATTTATAATAGCAGAGGCACCTGTTTCTTTCCTAAATGTGTGTCCCTACAAATGCATATTGATGAGTTACCTGGGACACTTCAGACAAAGACAATGGCCATTGCATAATGGCTCTGGAATGTCTTTGTGACTCACTACCCCCAGAGGTTTTCACGCCACACCATGGTCCAATAGAGATCACTGAATCACCATTACTTATCATATGAATAGCTGTCATTTGCTAATGGGTGTGTCCTTAGGAGCAGAAGTTTCACTGACAGACTGAAATGTGTAAGAGATCAGCTATATTCTCCTTACAAAGTACTTATTGGTGGCCAAGCAGCGAAGCCACCTATTGGTTTTCTATTTATTATTACGCATCATCTTCTTCTGCCATGGGAGTCTATGGCAGCCCCTAGAACCGCATGGTCAAAAGTTGTGAAATTTGGCACACTTATTTGGGCCAGTCCCCTCATCAATTTCACCAAGTTTCATGTCTCCCACTCCAACCCTCTAGCGCCACCAATGGGTCAAAGTTGAAGATGTATTTACACATGTTACTTTTGAACCATATGCCACATTTTCCACAATGAGGTATCGTTAGATTCCCTGGATCAAGACGAGTTCAACGCACTCTAGTACATCATAAACAGTTTTATAGATTTTCTGCTAATTCCAATGTTAAGGAAAAGCATTTTTTCGCAACTGCTCCTACAATTCTTGTCGAATTTTCTTCAAAATTGCCACACATCTTCTTCAGATCAAGCCTCACAAAAGTTAACTCCTGGAGTTTTAATTTTCGCAACCGTTTGTTAGTTACAGTCAATCAAATTGATGTGGCCGAATTGATTTGGCTGCCATTTTGAATGAATGAATATTACGTTTTTGGTGAATATCACCGCACAGTCAAAGGTTGCGAAATTTGGTACACTCTTTGGGACTAGTCCCCTCATCAATCTCACCAACTTTCATGTCTCCCACTCAAACCCTCTAGCGCCACCAATGGGTCAAAGTTGAAGATGTGTTTACACACGTTCCTTTTGAACCATATGCCCCATTTTCCAAAATGAGGCATCATTGGATTCCCTGGATAGAGACCAATTCAACGCACTCTATGACATAATACCCAGTTATACAGATTTTCCGCTAGTTTGAATGTTAAGGAAAAGCGTTTTTCCGCGACTACTCCTACAATTCTTGTTGAATCTTCTTCAAAATTGCCACACATGATCTTCAGACCAAGCCTCACAAAAGTTATCCCCTTGCGTTTTGATTTTCGCAACCGTTTGTTAGTTACAGTCAATCAAATTGATGTGGCCGAATTGATGTGGCTGCCATTTTGAATGAATGAATATAATGTTGTTGGTGAATATCAAATATTCACAAAATTTGGCACAGATTATCTTCAGACCACAATCACCTCGACTTGTCAAAATAGGACTGAATTACAGCTGTTTAAACTTGGTCCACATTTGACAACCATTGCCACAGGAAAAAACGCTGCTATTTTGAGACAGTAACTGAACTCTGTGATTTCCATCACTGACAATAGCTCACTAGGTAAGTGAGTTGGTGATTGGTGTCCTGTCCTTGGTAGCCTCATCGGTTCGAATCCAGCCTCTGCTGAGTATATCAAAAGCCTCTTCTGAGTGTATAGAAGGCTTCTTCTGGGTCATCTGACCTGCTTGGCCACCACATTGCTGCTTGCAGCTATATTTAGTGTGCTTGCCCGAAGGGAAGCACAGTATTGTTATCGTCAAGTTTTCTTTATTTATTAGTGTGCTTGCCCGAAGGGAAGCACAGTATTGTTATCGTCAAGTTTTCTTTATTTATTTATTTATTCCGTACGTTTTTCTTGCAGCTAACTACTCCTCGCCCGATTGAGCTAGAGACGCCATTCAAACACCAAAACGTCCGGCCAGATCCGGTGCAAGCTGCTATGACTTTTCGTGGCGGTACCCCATGCCACTCCTTTTTTATCCCTCTTTTTCATCCCCTTTTTTCTCCATAGACTTGCATGGCAGAGGTCTCTGCCATTATGACGTCATAATAGGGTCATTAAACTGGCTTGCAGCTGTGCTTCTCACTGACACCTCCGCCAAATCTAAGGAACCGCATTTTCTCTGTCCCTCTCAATTCAACTTTGAAAAAGAATAAGAGGAACCGTATTTCTCTGTCCCTCTCAATTCAACTTTGAGAAAGAATAAGAGTAACTACAGTTTCTAACCTAGCTACCGTATTTCCACTTCGTTAAGGTGAGTTGAATGGCAGCATTTTCAGTGTACTGAAAACTGATAGTTAGCCGTAGCAGCTAACATATAAATTAACGTTACGTTAACGTTGGAGACGCCATTTTCCTTAATTCAAGTTGTGAAGTAAACCTTTGAAGTAATTCATGAATTTAGTTGTGTGGATATAGTGAGCTAAGGCTTGTATTCCCACTACGGTAACGTTAGCTGTGTTAAGCAGAGCTATCCTAGCTGTGTTAAGCAGCTGTAACATCTGAGTACGGGGCTAAAGGCTAACTAACACTACGTAACGGGAGTATCCACTGGCAGTTTCAGCTAGCCGTAACGGGGGATCATTTTCCTTAATTCAAGTTGTTAAGTAAACCTGTGAAGTAATTCATGAATTTAGTTGTGTGTATATAGTGAGCTAAGGCTTGTATTCCTACTACGGTAACGTGAGCTATCCAAGCTGTGCGGGGCTATGCAAAAGTTGCTTATACTGAAAGAATGGTTAACTTGTTGTGGCCGATAGCGTGAGTTAACATTAACCCGTGTCCTGGGAGTAATGATTCATGAGAGACCTTGAATCATTAGGTTAACTGAAAAACGTTTGAGGATGTAGCTGTTGTAGTGTGCTCAGTTTTCGAAAACTAGACTGAAACTAAGAAGGATAACTATGACTAAATGTGACTAAAACTAATATGCACTGAATCTAAAATAGCTGCTGAATCTAAAATAGCTGCCAAAATGAACACTGAGATGTATTAATTTTGGCAGCTATTTTAGATTCAGTCTTAAGACAAAAATGCATATTAGTTTTAGTCACATTTAGTCATAGTTATCCTTCTTAGTTTCAGAAGAGGTTTTTCATGGTTGCTAGCTCTAATCAGATGTACTATAGGCTTATAAGAGAAGACTAACTTTTTATGCCAACGAACACCAATAACTAGAACTAATTTGACAGACTATAAACCAATGTGATACACGTGCTCTCTAGCTATACAGTAAAAGTGTTGCTTACGTTTGATACTAGACCTACAGTCTAACTCTAACTGCATTAAGTCTAACATATAGGCCTATCTTACATTAAACTTTAAGTAAAGCTGGCTATGTAACCGCATTCATTCCAATATTGTTGCAGAGATGTTTCCTTTTACCAAGATAGCAATTTCAACAATTCACTTAGCTCAGTAAGTCAGTATAACGAAACTCTGAGATACCCTCATATGTCTAAACGTCAGTGGAGCCAAAATATAATGGTTGAGCTTGGTTGCTTGCTAAAATATATTGGAAGAAGGCCCCACTACACTGATTGAGTAGATGTAAATACATGTTAATTCATAGGCACTTGTTCTCTCTGTCACAGAGCAAGCACACTCTCGCAGTTCGTTCACGAAACGCGTTCTAGTTAGTGTGCTTGCCCGAAGGGAAGCACAGTATTGTTATCGTCAAGTTTTCTTTATTTATTTATTTATTTATTCTCCCCGTTTTTCTTGCAGCTAACTCCTCCTCGCCCGTTTGAGCTAGAGACGCCATTCAAACACCAAAATGTCCGGCCCGATCCGGTGCAGGTTGCTATGACTTTTCGTGGCGATACTCTTTGCCACTCCTTTTTTATCCCTCTTTTTCATCCCCTTTTTCTCTCATTGACTAACATGGGGAAGGTTGAGCCATTGTGACGTCACGCACTCTAGCCAACTGACATTAGATCAGTTGACATAGGAGAAGCTCTCTTAAATGCCAGAAGTGGTTAGATAGAGAGTGCAAAATATTAAAACGAATGTAGTGGCAACAGTTTCAGGTACAGTTTATACACCCGCTCTAACAGTGTTAACCAGTATGTGAGTAACGTGGGTTTTATTAAGGCATAGCGTGTGTAATGTGTAGCTATTTCATTCCGTTTGTTAACCTTTCCGGCTGTCTGTATACCAGCAGCAGAGCGGAGCATTTCACTCCCCTGCAATCTCGGAATGAAATAGCTACACAATACACACGCTATGCTTTAATAAAATTCACGTTTTACGAGACACCAACAGAGGCACAACCGACAAGTCTTACCATTGAAGATCTTTGACGTTCGGTCTGAAACTTCATCCAGCCATCCAGGTTAATCCAAGTTGTTATGGAGAACGACAGTTGCATCAATCATATTTCATTAAAACTTCACACTTCTTACATTGGACATATCCACCAGCCTAATTAGAATCTGCATTGTCTACTGAGCAGAAAATTCTCCATACAGTAGATTTCCCTTCGTTTAGTATCATTTTAAACTTTCCAGATGACTATTGCCCTCGCTCGTCAAGTGATACGTGTCCAGAAACAAGGCTCCTTTGACTGGATAGCCAGAGCTAGCATAACTGCCATTGAAATCCAATGGTAATGCTACCTAGCTAGGTATGCTAATTGTCGGTATCCATCGTTAACTCGCTAATCGTTAACCATCATGTCACTGGCTTTAATTTAAGAATGGCATGTTAGTAGTACATTTAGTAGTACATTTAATATCAGTACACTTGATTCATTACTGCTGATGTGTTACTTATATATGTTACTTATTAGCAGCTAGCTACCTAGCTAGCCACTGTGTTCCGATGTGTTTTCCGTTAGCGTTAGCGGCAAGCTAGCTGCTGTAAAAGTTGAGTTGAGCTTCAGTTAAGACGCTGCGTACCGTACTTCATCATCACATTCGATTATTTATTACAAACAAATTCGAATTCAGCTGTAGGCATGAGACCTGTATCTTGGAGACTAATTGCATCCACAATGTAAGTACTGCAAGCTAGACTACTATGCAGTTGACACAACACAGGAGGTCCCTGGGCCTGAGAAGGGAAGGGAATGAGTTTAATGTGGCTATAATATGGAATTTTAAATGTGCCTAAAACTAGACTAAATTGTAATGAGTTTTCGAAAACTAGACTGAAACTAAGAAGGATAACTATGACTAAATGTGACTAAAACTAATATGAATTTTTGTCTTAAGACTGAATCTAAAAATAGCTGCCAAAATGAACACTGAGATAGGGGACCCCTTAATCTGCAATTCATGGTTGCTAGCTCTAATCAGATGTTCTACCTAGGCTTATAAGAGAAGACTAACTTTGTATGGCAACGAACACCAATAACTAGAACTAATTTGACAGACTATAAACCAATGTGATACACGTGCTCTCTATCTATACAGTAAAAGTGTTGCTTACGTTTGATACTACACCTACAGACTAACTCTAACTGCATTAAGTCTAACATATAGGCCTATCTTACAATAAACTTTAAGTAAAGCTGGCTATGTAACCGCATTCATTCTAATATTGTTGCAGAGATGTTTCCTTTTACCAAGATAGCAATTTCAACAATTCACTTAGCTCAGTAAGTCAGTATAACGAAACTCTGAGATACCCTCATATGTCTAAACGTCAGTGGAGCCAAAATATAATGGTTGAGCTTGGTTGCTTGCTAAAATATATTGGAAGAAGGCCCCACTACACTGATTGAGTAGATGTAAATACATGTTAATTCATAGGCACTTGTTCTCTCTGTCACAGAGCAAGCACACTCTCGCAGTTCGTTCACGAAACGCATTCTAGTTTATTTATTTATTCCGTACGTTTTTCTTGCAGCTAACTACTCCTCGCCCGATTGAGCTAGAGACGCCATTCAAACACCAAAACGTCCGGCCCGATCCGGTGCAAGCTGCTATGACTTTTCGTGGCGGTACCCCATGCCACTCCTTTTTTATCCCTCTTTTTCATCCCCTTTTTTCTCCATAGACTTGCATGGCAGAGGTCTCTGCCATTATGACATCATAATAGGGTCATTAAACTGGCTTGCAGCTGTGCTTCTCACTGACACCTCCGCCAAATCTAAGGAACCGCATTTTCTCTGTCCCTCTCAATTCAACTTTGAAAAAGAATAAGAGGAACCGTATTTCTCTGTCCCTCTCAATTCAACTTTGAGAAAGAATAAGAGTAACTACAGTTTCTAACCTAGCTACCGTATTTCCACTTCGTTAAGGTGAGTTGAATGGCAGCATTTTCAGTGTACTGACTGAAATTTTAATGGAAACTGATAGTTAGCCGTAGCAGCTAACATATAAATTAACGTTACGTTAACGTTGGAGACGCCATTTTCCTTAATTCAAGTTGTGAAGTAAACCTTTGAAGTAATTCATGAATTTAGTTGTGTGGATATACTCAGCTAAGGCTTGTATTCCCACTACGGTAAAGTTAGCTGTGTTAAGCAGAGCTATCCTAGCTGTGTTAAGCAGCTGTAACATCTGAGTACGGGGCTAAAGGCTAACTAACACTACGTAACGGGAGTATCCACTGGCAGTTTCAGCTAGCCGTAACGGGGGATCATTTTCCTTAATTCAAGTTGTTAAGTAAACCTGTGAAGTAATTCATGAATTTAGTTGTGTGTATATAGTGAGCTAAGGCTTGTATTCCTACTACGGTAACGTGAGCTATCCAAGCTGTGCGGGGCTATGCAAAAGTTGCTTATACTGAAAGAATGGTTAACTTGTTGTGGCCGATAGCGTGAGTTAACATTAACCCGTGTCCTGGGAGTAATGATTCATGAGAGACCTTGAATCATTAGGTTAACTGAAAAACGTTTGAGGATGTAGCTGTTGTAGTGTGCTCAGTTTTCGAAAACTAGACTGAAACTAAGAAGGATAACTATGACTAAATGTGACTAAAACTAATATGCACTGAATCTAAAATAGCTGCTGAATCTAAAATAGCTGCCAAAATGAACACTGAGATGTATTAATTTTGGCAGCTATTTTAGATTCAGTCTTAAGACAAAAATGCATATTAGTTTTAGTCACATTTAGTCATAGTTATCCTTCTTAGTTTCAGAAGAGGTTTTTCATGGTTGCTAGCTCTAATCAGATGTACTATAGGCTTATAAGAGAAGACTAACTTTTTATGCCAACGAACACCAATAACTAGAACTAATTTGACAGACTATAAACCAATGTGATACACGTGCTCTCTAGCTATACAGTAAAAGTGTTGCTTACGTTTGATACTAGACCTACAGTCTAACTCTAACTGCATTAAGTCTAACATATAGGCCTATCTTACATTAAACTTTAAGTAAAGCTGGCTATGTAACCGCATTCATTCCAATATTGTTGCAGAGATGTTTCCTTTTACCAAGATAGCAATTTCAACAATTCACTTAGCTCAGTAAGTCAGTATAACGAAACTCTGAGATACCCTCATATGTCTAAACGTCAGTGGAGCCAAAATATAATGGTTGAGCTTGGTTGCTTGCTAAAATATATTGGAAGAAGGCCCCACTACACTGATTGAGTAGATGTAAATACATGTTAATTCATAGGCACTTGTTCTCTCTGTCACAGAGCAAGCACACTCTCGCAGTTCGTTCACGAAACGCGTTCTAGTTTATTTATTTATTCCGTACGTTTTTCTTGCAGCTAACTACTCCTCGCCCGATTGAGCTAGAGACGCCATTCAAACACCAAAACGTCCGGCCCGATCCGGTGCAAGCTGCTATGACTTTTCGTGGCGGTACCCCATGCCACTCCTTTTTTATCCCTCTTTTTCATCCCCTTTTTTCTCCATAGACTTGCATGGCAGAGGTCTCTGCCATTATGACATCATAATAGGGTCATTAAACTGGCTTGCAGCTGTGCTTCTCACTGACACCTCCGCCAAATCTAAGGAACCGCATTTTCTCTGTCCCTCTCAATTCAACTTTGAAAAAGAATAAGAGGAACCGTATTTCTCTGTCCCTCTCAATTCAACTTTGAGAAAGAATAAGAGTAACTACAGTTTCTAACCTAGCTACCGTATTTCCACTTCGTTAAGGTGAGTTGAATGGCAGCATTTTCAGTGTACTGACTGAAATTTTAATGGAAACTGATAGTTAGCCGTAGCAGCTAACATATAAATTAACGTTACGTTAACGTTGGAGACGCCATTTTCCTTAATTCAAGTTGTGAAGTAAACCTTTGAAGTAATTCATGAATTTAGTTGTGTGGATATAGTCAGCTAAGGCTTGTATTCCCACTACGGTAAAGTTAGCTGTGTTAAGCAGAGCTATCCTAGCTGTGTTAAGCAGCTGTAACATCTGAGTACGGGGCTAAAGGCTAACTAACACTACGTAACGGGAGTATCCACTGGCAGTTTCAGCTAGCCGTAACGGGGGATCATTTTCCTTAATTCAAGTTGTTAAGTAAACCTGTGAAGTAATTCATGAATTTAGTTGTGTGTATATAGTGAGCTAAGGCTTGTATTCCTACTACGGTAACGTGAGCTATCCTAGCTGTGCGGGGCTATGCAAAAGTTGCTTATACTGAGAGAATGGTTAACTTGTTGCGGCCGATAGCGTGAGTTAACATTAACCCGTGTCCTGGGAGTAATGATTCATGAGAGACCTTGAATCATTAGGTTAACTGAAAAACGTTTGAGGATGTAGCTGTTGTAGTGTGCTCAGTTTTCGAAAACTAGACTGAAACTAAGAAGGATAACTATGACTAAATGTGACTAAAACTAATATGCACTGAATCTAAAATAGCTGCTGAATCTAAAATAGCTGCCAAAATGAACACTGAGATGTATTAATTTTGGCAGCTATTTTAGATTCAGTCTTAAGACAAAAATGCATATTAGTTTTAGTCACATTTAGTCATAGTTATCCTTCTTAGTTTCAGAAGAGGTTTTTCATGGTTGCTAGCTCTAATCAGATGTACTATAGGCTTATAAGAGAAGACTAACTTTTTATGCCAACGAACACCAATAACTAGAACTAATTTGACAGACTATAAACCAATGTGATACACGTGCTCTCTAGCTATACAGTAAAAGTGTTGCTTACGTTTGATACTAGACCTACAGTCTAACTCTAACTGCATTAAGTCTAACATAAAGGCCTATCTTACAATAAACTTTAAGTAAAGCTGGCTATGTAACCGCATTCATTCCAATATTGTTGCAGAGATGTTTCCTTTTACCAAGATAGCAATTTCAACAATTCACTTAGCTCAGTAAGTCAGTATAACGAAACTCTGAGATACCCTCATATGTCTAAACGTCAGTGGAGCCAAAATATAATGGTTGAGCTTGGTTGCTTGCTAAAATATATTGGAAGAAGGCCCCACTACACTGATTGAGTAGATATAAATACATGTTAATTCATAGGCACTTGTTCTCTCTGTCACAGAGCAAGCACACTCTCGCAGTTCGTTCACGAAACGCATTCTAGTTTATATTACATTTTCGAACTGTATATATTTTAAAAGAAAAGGGTCCAAGGTTCATGTGGGTTTTCTTTATATATCTGTTTATATATCTGTGTTTTGACAACAAGAAAAATATTTCCCACCGGTGGGTAACTGTCCCAGAAGCGTTAAACTTGCGACACTTTGATAGAGAAGTTTTTAATGAAGACATTGTTATTGTATTTTAATCTGCTTGCTTTTCCTGTGTGCTGACAGGCTGAGGCCTTGAATACTCTCATGCTGAGGCAAACCACCTGTTTACTGATAATCATGCACACTGCTCAACTCTCAAGGACATATTCTGAGATCACTGCAGCAGCTTCTGAAGCGATGGGACGGGAGAATACCGCCCTTTGTGTGATGAAACATGTTTTTTCTACTCACATAAGGCTGGCTGTGCCCAGCTCTTCTTTGGAGTTTGTTCATGATATTTGGTTGTGACACATCTCCCTCTTTTGCAAAAGATATAAAAGTACTATTCTAAATTCTGATTGCTGGTCTCTGTCTCATCAATATAAACGTCTTAATATAATGTATCTAACAGAATTGGGGGCTCGTCCGGGATCCCAACATCTGGTGGTTCGAAGTCTGGACTTCTGAAATTCCGTGCACGGGACGGTCTGGGAACGGTTTGGGAAGACCTCCCAGCCACTTTGTTTGGCTGAGGGAGGCGAGGAGGAACGACTTCTGAGCCCCGGTGACGGGATCCCATGAACCAACTGCGTCGTGAGAAGAGACAGCATATCTAACAGACTACTCAGGCCGTGAGTGAAATCTTCATACGTATAGAAGTGCCCTAGGGCCAGGGGTCCACAGAGGGTTGGGTCTTAGGAACCAGAGTAGGGACTCAAATCCTAAGTGGTGTTAGGAACCAGAGTAGGGGCTCAAATCCTAATGGTTTAGGAACCATAAAAGTCCGAGTAGGGGCTAAAATCCTAAGTGGTGTTAGGAACCAGAGTAGGGGCTCAAATCCTAATGGTTTAGGAACCATAAAAGTCCGAGTAGGGGCTAAAATCCTAAGTGGTGTTAGGAACCAGAGTAGGGGCTCAAATCCTAATGGTTTAGGAACCATAAAAGTCCGAGTAGGGGCTAAAATCCTAAGTGGTGTTAGGAACCAGAGTAGGGGCTCAAATCCTAATGGTTTAGGAACTATAAAAGTCCGAGTAGGGGCTAAAATCCTAAGTGGTGTTAGGAACCAGAGTAGGGGCTCAAATCCTAATGGTTTAGGAACCATAAAAGTCCGAGTGGGGGCTAAAATCCTAAGGGGTATTAGGAAAACCAGAGTAAGAGACTCGAAAACCTAAAAAGCACACCCGGGTAGTACAAAAAGACTGCTCCGTTGGTATCATAAATTTGGATTTAGTAGAAATCTAAAAGAGACTGAATTAAAGGATCTTGCTGAGAAAATAAGAAAAGAGCTTAAAGGCAAGCCGAACAAACAACAGAGAAAAGACTTGAGACTGGTAGAAGTGTGGATGCTCAGAGTGAAAGAAAGAAACATAGCATGCAAAAATAGGAGGAAAGACAAATAAAGTTAGCTCTGATGAGTATGAAGAGAGCAAGAATAACACCAAAGTCCGCCTCCCTAGAGACACAGACAAGGGAGAGGGAGAGGGGGCATCGTCGTCGCAGCCTGATAGAGGCAGAAATATAATGGGTGTATTATGACAAAGATGACGATACTGTTAAAATAAATAATACAAGTGCAGATCAATTTGAGGATATGGAATTTCGGTCTGGCCAACCGAAAAGTCACTATCCAATTATCGAATATTGCCTAATCCAGCCGCAGGGGTAGCGGGTACCGAAATGATTAAGGTAGTTTAAGGGGTGCTAAATCCCTCAAAGGGAGCGGAGAGATGCACTAGGGAATTTCGATTAATAGTGTAAAGTTATTGATTAAATGTAGTCAAAGTTAAAAGAGCATTGAGGACAGCTTCAGGACACATCGAACAAGGAACTGTAACAGTGCCAACAATGTTTACTGATAAAGCTAGTCAAAAATAGTAAAATAAAAAACACCCACACACCATAGGTTATAGTATCAAGTACAGGTCCAGTAAATGTAATGGGTAGAGATTTAATTGTTGGGCTGGGAAACGGGATGGTTCCAAGAAAAAATAAATAAAAAATGGGTTAAAAAAAAAAGACAAAGATACGGGCTACCTGTCCTTCCAAGAGAATGGTTTCATATGGTAGCGAAAGTGAGCCATGGTGTGTTACCCATGTCTCAAAGGGAGGAATGGTGGACTTAGTACAAAGAATATTTACCACATTTGGTTGTCTAACTACAAGAAAAAAAAAAAAACTATGTATGGTGTGTGCTAGACGTAATGTGCAAGGCAATCTTAAACCAAAACCTGAAAAATTTTAAGTAATACGTTTGAAATAATAGCAATGTGTAACATGGTACATTCAGCTATAATGATAAATGTGTGTAAAGGTGTTTGATACACTGCTTTACTGTGCGTGAGCTTTGAATTTTCGATTAAGGTTTTTGATAATATGACGTACATGGAGCACAGCATCAGAAAAAGAATTGACATCTGTTCACAATGATGGTAATATTTCTTTATTTGTTACATGATACAAATCTAAATATTTTTTTTATGATAATTTTAAATGGTTTTAATGTGGCTTAGATATTAAATTAATATAGCCAATATGATATTTCAGACAAAGCCATCAGTTATCTAGTTATTCTGCGTTAATCCATGATCTGAGGATCGATTGTTTGAGTCTATGGATATTTAGTTCAGGGGAAATCGCGGGATTCTCTCTCTGTCTTTCAGTGATTGTGCTTTCTATTTGATGAAGAAAGCTCTGAATGACTTTGTGGTTATTTTTCACTAGATCAGAGGATAACAAATCACTTTATTTAACTATCAATGTGTCAACAAATGACATACTTCTTTGTTAACAATTGACTGTTTCTCTTAATGGGTTGAAATCTTTCCAACAGCAAACGCTGATGCAAAACTGTGGTAAAGGCAATGACACATTGGATTTACCGACATTTGGTATTCCTAGACTAATGTGTAGCGATAATGGAACTCACTTTGTAAACCAAGTGATAAAAGAAATAATAATAATAATAATAATAATAAATTTTATTTGTATTGCACTTTACATCATACAGATCTCAAAGTGCTACATATTCACAACACAAAAACAACAACAACAATGAACATAATTAGCAGAAAGCTTTTGAAAAAAGATAGGTTTTTAGGCCTTTTTTAAAAACGTCAGTAGACTGTGGGGCCCTGAGATGGTCAGGGAGGGCATTCCACAGCCTTGGGGCAGCAGAGGAGAAAGCCCGGTCACCCATGGTGCAGAGCTTAGTTCTGGTGGCTTGAAGGGTGTTTGCAGATGCAGAACGGAGGGAGCGTGAGGACGTCTGGGGGGAGAGGAGTTCCCTGAGGTAGGGGGGAGCATGTCCGTATAGGCATTTGTGGGTGAGGAGGGAGACCTTGAACTCAATTCTGAGTGGGACTGGGAGCCAGTGAAGTGCTTTCAGGGTGGGGGTGATGTGGTCGTGTTTACGCACCCTCATCAGGATCCTGGCAGCGCTGTTCTGGATGTATTGCAGTCTCTGTATGCTCTTGCCAGGGATCCCAATGAGGAGTGCATTACAGTAATCAAGTCTGGAGGAGACAAAGGCGTGGACCAGCTTCTCTGCATCTGCCAGGGTGAGTGATGGACGGAGTTTGGCAATGTTCCTGAGGTGATGAAATGAAACCTTGCAGAGGTGTTTGATGTGGGTGTCATAAGTCAATTCAGCATCCATTTTTACACCCAGGTTGGTAATTGATTTGGAGAGAGAGATGTTTTGGCCAGAGAAGGTAATGTTAGTGATGGAGGAAGAGCGGAGCTGATGTGGTGTGCCGACCAGTATGGCTTCCGTTTTCGAACTGTTCAGCTGTAGAAAGTTTACCTTCATCCACGCCTCAATCTCCTCCAAGCAGGTGGTCAGAGTAGATGTTGACAGAGGTGCAGCAGAAGTGGGTGTTGTCCTAATGTAGAGCTGTGTGTCATCAGCATAGCAATGGTAGGAAATCCCATGCTTGCTGATGACATTACCCAGGGGGAGCAGGTAGAGGGAGAAGAGGGTGGGGCCTAGCACAGAGCCTTGAGGGACGCCGCAGGTGACGTTGTGGGTGTAAGATTTGTTTTTGCCCAAGGCGACGTGCTCAGTTCTGTTGGTTAGGTAGGAGGTGAACCAGTTTAGCACATTGCCTGAGAGCCCAATGGTGTATTGTAGGCGGTGGAGGAGGATGTTGTGATCCACTGTGTCGAAAGCAGCTGTTAGGTCCAGGAGGATGAGGAGAGATGGGGAGCCAGTGTCTGCTGCCATCAGGAGGTCATTGGTGACTCTGACCAAGGCTGTCTCTGTACTATGGCCAGTACGGAAACCTGACTGCAACTTCTCAAAAAGATTATTAAGTTTGAGGTGATCTTGGAGTTGTGCTGCAACAGTTTTTTCCAGAACCTTTGATAGGAAAGGAAGATTGGAGATGGGCCTGTAGTTGGAGAGGACTTCAGGATCCAGAGAGGGTTTTTTTTAACAGTGGTCTGATGACAGCAGTTTTTAACAAGTTAGGGATATGGCCGGCCAGGAGGGAGAGGTTAATGATCCTGGTGATGAGTGGAGAGATGGCAGAGATGTTGGTTTTCAGCAGGGTTGAAGGGAGAGGGTCCAAGGCACAGGTGGACAGCTTCATTTTTCTGATGATAGCCTCCACCTCTTCCTGCGTGACATCAGAGAAGAAGCAGAGGGGCGGGACAGACTTTAACAGTGGGTTGGCAGTTGTGAGAGGCATGGCAGAAGTGGTGGAGAGGTGTGAGCGGATGTTCTCAACTTTTTGTCTGAAGAAAGTCATGTGCAAGTTGCACCTCTCTTCAGTGACCTCAGAAAAGGATGGTGAAGGGGGTTTGAGAAGGTGATTTATTGTGGAGAAAAGTTGTTTGGAGCTACCAGGGCTGTTGTTGATGATGGTAGAGTAGTACTTGGACCGTGCATCCCTCAGAGCATCTGCATATGCCCTCCTGTGTTCCCTGTAAGCTTGATTATGAACAGTCAGTCCAGAGGCCTTGAGCCGCCTTTCAAGGACACGCCCAGCCGTCTTCATCTTCCGCAGCTCGCAGGTGTACCAGGGTGCCGAGCGCAAAAATGAAACTGACCTAGATTTTAAAGGGGCATGATGATCCAGAAGACTGCTCATAGACTGGTTGTAGTGATCAACTGAGTCAGCAACACAGAGGAAGTCAGTAGAGCCCGAGGAGAGAAGTTGAAGGTCCAGGGCCAGGGCATCCACGTTGATGTTTTTTAGGTTTCTGAAGTGGATCTGCCGCTTGGGTTTTGAGAGGGGGGAAGGAAAAGACAGCTCCATTGACACAACCTTGTGATCAGAGACACCAAGATCATAAATCTGTAAGTTTCTGAGGGGGGCGGAGTTAGAGATGACCAGGTCAAGTGTGTGTCCCCTGGAATGTGTGGGAACATCAACATGTTGTTGTAGGTCAAGAGAGTCCAACAGTTGAAGAAAGTCAGCAGCTGAGTGGCATGAAGGGGTGTCAACATGAATATTTAGATCTCCCAGGATTATGATGTTGGCAGAGGTAGTACAGAGTGTTGTGAGGAGATCGGACATTTCTGGGATGAAAGCAGAGTTGGGTTTTGGAGGCCGGTAGATGAGGATAACAGTCATGGGAAAAGGGGGCTTACATTTAAAAGCAAGACACTCACAGGAGGATGTTGTAGGCAGTGGGATGGGGAACAACTCCAGGTCCTGTCGATGGATGACAGCGAGGCCACCACCACGGCCAGTGCTGCGAGCTGCCTCCAAGTAACTGTAACCTGGGGGACAGGCTTCATTTAGGGCAGAGTAAACCCCTGGCTGGTGCCAGGTTTCTGTCAAACACATAAAGTCATGTCCTTTTTCCCTGATATGTTCTTCAATGAGGGTGGATTTATTGTTGATGGATTGGATGTTCAACAGTTCGAATTTGATCAGTGACTGTGGGATGAATCTCTGTACAGGACGTAAAACATTTAAATCCACTCCACGCAGACTAGAATCCACTCCACGAAATCCATTCAGCAGAGGGTGCGGGGATCTCGCGGTGTTTCCCACGTTGGAGTGCAGGGATCTCACGATGTTACCTGTGTTGTTGTTGGCCGAGGCTCTGGCGCTGTGATGGCGCGTCAGACGTGCGACAGGTGACCAGAGAGAAGGGATGTTCGTCTCCGAGCAGCCCGGCTGATTGTGGAAGATGAGTTTTCTACCGGAGCCTCTGTGGATGTAGCGAGGGCGGCGAAGGAGTCCAAGTTCTTTGAGGATGGGGTTGTTTAGTCCAGGAGTGGTTGCGGGGTGAAGTCGGCAGAGTTGCGAGCTGGTATAGGTGAACACCATGGTGACCGATTTAGGGATTCTGCCTAGCCTCGCTAGCTACACCGTGGTGAGATGGAGGAAAGATGGAAAGTTGTCCGTCCAGGCGAGTATGAAGGTTGTTTCTCTGAGCCCTTTCCCTTAGAGCCCTTTTCCAGGTGGGACGGACAATGTTTTGTCTTTAAAAGATGTCAGCGTCCTCGCCTCAATAAAAAAAATTAAATAAAAACAAGTCTCCGGAATGATGTTTTGGTAGCTGAGCTAGAAGACCCTTAACACTTTTTTAAAACAATCGAAAAGTACAAAAATCAATGGCTATGTACAGCGATTTAACTTAACTACACTATAATGTACAACAGAAGAACTGACATTTAGAATAAATTAAGATTACCGTAAAAATTTGACAAAAACTGGGCTAGACAGAGCGGCGTTAGACTCGCCAGCGTCCCCGTAACCTAGCAACCAGTGCAAAAAAAATGTGCAAAATACTAGAAATAATACACAAAGTAGACTATGCCTATCACTCACAGTCGGCAGGGCTGGTGGAAAGAACACACGGAATGAATAAATTAAGTAGACTGTTTGCCTGCTGTAAAATTGTCAATGCTTATTAGGCCTGCTACATTTTATAGGCTATACATGGTAAACCATACTTGTTCAAAACCATTTTTCAATATTGCTGAAAATGTTGGCGTAAATGACACTGAAAATGACAGTCACATGTATGGCCAGACAGGTAGAGAAGTGGCACAAGTCACAAAATAGTGAAGTTGGTGTGTTGAAGATCCAAGGAAGTTCTTTATGAACTTCTGTACGAATGGGCTTTAAGCTATTACGTTCAAGCGTTTGCCGATATTTGAATATGTAATTTGTAGCCTGCACAGAGTGCCATGGCGTTTTACCAAGGAGACATTTTGAGTGACGAAGTGGAAAAGTTGGGTGAGTTGGCATGGGCCTTGTGTTGTGTATGTGTGATTTTATGTTTGTTTGATTGGCGGGCATCGTATACGCCACTGTTTATGTCCCGCATTTAGTAGACTATGCAAACGTTGCCTGAATCAGTCCAGTGTGTTTGTGGGGGGGTTAGCCTACATTTGTAAGGCAGTTTTGGTCATAATTTAAGGCAATACCAATGTGGCAGGTGGATGCTACACAGTAGGCGTAGTCTATACATTGTACCAGAAACCTAGGACTGACGCGAGAGTGGGCGGGTGTCTGTATTGGGTTTTGTTTTGTTCTGTTTGTGAGCTGACTTGTCTCCGAGATGTATATATATGAAAATTAAAGGTTGTATGTTTTTCTAAAACTTTGACAACATTCTCTGGTATTCAGCTCATGTTGACGTCACTAACTACTCCTTCTGCCCTAAAAATAGCTGAATGAGCGACTTGGATACACCAGAGCCACTGTAAGCTGATCAGAGGTGAGCCTGGCCTCCCAACGGGTGGTGGAGAGTAATAGTCCAGCTACAAAGGGGGGGTGAGGCAATAGGCTCCATCTCGTCTCAACCCTGGTGAAGAAAACCATAGACATCATATAGACCTATATGATGTCTATGAAGAAAACCAACTACTCTTCGCCCCCATAGGGGAGGTAAGACTCGGGTTTTGATCATGTGGGTGCTGTGGTTCTGCCCTGTGTTTATATTGGTGAGGGCCAGCAAGGTAGATATAACAGTGAATTTGGTTGAAGGGGAGGATAGCACATTCGTTATTGATTTTAGCTCTACAGGAGCATGTGGTAATGAGGATGAATATTATGCGGTTGATACTAAATATCTATGTTTCGATTTTCAATGTAAAAATTGGGACAAAGTATTTTTAGCCACGGACTCTTCTTATTGGACGAAACCCAAACAGTCTTACAAACAGAGATGGAGTATGATAAGGGGAACGCCTAGCATGCCATGGGGGAAAGGGAGATGTAATCCGATCTTTACTAGAAGTAAAAGTTCTTTAAAGACCTATGCTGAAGGAGACACCCTGGGTAAGGAGTATAAATGTGACAAGCCTACAAGAGACCTTTGCCTTGGAAACAGGTTTTCCAGATAAGAATGAATGGTTGGACTGGGTAATGTATTCTGTAAAATCACTGGGGAAATCAGACTGTTATGCTTGTGCAATAGTTTTAAATGCATGTTGCAGCTGTACCTGAGCAAGTCAATACCGACGGAACAGAATTGCACCACTTTGCATTATTTGTTTCCTCCAACTCCTCTTGTGGTACGTCCGAAAATGTTGACTGGATTAACTATATCTATTATAATCAACAGAGATGTGTCAATTACACTCGAGATGCAATCCAAGGGATACACGAACAGTTGGACAAAACAAGTTTAATGGCATGGCAAAATAGAATGGCTTTAGACATGTTGTTGGCTGAGAAAGGGGGTGTTTGAAAAATGTTAGGAGATGCCTGTTGTACATTTATCCCCAATAACACAGCTCCTAAAGGCTCCATCACCAAGGCACTGCAGGGGCTGACATCCCTCTCGCTGGAGCTGGCTGGGAACTCTGGCTACTCTGATCCGTTCTCTGACCTGATGGGAAAGTGGTTTGGCGTATGGAAAGACACCATTACCAGTGTAATAATAGCTATAGGGATTATGCTTACAATTTTAGTGTTGTTTGGTTGCTGTCTGATACCTTGTTTGAGGGCTCTCTTTCTCAGTGCAATAGAATCTGCTGTGGAGAAACGGGACAATAAGTATTCTGCACTGCCTGTGGAGGAAGACTACTATGCTCAACCATTTGCACCTGCTATGATGATGATGAAGTGTTTTTGCATGTCTTTGATTGTAACCTTTTTAATGAATGAACTAGAAATGTCTTTGCATCGCTTTGATTCCATCCGTTTTAATAAATTAACTAATCAGGGAAAATCTACACAGAAGACCTGGTCTGATGATTAAAATATAATAAAAGGGAGGATTGATAGAGAAGTTTTTAATGAAGACATTGTTATTGTATTTTAATCTGTTTGCTTTTCCTGTGTGCTGACAGGCTGAGGCCTTGAATACTCTCATGCTGAGGCAAACCACCTGTTTACTGATAATCATGCACACTGCTCAACTCTCAAGGACATATTCTGAGATCACTGCAGCAGCTTCTGAAGCGATGGGACGGGAGAATACCGCCCTTTGTGTGATGAAACATGTTTTTTCTACTCACATAAGGCTGGCTGTGCCCAGCTCTTCTTTGGAGTTTGTTCATGATATTTGGTTGTGACACATCTCCCTCTTTTGCAAAAGATATAAAAGTACTATTCTAAATTCTGATTGCTGGTCTCTGTCTCATCAATATAAACGTCTTAATATAATGTATCTAACACACTTTCACATCCATAAATTCGAAAAAATTAAGAAAGCAGGGTCTGCTTTGCCTACAAACCTTCCTCACTGGCTGCATTGTCTATAGTGACGCCCCTGGCTCACATTCACATTTTCTAACACAGCACAGGTACACTCAATTAAAGCCATTAGCAAATGAACAAAATACACCTTTTTCAACCACAAATAAGAGATATATAACAGCGACTTAACGCAGAGGCTCTGGCTCATGGGCCCCTGGGCCTGGGCCCGGTAGGCCCGTCCGTTAATCCATCCCTGCTTGTACTTAAGCAATAAGCCCCAAGAGGCCGTGCTTTGCGCTGATTTTAGAACATGTAAGGGAAGTTGTTAGGCACGACGCGAAGCGGAGTGCCATTAAACCCCCTTACCTGTTCTAAAATCAGTGCAAAGCACGGACTCGCGGGGCTTATTGCTTTTCTAAAGCTGTTACTACACATATTTGATATGGTTTCATAAATAAAGACAATTCAATTTAAGAAACAATAGTTTAATGATAAACCGTCATTCTTCCGCCACTAAAAATTATAGTTCCTAAATAAATCGTTGGCACGCAACCCTTGAAGCAACGCAACAGCCAGATGGAACACTGGGTATGAAATGCGCTATATCATGGGTCGGGAACCTATGGCTCGCGAGCCACCACTGGCTCTTTTGCTGAAGGCCGGGGCTCTCGGACGAAATGGGTTGGAGAAAAATACGGAGAAAAAACGTGTAATCAAGGGATCAGCCTAGGCCTAGTAGAAGGCTTAAATAACAGTCAATACTAGTTTTTATTAAAATGACAAGGCTTTGTGGCAAATACGTAGGTCTATCTGAGTTATTTAATTTAACTTTCCACCTCACTTGACTCCGTAACCATAGCCTGCAAAATATTGTTACATTCGCGGCTGGTTGCCATGCCAATATCAAACAAAATCGCAGATTCCCCTCCATTTCCGTCAACGACAAAACCTCCATTGTTAAAGTTGATAGGCTAGAGAAAAATATCGAAAAGGAAAAAAAACGTATTGTGCATCTCTGGTGTTTCTATCGGCGATTTCGAAATATAGGTTGCCGACCTGACCTCGTCTGGCATCTGGGTGGGCAAGTTCAAATCACTGAACGATCAGCTGGAAGGAATCGCACGTCAGCGAGCACAGCTTGCGAGCGAACACAAGTGGACTGCCATGGGAAAGCTTCCATCTCAAGAAGACGAACTGCTTCTAAAAACTTGGAATGAACTGCCCATATATTGCACATTGCAATATGTTAGTATTGCTGTGTTACCCATGTTCGGTTCTACTTATGCATGCGAGAAATCTTTCTCACATATGAAAAATATAAAGACGAACCTGCGCTTGCTTTAAAACGACGAAAGCCTCAATGCTTGCATGAAGCTTCACCTCACTGAATATGAGCCAGACTACAAGGCCATCAGCAATATGCAGCACCAGAAGTCGCATTAATCTCTGGTAGGCCTAATGTTCAATTTCGAGTGTTGTGTTGTCAACGTTGTTAACTTCATGGCGTTGTTACGCTGTAACGTTGTTAACTTCATCATTTTCCATTGTCATTTACATTTCAAGTTACTAGTACAATAACTTTTAAAACTAGAAGAAAATGTATTTAAAAACTCATGTTGAATAAAAGTAACTGTTAGTTAAATATCCCAATTTTTTTCTTGTAACTGTCTTTTTGTGGCTCTTCTGAGATAAAAAAGAAAAAAAATGGTAAAAGTGGCTCTCCAGGCAAAAAAGGTTCCTGACCCCTGCGCTATATGAATGCCTTGCCATTCGCTGTGCAGTAATATGGAATACTATGATGTAGAGAATTGGTAATACTTTGTACTAGATCTGAGTTCGATAATCAGAAGAGCCAAGAGCCATCAAGATTGAGGAGAACTGGAGCTGGTTTAATAACATACACACGCCGACAGACGGGGAAACAGACGAACAGGAGTTTGGAGTCCGGAATCCAAGATCTAACTAGCCACAGATTTCATGCACATTTTATAGTCAACAAGTACCCTGAAATATACGTGACTTTGTCTCCTCTCAGATGACATTTTAGAAAGTTACTTCCAAATAAGAGAGAGTCTGTTTAAAATAGGTGGAGACAGTCAGTCTAAAGGGAAGCGGCAGGTGGCGTCCAGCTGAGTGTCATCTTAAGCAAAACCCTCTTTGTCTAGCAGTTAGGCCTAAAATACAGTGAACTCTGACCTCTGCTTTCCCATTTAAGGTACACTGGAGCACCCAAGAGCCACACTTATTAATAAAGAAAGAGGAGATGCTTAGATTAACTTAGAACTTGATAATTTCAGGCCTACATCCGCCCCTTTGTGGATTAATCCACACCTTATCCTAGCACATGTTATAACCTAAACATTTATTACTATACTACACAGCAAACAAACACAGTTTTACTTCTACAGCAAAGCCTACAACTAACCTTATGCTAAACATCACATTACTCCAAACATCCAATACAGCTATGTCACCAACTTCCAGTAGTTTACATCACAGAACAATAATGCCTCCCTAGGGTACGCCTAGGAGAGTTTTACACACACACAGACCATGGAACATTCCCATATGGCCTGTCATATGAAAAATAAAAAATACACAAGTATGGAAATATAGCTTCGTCTAAAAAGCTACAAGCACATTTGTCTATTTTACTAAGGCACTCTCTGTTTATCTAAACTATTACACACACAATTTTACTATAGACGTTAACTTCACTATGGATACTCAATTTCTTTTTACCCATTATACTTTACCATTACGCTTACATTCATCTCTAGGAAGTATAGTTCCTTGAGAGGCCTTTCTGTATATGAGGGAAAATCCTCTAACAAATAATAATACGCCCCTTTGTTCACATCATATATTATTACATTTTCCCTGAGTTATTACATTATACTCATAAGTAAATCAACTACTGCATTATACTTTTAATACATAACACATGACTGCTGGTGTTGTGATTCTTCAACTTCCTTTGAGTCTGCCGTAGAATCAGAGGTTGCGATAGTGGTAAACCACTTATCGCTCTGCCTGGCGAGGGCAGACTAGCACTTGATTTTGGCCTGCTACTTTGTTTGTTTCTTTTTTTCCAGGGCTAATATGGTCTAGTCACCTAGTTCCCATACGCCACCGTTGTAGTCAGGACTGCCTCCCTGACCCATAATGTCTTAGTTGCTCATAACCTGTAACATTTCAAGCGCTTCATCGTTACCATAAGACATTGTTAACCCCACTCGGCTTTCACTTTTATCAACCAACACTGTCATCTGGGTGAATTGAGAAGCTATTGCTCTGACTGCAAGTGACCTGCAACAAGGAATAACACAACATACAATTAGACTGAACACCAATACGATTAGTGCAATGATACCAAGTGCTGAAGCAAACCAGGTCCCCCATCCCCCGAAGATGCTCTTGAACCAGTCTGCTAACACAGAACCCATCTCAGGGGGGCCTGCATTCTGCTTCAGCTCTGTCCGTAAATTAAACAGTTTATTTATTGCCATTGTGAAATTCCCACCAGGTGCTGTGTCCACGTTAATAACTTTTATTTGTTGCATTATGGCTACTCTAGCACATTTCCCTATCCAATCATGAGGTAGAGTGTTTCTTAATCCATATTCTTTTCCACACGCCCACCATATATCAGCTAATGGAGCATCCTGCGGAAAATGGGGGAAATGATATGCATACATAAATGTTCTTTGACCGTCTAGGAATCTATCCATTTTAGTACAGTTAGTCATGCCTGGTTTACATCTAATAGGAACAAGTCCTCGCAATTCCCATGCTTGCCTGTATAACTTGGATTTCTTATTTGAAGTGTTAAAAGGACCACTGGTAACCAGTGTCCAAGTTCTATTACAATTTCCTTCAAAAATACCCACATGCTCCCCACCATGCACTTTATCAGTCATGTCAAAACATTCGTAATTGAAATAATCTTCTACAGTGTACTCACGGATTTCCGCTAAATCAGTTTCTGGCCAATTGTGTGCATCTAATTTACAATGGTCTCGTAATGTGTATGCAACACCCTTTTCAACATGAAATGTCCAATTTCTATCTAAATGACTTCCCATGTATATCATACAACAGTTCTTTCCTGTAATGACAAGAAACATTCATTCACTGCAGCATTTCCATGACCTTCACAGCCTCTCATCCAGGTCGAGCTGCTGCAACAGAATGCTTCCCATTCTAACCCTGATACAATAAATTGTAGTAGTCCCATCACCTTGTGGTCCTGAAATTGTACAAAAAGTTAGTACAATATTAGACACTAGAACCTTGATATCACCATAGGCTGGAAGCTCTTTTTGTTTAAAAGCTTCACCTATACCCAGTCTCCTGACTGGATCAGTCCATCCGCATCCACCTGTGTATATATAATCTCCAAAAATTAGAAATGACAGGTACACATAATTTCCACATGCCCTCTAGACATGCTCTAAAAGTGTAACATGATCGATGATTTGCAGTACTTGTATTCCATGCTTCCCATACATTCTTATTGTTATACTAAAAGCATTGCTGTAATGCTAAAAACAAAATAATATCACATATTTAAGAAGTATACTTACCCTCTCTTAATTTTGGTCCTGTCCTTAGACATTCCTCAATCAATCATATAAATCACTCCATATCTCCAATACCTGTTCATATCTATGCAGTACGTAACTGCCTATACGATTACACCTTTTAGCGTAAAGTATTACCCAAAAGTTTTATCCGCACTCCTTTTCTTTGATTAAAGATGCTACAAACATAGCATTATACAATTTTTAATCCCAAACCTCCCATAATTATTCAAAATTATTCTCATATACCCCCCTTACGCACTTAAAATCAAAGTGCGTACAAAACAACAGGGCTAATAACATGTATGAAGTTACCATGTGGCCATCATAGTACATTCATATTTTATCATGCCCGCAGTTAATCCCCTTTTTTATCCAATGGTCTTATTCCATCAAGTTTCATCACATATTTCTCAGTATATTTTCTAGTACTAAGTTTACTGCAAAGTAATTATTGAATCCTGTGTGGCAAACAACCAAAGCCCACATGGCTTATCACATATATAATGGCTAACCCCCCTTAGTAACATAATAGGCTAATAACCAAACGGCTTACATTGATGTTCACAATCTGCATACTACATCAACCCTACTCAATACCAAGATATATCACTAGTAAACTAATACTTCACAGGGCATGGCATTCCTTCCTCATGCCCCTCACCCACTGAAAGTACAATTACCCGTGGCATACCTTCCCTTGATGCCATTTCTGTTTTTCAACAAAAACCCCTTAGTGTAATTATTACACCCAAGCCTGTAAGAGACACTTAAAACCACATATATTCAAATATACCTTTATGTGTTAACATAAAACTAACACACTTCCTCACTCACACCTTCACTGTTTGGAAGATTCTCATTTTTCCTCACGGACTCACAGACACGCCCCTTCCTATCACTCAGAAGAACAGCAACTTCAATACTGCTGCATGTACTTATTCAGTGTGCGATATCTGAACAAAAACCACACATACCTATCTTCATCACACAAACACACAAGCATACCCGCAAAACTTTGAATTACCCAAATCCATACAATCCCACTCATATTATTAAAACTCCCCATATATACCCTAAACTGTGATTCCTTATTGGAATATGTGTTCTCACCTGACACCCCCTTAATCTCAAGCCAACCATTCCAAAACTCCTTCAAACCTCCCTGTCATTCACATAAGACATATACCTCCATACCCATAATGGCCTAGTTCTAAGTTTCACTGACTCCTGCACTTTGTATAACTAAAAATACTGATAAGAGAAACTTTAAATACTCTACTCCTTTTTTCTCCATGTCTCTATTTTCTCCGTATTTCTCCTGTTTACCATGTCTAATTTTCAAATTCTAAATGCATATCTAGTTAAATCTATTTTAAGTGTTTGTGTTGAGCATCATCTCATCTTTTAAACCCCTTATTAACCCTATCTTTATATGACATATAATGGCTATACTCACTATCAATAAGGATCATTTACTCTAAACCTGTGTTTTTGTAGGTGTAACAAAAGTTTGAAGGACCATCATGTTACCTGCAGTGAAGTTCTCTATCAGCTCGGTTTGATTACATTTGAGGCGTAAGAAGTGCATGGAGAACCATTGTGAGGCATGGTGTTTGATTAGTCAAAGAAAGTCCAGCCTAGGTACACTCAATTTAAATTCTCATATGGCAAAACACGTAATTCTCTAATAAATCAATATGAGTATGATTTTAAATTAATATGGGCATCCTTACTTCCTTCCCACTCATTTTAATTGATACTGGAATTGTAGAATTCACTAGGCCTTTTATTAATACTACACACCCCAGTACAGGGAAACTAGACCCCCTGGTTTCACCAATTCATGGCTGAGCATACCCTCGTCCCACCATATAGCGCATATACTTGAGAGAAGTCCTTGCTGTGTGGGTGGTCATGTCGGAGGCCTATTCACCTGCCACCTCCCTTCACCCCCTTCTCCCTCTTTCCTCTGAGGGCTGCTGCCACTGTCAAGATGGCTGTGTCCAGTTTGGTTGTTCATTGGCTGGTTTTTTGGGAGGGAATTGCTGTGCAGACGCCAAGCAGATGCCAAGCAGACGCCGACACAGGCATGAATTGAAGTCTCAGACCAGATGCAAGGGCCTGAGCTATCTTTGTCCTTCTCACATAATCCAGTTAGTTTTGCATTCAGATCTTAGGCATAGATCCAAGCAAGATGTTTTCTTTCCATCTCTCTTTCCAGACGAGTTGTATTGGAGCACTTTCTTGCACATATGGGTAGTAGAGGTCAGCCCAGCCACAACCTGATGTCCTCAAAGTCAATAGGTTATATGTGTTGGCCTTTCTTTTTTTCTATCTACACTCCCCTCAGAATGTATTTCTACTCAGCTCTGTTATAAAGCATTTTCCTGCTATTTCTGATTCTTAATTATTGCCTTCTCTGTTTTCTACTCTATTCTTGAATTATCTCAACACTTTCCCTAATGGACTATGTGCTGTCTCTTTTACTCCTGTTTAAACCTTAATGGGAGCACTAGTGTTAACAAATCTGGCTGTGGAAATTTGTCCTCTTCCACCTCACTACTAAAGTTACCCAGAAGTTATATTTACAGATCCCCATCAATTAGGCTACTGTTTACTTTAAGTTATAATGCTTTTTATCTTGTTCCCTTTTCTGGACTGTCTCCAACACTCAGACATCCCCACACCTCAGCCTGCATTCTCCACAAACTTCTCAATTGCCTTCTCATTTTATCAAATAACTTCTTCTTTATCCTATTTTCCTGAACTTAAAGCATTAAAAATCAATGTCTCTTCTTTCACAATTTTCTTTATCAAGTGCTCCATGTCTGCCTTTGAGCAATCCTGTTTTATTGTTTCCATCACAAATCCATTAATGAGAACAATTATTTCATCTATCTTACCCCAAAACTTCTCATAGTATTTGTTAATGACGCCATATTCTTATATGTAACCCTCTCTCTCCAGTTAGTCAACGGCCCACTGAAACTCTACGTTGTTTTCTGGTAATCTATGTTAACGGGTGGTTGGGCGCTCAAAGTATTTAACACAGGAGATGAAAAGGAGGTTTCGTAATGGTGGCAAGATTTATTGTATTCCACACAGCATCTATCTCCTTCATCTAACACACACACACTCACCGATTCATTCAACGCATCTCTGACATCAGAGCTCCTCAAACTGTACGGGTCACCCCGAGGTACAAACACCCCAGCGCGAACAAAATATAAACACAGCTGCCAGCCTGCCTAAACGCGTAGCACATAAACTACCTTACAGATACACCCAGATTCTGTCCATTTTCCAAATTTATCTCTAATCTTATCTGGTGGTGCGCTGATCTTTTGTCTCAATTTTGTCAAATCTTCCTTTGTAGTATGACTATAATCTTCCCCCGCTATTATTGTGTCATCAGCCAGAGACCAAAATGCAGCGCTAATGCCTAGTTTCTCACTTGCTTCCAACACATACAATTTGCTTATTTCTTCCAACGCCATCCTTTGAATTCAAATTTTACCACAGATCTATGTATTATAATTATTCCTCTCTCTCTTTTCTGACCACAGCCGTATACTTTAAACTATATTACTGTACTTTGAAAAATAATTCTTTGCTTAAAGCTTACTCAAGGATTTTTCCTCTTCCTCTGTGTGACAAGGAGCCGTACGGGAGGGGCTAACCCCTCCTTTCTCTGCTTCTCCTACGCGCTGTCCCTCTGTCTCTCTCCCTCTATGACAGAAAATAACTCCTATGGCAGGATGATATGGCCCCAACCTTTTTCCCCTACTCACAATTCTGTCAAATAACATTAATTACAATGTCTTTTCCACATATCATTTTCTCAACAAACAATTTAGTTATCTCGCTGCCCCACATTTAAATTTCTTACGATCACCTAATCTTTTTGCCAATTTAAAAATACTCACAATAACCTATAATGTAGCCTACTACTTATCATCATACAAGTCTTCCAATTTTAAACTCTCAATTCAATTGCCTAATGTATTCGTTTTAGCTTATGTTTCTTCCAAAAACTTAAAAACAACTCTATCACTTATATTTTAAACTTTATAACAACAACAATCTCAAATTCTCTAGAATTCACTATACTCACAATGCAGTCTCTTATCTGCTTTCTCCACCAGTCACGAAATTACCTTTAAAGGAATATTCAATGACAATTTCTCATTTCAATGACAATTTCTCATTTATGATTCATTGACAATTCATAACTGAACAACTGCGTGTGGTGTTTATACCGGTATGTCTGTTGCTTAAGGAAATGTGTCAATCTAATCTCCCAGCACCTTTGTGTTTTGTACCTTATGTGTTAAATGTATTTACCTTATT
>NC_137923.1:48850314-48877814 GCF_963457725.1 Sprattus sprattus | reverse complement strand
CAAACTCTCTGTGACAGTGGCAAGCAAGAAAGAAACATGTAAACAGAATTAAAGTGAGGCTGACATCGACGTTCTGCTGATGGAACAGCAGATGCGGGCCAAAACATCGTTAGAAAGCTTTTCTGGTGGCGTAATGGCAAAAGCAAAGGATTTGACATGTAGTAAACATGTCTCCGAAGCACCAGCACCTGCGGCACGAGCAGCAGAAGCCGCATCTGCACATGTTATGAAAACAATTAACAAATGTTAACAATGTTAAAAATTGTGTGGTGATAACAAATAATAAGCATGTCATGAAAACAAATAACAAATGTAATGATATAACAATGTTAAAAATAGTGTGGTGATAGCAAATAACAAGCATGTTATGAAAACAAATAACAAATGTTATGATACATGTTATAACAATGTTAAAAATAGTTTGGTAATCTATGTATAAATCCAGGCTCTCTGTGTCAGTCTGTCTAGGTCCCTGACGGTAGTTACGTTAGTTATGAGATTTCGCATGTAGCTTAGGCATGTCATGAACCTGTGCATCCATGATTTTGAAGATTTTTGAAATCATAGTTCGCGAGACATTTGTATTTTACCGTGTCCCGTAGGCACTAATGGGTTATCGTTTCCCGTAGCGGTATTAAAACAATCCTGCCTTCACTCAAAGTTCAGAATAGCTTTGGATACGATAAGGAAGTCCGCATTCAAATTCTTCTTGGTGAACAGATACAGACGTAAACTATCCTGCCTTCACTCAAAGTTCAGATGAGCGTTGGATACGATAAGGAGGACCGCATTCAAATTCTTCTTGGTGAACAGATACAGACTGTTGCTCAGGTAATCTTGACAGTGATTGATTTTTTTGATGGAGTCCACGAAATATGCACAAATCTCACTGTAAGTTATGTTGGGCCCACGTCGTCATGTTATCCTCCCAGTCCTGCACTGAATTCGGGTGGGGGATAGTAATGCCATCTCCAGTCAGAGTATTTAAACTGTGTTCCCATTGTAAGGACATAATTAGATTACGATCTGTCTGAGAATTGGCTGTCAAAGCTAGCATCATCGAAGTCATACAGTAGCCTACAGTACAGTACAATACAATAAAATGAACCTACATTTCAGTCCAACTGCATGACCATTCTTACCCTACACTTACCCTTACAATAAAGAAGTGATTCTATTTCAACCATAACTTCATTTTAAATAATTTCTTTCTTTATGACATTTAGTTTATAGTTTAGACAGCAACTTTGACATCTATATTCAACTGCATCCACTACATAATCTCAAACTTTATTTGTTGGTATAGCTCCAAAAAGGCTATACAACATTAAAACATTTCTTAATGAAAAGGAAACATGCATCACAATAATACTTCAGTGTAACCTGTACCTATGTGGAGTGGAGTGCAATTACACTACCCAACAGCTAAACCTACGTCTGCTAACACTACATAATGCATAATTCTTACGGGCACTGCACTAGTAACAAATAACAAACGCATTATGATAACAAATAACAAATGTTATAATACATGTTTTGAAAACAAATAACAAATGTTATGATACATGTTATGAAAACAAATAACAAATGTTAGGATATATGTTATAACAATGTTAAAAAAGTGTGGTGATAACCAATAACAAACGCATTATGATAACAAATAACAAATGTTATGTTACATGTTATGAAAACAAATAACAAATGTTACGATACATGTTATAACAATGTTAAAAATAGTGTGGTGTGTTTGTGTGTATCAATGTGTGCGCGCACACACACACACACACACCCATACACACACACACAAACACACACACACACACACACACACAAACAAACACAGACACACACACACACAGACACACACAAACACACACGGACCCAAATACACACACAAACACACGCACACACACATACAAACATGCGCACGCGCACATTAAGATACATGTTATGAAAACAAATAACATATGTTATTATACATGTTTTAACACTGTTAAAAATAGTGTGGTGATAACAAATAACAAACATGTTATGAAAACAAATAACAAATGTTATGATACATGTTATGAAAACAGATAACAAATGTTATGATACATGTTATAACAATGTTAAAAATAGTGTGGTGCAAACACACACAAACAAACACACACAAACACAAAAAAACAAACACACACACACACAAACACACACACAAACACACACACAAACACACACACAAACACACACAAACACACACACAAACACACACACACTAACAAACACAAAAACGGACACAAATACACACACAAACACATGCAAACACACATTATGATACATGTTATAAACAAAAATAACAAATGTTATAATACATTTTATGAAAACAAATAACAAAGTCATGATACATTTTATAACAATGTTAAAAATAGTGTGGTCTGTTTGTGCGCACACACAAACACACACACACACCCAAACACACACAAACACACACACACAAACAAACACACACACACACAGGCACACAAAAACACACACACACACACACAGCATGGGGGTGATTTTCAACTAAGTGGAGTCACTGAACATGTTATAACAATGTTAAAAATAGTGTTGTGTGTTTGTGTGTGTCTGTGTGTGCGCACACACACAGACACACACACACACACATACACAAACACAAACACACAAACACACACGGACACAAATACACACCCAAACACACGCACACACACATACAAACACGCACACGTGCACATTATGATACATGTTATGAAAACAAATAACAAATGTTATGATACATGTTATAACAATGTTAAAAATAGTGTGGTGATTACAAATAACAAACGCATTATGATAAGAAATAACAAATGTTATGATACATGTTATAACAATGTTAAAAATAGTTTGGTGATAACAAATATCAAACATAATGATAACAAATAACAAACATAATGATAACAATTAACAAAGTTATGATACACAGCCCCTCCAGTCATCCCGTTCAACACGGCTCCCCCCAAACTCAGTGAGGTTGCAGATGTGGTTCAGAAGGCAAGAGCAGCCTCAACCCAAGTACAAGTACTGCCCAGGGATTCTGAAAATCCTGTGGAAATTCCAGAAAGTGGCGTGGGAAAAGAACATCATCCCTTCAGAATAGCAGAATGCTGTCTCAGTCCTTATTCCAAAAGAGAAGAACTCCAACTCGTCATTTGGGAGCAAATCCAGAGGGCAAGGAGAGAGAAGAGCGACCTGCACGTTCTGTGGCTGGATCTTGCCAACGCATACGGGTCCGTTCCCCACCAACTGGTCGACTTCGCCCTGGAGTTCTTCCACACCCCCAACTGCATCAAAGAAGACCTGGTGGCCAAGTACTTCGCTGACCTACAGATGTGCTGTACCCACCAGGACTTCACCACAGGCTGGCAGCAGCTTGAAGTGAGCATAGCAATGGGATGTTCAATCGCTCTCATCCTGTTCATCGCAGCCTTCGAGATCATCCTCATCGGGGCGAGGAAGATGGTCGGAGGAATGAAACTGCAATCTGGTCAAAGGCTATCACCGCTGAGAGGCTTTATGGATGACGTCACTGTAATATATTTGGACTGTTATTACACTGTTAATATATCCATAACAGCTAAAGATGACGGAGACCAACACGTCTGCTTCTCTTTATTGCCACTCTCAGACTAACACACAAAGACAACATACTGGGATTACCACATAACTAAATCACCACTAGATGGCACTGTTTAACTACCAATAAGATAGCAGGGTCTAGCTACTAGCTACAGTCTAGCTACAGTTATAGTATCAATATACTACACTCCTAGTCCTGGTGTAGCTTCAGGTGAGTAAGGGCTACCATCTACTGCTCCAGGTGTGCCTTTCCCCCCCAAATCCGCATGAACCACTGCAGGGTAGTCGGTCGTTGACGTTGCTTATCCTGGAACTCACAGGTCTCTGGACTAGACGGCCGGTTGTACAGCAGATGGTCGATGTGGACAGTGCGTCGACTCACTCCGTTCCACACCAGGTAAGTGACTGGACCGAGTCTCTTTTCCACCGTTCCTTTCGTCCACCTCTCCTTTCCTCCACGGAAGTTTCGGATCAGAACTGAGTCACCCTCAGACAGCTGTCTCACCTTGGAGGCGGTTTGATCATGGTAGTCTTTCTGTTTTTGTTGTTTGGCTTCCACCACTCGAGCGAGATCTGGTTTCAGTAGGCTGAACCTGGTCCTGATCTGACGTTTGAGGAAGAGTTCAGCTGGTGGGCAGCCAGTAATGCTGTGTGGTGTAATCCTGTAGGACATCAGGAAGTTTGCTAGCCTGTGCTGAATTGTTATGGTGACATTTTGTTTCGTCTCGTCGAGCACTTGTTTCTTCAGTGATGCTTTCACTGTCTGGACTGCTCGCTCTGCAGCTCCATTAGAAGCGGAATGGTAGGCTGGTACCAAGGTCTGTTTTACGTTGCTTTGCAGGAATGTCTTGTACTCCTGTGAGGTGAATTGAGGACCGTTGTCGGAAACAATCTCCTCCGGAAGACCATATGAAGAAAAGATGTTCCGCAGCACCTCAATCGTTTTGGCAGCTGTGATTGTTGCCATGGGAATATACCTCAAGCCATTTCGAACGACTGTTCACCAACACTAGGAAGTGGTGTTGATCCTTCTCTGCAAAGTCAATATGTAGCCTCTGCCATACCCTAGTAGGCCACTGCCAGCAGTGTAGTGGTGCTACTGCTGGTAGTTTCTTCACACTCTGACAAGCATCACATTGCTGTACTGCACGTTCTATATCACTGTCTAACTGGGGCCACCACAAGTAGCTCCTGGCCAAGTTCTTAATCTTGCACCCTCCGGGGTGCCCTTGGTGTAGGTCTTGCAGTAGTCGGTCTCGGTGTGCTGGTGGGATAATTACTCGAATTCCCCACAGAATACATCCTTGTTCCACAGACAGTTCATTCTTTCGGGTAAAGTATGGTTTCAGTGTGTCATCCTTGACATAACTCCGCCATCCGGAACGAGTCAGCTCCAGTACCTTGCAAAGAATTGGGTCCTTGATTGTGGTCTGTGCAATCTCTGTAGCCTGCACGGGAAGCTCATCAACTAATGAGAAATAAAAGATACTGTTCTCTTCCGCTGTATTATCCTTTCCCTTTGTAGCCAGTTGAATTCTGGCTCTGGCCCTCATTTATAAAACGTTGCGTAAAAACCATCCTACATTTTGTCTAAGACATTTCCTGAAATGAGCGTAAGTGAGATCCACAGTAAACAGACGTACACACAAAAAACACGTGTACGCCAATCCTTCGGTTATAAATCACAAATGGTCGTGAAATTGTGCGCAACTGAATCTCCGCCCTCAAAACGCCCCTATTTAATCTAATCAGCATATTATCAATGCACAAACAGAGCGCATCCTCAATGCACAAACTCTCTGTGACAGTGGCAAGCAAGAAAGAAACATGTAAACAGAAGAATTAAAGTGGGCTGACATCGACGTTCTGCTGATGGAACAGCAGATGCGGGCCAAAACATCGTTAGAAAGCCTGTCTGGTGGCGTAATGGCAAAAGCAAAGTATGTGCAATGTAGTCGACACGTCTCCGAAGCACCAGTAGCCGCATCTACGGCAGCAGCACCATGGCTTTGGTGCGCTCCACTACCGACCGCGCACGGGCATGTGCTGTATTGAAGACAAGTGGGCTTCCTAGGCTGTTTGAGTGTGCACAATCTGGATGAGAATACATTGGCAACCCTGTTTTACGCAGGAAATCCTCTTTCACAATTTGCTGTTCCTGGGCACTGTATGGAATTCTAATTGATGCGGGCATATAGAGGGATAATACTGCAAAGAACATCGGGCTAAATTCTGCTTAATGATGACGGGGATTGCTCGACTGGTCTCCAATTTCTCCTCGGAACGTTCCTGTAGCCAGGAATCCAACAGCCAAAACCTGAACGTGTATGGCCTGGTTGCATCTGGTGCGCCTCTGTAGACGAGAGGCCATTTGGGCACAACGCTCTCGGCAAGCGGTACCTGCTTATCAGCCATACATCATCTTGTGTCAAAAAGTCTGCGCGATCACGAAGAAACCCTTTCTCTCCTTATTGCGCAGTCGGCAATATCCTCTTACAACGCCAATGCAGCCATACCTCCTAATGAAAACTAAGCCACTATTAGACTTTCTATAGGCTATAGATTGAGCGAAATGTTTTACACTTGTGAAATTAAAACGGAATACCTATTAGACGTGAATCTCATTCATGTGTGAATTGTTCTAATAGTTTAATTTATTTTATTGAGCGAAACATTAGCCCTAATGGTGACGCTGGTGCTGACGTTGATGAAACTGCGTGTCGGCACTTTGAGTTCTAAATTCCTGCAGTACTCCAGTATTGCCGGAAGAAAATGTACTTACACGAACTAAAACCAGACGTAGAGATACGTTCTTTTCTACGTCTAAGACGGTTTTTATAAATCTGGCGTCAATTTCCGGTTATATAGATGTTCCGCTATTTCCGGTTTTATCAAAAACCTTTGAAAGCCTTCTCCTCCTACAATTTTTGGCAAATCTTCTTCAAAATCTCCAGAGATGATCTTCAGACCTAGCCTCACAAAAGTTATGGAAATAATTTTGATCCTCATAACCGTTTGTCCGGTACAGCCACTCAAATTCAATTGAAAAGTCGCCAAACAGGAAGTGAAGTCATATCTTGGCAAATCTTTGTGAAATCAACACCAAACTTGATATGTCAACATGAAGACACTACAACATGTTCCCATGTGCAAAGGCAACTTCATATCTTAAAAAATGATTGATATAAAGCAAATTGGATACATTGTTAACGCTAAAATAATGCTTTACACATCAACAGGTCAAAAAGTGATACTCTTATTCAATCACAAGTTCATGTGAAGACACTTGAGAGTGTTAAGTACGCAAATCTGAAAAAAAGTTGACTGTAAGATGAAAAGTGGATTTTTGGTGAATATTTGAAACATGCATGCTTGGCTAATTTCTAGGGTGATTTTCAGTGGAAGGTCTTTCTCTCTCTGCTCCTTTGCGCGTGTGTGCTCCAGATTCTCTCTCTCTCACACACACACACACACACACACACACACACACACACAGACAGGCTCCTTTGACACGCGCAAGCACACACACACAACATTAAAGGAAATGTAGGGATGACCACACAAAAGTTACCATATGGTTTGTCCGGTACAGCCACTCAAATTCAGCAGAAAAGCGGTCAAACAGGAAGTGAAGTCATATCTCAGCTAATCTTTGAGATATCAACATCAAACTGGTATTTCACTTGGATGACACAACACTTTGTTCCCATGTGCAAAGGCAACTTCATATCTTGAAAAATGATTGACATAAAGCAAATTGGATACATTGTTAACGCTAAAATAATGCTTTACACATCTGCAGGTCAAAAAGTGAAACTCTGATTCAATCACAAGTTCATATGAAGACACTTGAGAATGTTTAGTACACAAATCTGAAAAAAAGTTGACTGTAAGATGAAAAGTAGATTTTTGGTGAATATTTGAAACATGCATGCTTGACTACTTGCTAGGGTGGTTCTCTATGTCTCTCTGTCTCCTCATCCGCGCGGCTCCTAAATCTCACACACACAGTCTCCCCTTAACACACGCGCAGGCTTTGTTTTGCGAGAATTCACAGACACACAGCTTGCTGTCACACACATACATTCTCACAGACACACAGGGTAAGCGCACACACACAACCTCCACTCAGTCTTAACTTCAAGGCAAAAGCATTGTAAATGTTGGATTTGAAATGTAATATCCCATTGGCAAGTCTGCAGCATGGATTTTTCTATACAGTGACAAATTGTCACAAAATTTCATTTTTCCAATGTTTGAAGGAGGAAACCGCCATCGCTGCTTGCAGCTATATTTATTAGGTTTCCTCCGGTAGGAGGTAACCTATTGTTGTTGTAGGCTTTCTTATTATTATGTTAGTACCATGGGAGTCAATGGCAGCCCCTAGAACCATATGGTAACTTTTTGTGAAATTTGGCACACTCATTAAGGACAGTCCCTTCTTCATTCACACCAAGTTTCATGGCTCTCATGACACCACTCTAGCGCCACCAACAGGTCAAAGTTGGACTTTTGTAACACACGCAACTTTTGAACCATATGACCGATTTTCAAAAATGAGGTACCCATGGATTCCCTGGATCAAGACGAATTTAACCCACCCCATGTCATCCATTTCCGGTTATATAGATTTTCCGCTATTTCCGGTTTTATCAAAAACCTTTGAAAGCCTTCTCCTCCTACAATTTTTGGCAAATCTTCTTCAAAATCTCCTGAGATGATCTTCAGACCTAGCTTCACAAAAGTTATGGAAATAATTTTGATCCTCACAACCGTTTGTCCGGTACAGCCACTCAAATTCAATTGAAAAGTCGCCAAACAGGAAGTAAAGTCATATCTTGGCAAATCTTTGTGAAATCAACACCAAACTTGATATGTCACTGGCAGACACTACAACATGTTGCCATGTTCAAAGGCAACTTCATATCTTCAAAAATGATTGATATAAAGCAAATTGGATAAATTGTTAACGCTTAAACAATGCTTTACACATCAACAGGTCAAAAAGTGATACTCTGATTGAATCACAAGTTCATGTGAAGACACTTGAGAATGTTTAGAACACAAATCTGAAAAAAAATTGACTGTAAGATGAAAAGTAGATTTTTGGTGAATATTTGAAATAGGCATGCTTGGCTAATTTCTAGGGTGATTTTCAGTAGAAGGACTCTCTCTCTCTGCTCCTTTGCTTGTGTGTGCTCCAGATTCTCTCTCTCACACACACACACACACACACACATACACACACACACACACACACACACACACACACACACACACTGACAGGCTCCTTTGACACGCGCAAGCACACACACACAACATTAAAGGAAATGTAGGGATGACCACACCCCTTCTCACTCTTAGCTTGAAGCCATGGCCATTGAGGATCTTCAAAGTAATGCATTTGAAATGTACTATCCCATTGGCAAGTCTGCAGCATGGATCTTTCTATACAATGACAAATTGTCACAAAAAAAACATTTTTCCCTGGTTCGCAATGTCTGGAGGAGGAAACCGCCATCGCTGCTTGCAGCTATATTTATTAGGTTTCCTCCGGTAGGAGGTAACCTATTGTTATTGTAGGCTTTCCTATTATTAGGGTTCATGCAGCGAAGCTGCAGAAACCTATTGTGTTTCTCTTTGTTCTTATTATTATTATTCTGTGCTGGGATCCTATGGCAGCCCATAGAACCGTCTGGTAAAAAGTTGTGAAATTTGGCACACTGATTGGGGACAGTCCCATGATTCATTTCACCATGTAGGCAGATGTAGCGCTCTAGCGCCACCAACAGGTCAAAGTTGGACGTACGTTCACACACGTAACTTTTGACCCGTTGGCCCGATTTTCAAAAATGAGGCATCCTTGGAATCCTTGGACCAGCACGAGTTCAACGCACCCTATGACGTAATTTTGCGCCGTGATGGCTTTTCCGCCATTTTGGATTTTATCAAAAACCTTCAAAATTTTTCACAGGTCACAATTTTTGTCCGATCAACACCAAACTTGACACACATCATCTTCAGACCAAGCCTCACAAAAGTTGTGGTAGTACATCTTCGCAACTAAAACCGTTCGCCCGTGACAGCCAATCAAAGTTTGCGACGAAGTTGCCAGACAGGACGTGGGCTCATATCTCAGCAAAGATTTCATGTATCATGACCAAACTTACTATATGGACCGCTTACCTCATCAGGAAGACGCTTAACAAATTTGGTGACCTTTGACCTCTAGGTGGCGCTGTAATTAGCAAAAATGCATTTTGGCCTGTAGCTGTTGACGTGTTTGGAATTTCAACTTACTAGTGGGATCTATACATGCTTTTGGAGGTCTTTAGATTGACACATGCAAATTTGTGACATTATCATAATTGATCAGGGCGCCATATTGAATTTAGTCAAAAACACTAAAAAGCAAACACAGGTCACAAATTTGATCTGATCTTCACCAAAATTGGCGCAGACCATCATTAGACCATGCCTTATAACTGCATAAGTTTATGGAACAATTGACGAAAGCGTTCGCCAGTAGCAGCCAATCGAATTAGGCGGCAAAGCCGCCAAACAGGAAGTGAGCTCATATCTCGGCAACCCTGTAATGTATCAAAACCAAACTTGGTACATGGACTGCTGACCCCATCTGGGGGACAATCAATACATTTGGTGACCTTTGACCTTAATTTAATTCAAAACACTAAAAAGTTTGCACAGGTCGCAAATTTGATCCGATCTTCACCAAAATTGGCACGGACTTTCTAAAGACCATGCTTTATCACTGCATTGCGCTCTGAAAGCATTCGCCTTCAACAGCCAATCGAATTTGGCCGATTCGCTGCATGAACCCTCCATTGCTGCTTGCAGCTATATTTAGGGTTCATGCAGCGAAGCTGCAGAAACCTATTGTGTTTCTATGTTTTCTTATTATTATGATTCTGTGCTGGGATCCTATGGCAGCCCATAGAACCGTCTGGTAAAAAGTTGTGAAATTTGGCACACTGATTGGGGACAGTCCCATGATTCATTTCACCAAGTTTCATGTAGGCAGATGTAGCGCTCTAGCGCCACCAACAGGTCAAAGTTGGACGTACGTTCACACACGTAACTTTTGACCCGTTGGCCCGATTTTCAAAAATGAGGCATCCTTGGAATCCTTGGACCAGTACAAGTTCAACGCACCCTATGACGTAATTTTGCGCCATGATGGCTTTTCCGCCATTTTGGATTTTATCAAAAACCTTCAAAATTTTTCACAGGTCACAATTTTAGTCCGATCAACACCAAACTTGACACACATCATCTTCAGACCAAGCACCACAAAAGTTAAGGTAGTACATCTTCGCAACCAAAACCGTTCGCCCGTGACAGCCAATCAAAGTTTGCGACGAAGTCGCCAGACAGGACGTGGACTCATATCTCAGCAACGATTTCATGTATCAAGACCAAACTTACTACATGGACCGCTTACCTCATCAGGAAGACGCTTAAGAAATTTGGTGACTTTTGACCTCTAGGTGGCGCTGTAATTACAAAAAATGCGTTTTGGCCTGTAGCTGTCGACGTGTTTGGAATTTCAACTTACTAGTGGGATCTATACATGCTCTTGGAGGTCTTTAGATTGACAAATGCAAATATGTGACATTATCATAATTGATCAGGGCGCCATATTGAATTTAGTCAAAAACACTAAAAAGCAAACACAGGTCACAAATTTGATCTGATCTTCACCAAAATTGGCGCAGACCATCATTAGACCATGCCTTATAACTGCATAAGTTTATGGAACAATTGACGAAAGCGTTCGCCAGTAGCAGCCAATCGAATTAGGCGGCGAAGCCGCCAAACAGGAAGTGAGCTCATATCTCGGCAACCCTGTAATGTATCAAAACCAAACTTGGTACATGGACTGCTGACCCCATCTGGGGGACAATCAATACATTTGGTGACCTTTGACCTTAATTTAATCCAAAACACTAAAAAGTTTGCACAGGTCGCAAATTTGATCCGATCTTCACCAAAATTGGCACGGACTTTCTAAAGACCATGCTTTATCACTGCATTGCGCTCTGAAAGCATTCGCCTTCAACAGCCAATCGAATTTGGCCGATTCGCTGCATGAACCCTCCATTGCTGCTTGCAGCTATATTTAGGGTTCATGCAGCGAAGCTGCAGAAACCTATTGTGTTTCTATGTTTTCTTATTATTATGATTCTGTGCTGGGATCCTATGGCAGCCCATAGAACCGTCTGGTAAAAAGTTGTGAAATTTGGCACACTGATTGGGGACAGTCCCATGATTCATTTCACCAAGTTTCATGTAGGCAGATGTAGCGCTCTAGCGCCACCAACAGGTCAAAGTTGGACGTACGTTCACACACGTAACTTTTGACCCGTTGGCCCGATTTTCAAAAATGAGGCATCCTTGGAATCCTTGGACCAGCACGAGTTCAACGCACCCTATGACGTCATTTTGCGCCTTGATGGATTTTCCGCCATTTTGGATGTTATCAAAAACCTTCAAAAAGTTTCACGGGTCACAATTTTTGTCCGATCAACACCAAACTTGACACACATCATCTTCAGACCAAGCCTCACAAAAGTTATTGGATTACATCTTCGCAACTAAAACCGTTCGCCCGTGACAGCCAATCAAAGTTTGCGACGAAGTCGCCAGACAGGACGTGGGCTCATATCTCAGCAACGATTTTATGTATCAAGACCAAACTTACTACATGGACCGCTTACCTCATCAGGAAGAAGCTTAAGAAAATTTGGTGAACTTTGACCTCTAGGTGGCGCTGTAATTACAAAAAATGCATTTTGGCCTGTAGCTGTTGACGTGTTTGGAATTTCAACTTACTAGTGGGATCTATACATGCTCTTATGTGACATTATCATAATTGATCAGGGCGCCATATTGAATTTAGTCAAAAACATTAAAAAGCAAACACAGGTCACAAATTTGATCTGATCTTCACCAAAATTGGCGCAGACCATCATTAGACCATGCCTTATAACTGCATAAGTTTATGGAACAATTGACGAAAGCGTTCACCAGTAGCAGCCAATCGAATTAGGCGGCGAAGCCGCCAAACAGGAAGTGAGCTCATATCTCGGCAACCCTGTAATGTATCAAAACCAAACTTGGTACATGGACTGCTGACCCCATCTGGGGGACAATCAATACATTTGGTGACCTTTGACCTTAATTTAATCCAAAACACTAAAAAGTTTGCACAGGTCGCAAATTTGGTCCGATCTTCACCAAAATTGGCACGTACTTTCTAAAGACCATGCTTTATCACTGCATTGCGCTCTGAAAGCATTCGCCTTCAACAGCCAATCGAATTTGGCCGATTCGCTGCATGAACCCTCCATTGCTGCTTGCAGCTATATTTAGGTTTCCTCCGGTAGGAGGTAACCTATTGTTATTGTAGGCTTTCCTATTATTATTATGTTGCTGCAATGGGAGTCAATGGCAGCCCCTAGAACCATATGGTAACTTTTTGTGAAATTTGGCACACTCATTAAGGACACTCCCTTCTTTATTCACACCAAGTTTCATGGCTCTCATTACACCACTCTAGCGCCACCAACAGGGCAAAGTTGGACTTTTGTAACACACGCAACTTTTGAGCCGTATGACCGATTTTCAAAAATGAGGTACCATTTGATTCCCTGAATCAAGACGAATTAAACCCACCCCTTGGCGTCGATTTCCGGTTATATAGATTTTCCGCTATTTCCGGTTTTATCAAAAAACTTTGAAAGCCTTCTCCTCCTACAATTTTTGGCAAATCTTCTTCAAAATCACCAGAGATGATCTTCAGACCTAGCCTCACAAAAGTTATGGAAATAATTGTGATCCTCACAACCGTTTGTCCGGTACAGCCACTCAAATTCAGCTGAAAAGCGGCCAAACAGGAAGTGAAGTCATATGTCAGCAAATATTTGAGTGAAATTTACGCCATAGGGTGTTTTAGTTCGTCTTGATCCAGGGAATCCAATGTTACCTCATTGTTGAAAATCGGTCATACGGTTCAAAAGTTGCGTGTGTTAACACAAGTCCAACTTTGACCCGTTGGTGGCGCTAGAGTGGTATAATGAGAGACATGAAACTTTGTATGAATAAGAAGAGACTGTCTTTAATGATTGTGCCAAATTTCACAAAAAGTTACCATATGGTTTGTCCGGTACAGCCACTCAAATTCAGCAGAAAAGCGGTCAAACAGGAAGTGAAGTCATATCTCAGCTAATCTTTGAGATATCAACACCAAACTGGTATATCACTTGGATGACACTACACTTTGTTCCCATGTGCAAAGGCAACTTCATATCTTGAAAAATGATTGACATAAAGCAAATTGGATACATTGTTAACGCTAAAATAATGCTTTACACATCTGCAGGTCAAAAAGTGAAACTCTGATTCAATCACAAGTTCATATGAAGACACTTGAGAATGTTTAGTACACAAATCTGAAAAAAAGTTGACTGTAAGATGAAAAGTAGATTTTTGATGAATATTTGAAACATGCATGCTTGACTACTTGCTAGGGTGGTTCTCTATGTCTCTCTGTCTCCTCATCCGCGCGGCTCCTAAATCTCACACACACAGTCTCCCCTTAACACACGCGCAGGCTTTGTTTTACGCACACACATTCTCACAGACACACAGCTTGCTGTCACACACATACATTCTCACAGACACACAGGGTAAGCGCACACACACAACCTCCACTCAGTCTTAACTTCAAGGCAAAAGCATTGTAAATGTTGGATTTGAAATGTAATATCCCATTGGCAAGTCTGCAGCATGGATTTTTCTATACAGTGACAAATTGTCACAAAATTTCATTTTTCCCTGGTTCGCAATGTTTGAAGGAGGAAACCGCCATCGCTGCTTGCAGCTATATTTATTATTATGTTGCTGCAATGGGAGTCAATGGCAGCCCCTAGAACCATATGGTAACTTTTTGTGAAATTTGGCACACACATTAAGGACAGTCCCTTCTTTATTCACACCAAGTTTCATGGCTCTCATTACACCACTCTAGCGCCACCAACAGGGCAAAGTTGGACTTTTGTAACACACGCAACTTTTGAACCGTATGACCGATTTTCAAAAATGAGGTACCATTGGATTCCCTGAATCAAGACGAATTAAACCCACCCCTTGGCGTCGATTTCCGGTTATATAGATTTTCCGCTATTTCCGGTTTTATCAAAAACCTTTGAAAGCCTTCTCCTCCTACAATTTTTGGCAAATCTTCTTCAAAATCACCAGAGATGATCTTCAGACCTAGCCTCACAAAAGTTATGGAAAGAATTTTGATCCTCACAACCGTTTGTCCGGTACAGCCACTCAAATTCAGCATAAAAGTCGCCAAACAGGAAGTGAAGTCATATCTTGGCAAATCTTTGTGAAATCAACACCAAACTTTACATGTCACTGGAAAACACTACAACATGTTCCCATGTGCAAAGGCAACTTCATATCTTAAAAAATGATTGATATAAAGCAAATTGGATAGATTGTTAACGCTAAAATAATGCTTTACACATCAACAGGTCAAAAAGTGATACTCTGATTCAATCACAAGTTCATGTGAAGACACTTGAGAATGTTAAGTACGCAAATCTGAAAAAAAGTTGACTGAAAAGTGGATTTTTGGTGAATATTTGAAACATGCATGCTTGGCTAATTTCTTGGGTGATTTTCAGTAGAAGGTCTCTCTCTCTGCTCCTTTGCGCGTGTGTGCTCCAGATTCGCTCTCTCTCACACACGCACACACACACACACACACACACACACACAGGGACAGGCTCCTTTGACACGTGCAAGCACACACACACAACATTTAAGGAAATGTAGGGATGACCACACCCCTTCTCACTCTTAGCTTGAAGCCATGGCCCTTGAGGATCTTCAAAGTAATGCATTTGAAATGTAATATCCCATTGGCAAGTCTGCAGCATGGATCTTTCTATACAGTGACAAATTGTCACAAAAATACATTTTTCCCTGGTTCGCAATGTCTGGAGGAGGAAACCGCCATCGCTGCTTGCAGCTATATTTGTAGGCTTTCTTATTATGTTGCTGCAATGGGAGTCATTGGCAGCCTATAGAACCATATGGTAACTTTTGGTGAAATTTGGCACACTCATTAAGGACAGTCCCTTCTTCATTCACACCAATTTTCATGGCTCTCATTAGACTACTCTAGCGCCACCAACAGGTCAAAGTTGGACATGCAACTTTTGAACTGTATGACCGATTTTCAAAAATTAGGTACCATTGGATTCCCTGGATCAAGACGAATGAAACCCACGCATTGGCGTCAATTTCCGGTTTACAGATTTTCTGCTATTTCCGGTTTTATCAAAAACCTTTGAAAGCCTTCTCCTCCTACAATTTTTGGCAAATCTTCTTCAAAATCACCAGAGATGATCTTCAGACCTAGCTTCACAACATTTATGGAAAGAATTTTGATCCTCACAACCGTTTGTCCGGTACAGCCACTCAAATTCAGCTGAAAAGTCGCCAAACAGGAAGTGAAGTCATATCTTGTCAAATCTTTGTGAAATCAACACCAAACGTTATATGTCACTGGAAGACACTACAACATGTTCCCATGTGCAAAGGCAACTTCATATCTTAAAAAATGATTGATATAAAGCAAATTGGATACATTGTTAACGCTAAAATAATGCTTTACACATCAACAGGTCAAAAAGTGATACTCTGTTTCAATCACAAGTTCATGTGAAGACACTTGAGAATGTTAAGTACGCAAATCTGAAAAAAAGTTGACTGTAAGATGAAAAGTGGTTTTTGGTGACTATTTCAAACATGCATGCTTGGCTAATTTCTAGGGTGATTTTCGGTAGAAGGTCTCTCTCTCTGCTCCTTTGCGCGTGTGTGCTCCAGATTCTCTCTCTCTCACACACACACACACACACACACACACACACACACACACACACACACACACACACACACACACACACACACAGGGACAGGCTCCTTTGACACGTGCAAGCACACACACACAACATTTAAGGAAATGTAGGGATGACCACACCCCTTCTCACTCTTAGCTTGAAGCCATGGCCCTTGAGGATCTTCAAAGTAATGCATTTGAAATGTAATATCCCATTGGCAAGTCTGCAGCATGGATCTTTCTATACAGTGACAAATTGTCACAAAAATAAATGTTTCCCTGGTTCGCAATGTCTGGAGGAGGAAACCGCCATCGCTGCTTGCAGCTATATTTTTCAGTTGTTATCATATGCCTATGGTTGCTATGGTAAACTATGCTAAGTCTGTATGTGGAAAACATAAACTAATACTTTCATTGACTGGTCCACACGTGTGTCAATCATGACTGTAGACCAATGAGATGCAAAGATATCCGAGTGCACAACAGAGAAGGTGGGATGTAATCAGTAATTCACGTGCATTTGTTTTGCCGTTTAGCCACGCAAGTTTTAGACAGTTCTATAACAAAATGCAGATGCACAACGAAGCACATTTATTCTACATCATTATGGCTTCTTAAAATAAAACAGAGAAACAGCCCCATTTTATGGGGTAACAGCAGTATTGGAAGAGCTTCAATGGTTGGATGATGAGAAAGATTGAAATAGAGAGTCTGGTAGAATCAGAAGGCAGCAAAAGTCACGGAAGAGTATGGAGAGGTCACCGATTATTTATCTTCTAACTTTTGATTGGGAAGTGTTATCAGTTCCAAATTTGTTAAGGTGATGGCATACCCTTGGGGGCACACAATTATATGACAAAACTGGCCCGTTCAATTCATTTTCCCACTTACATCCACAGTAATCTAGATCTAAAAGGGAAAAAAAATTAGGGAGCGCCTACATTTTGGGAAGGTTATCAACATCTTTCTTAATTTTTAGATAACAAATATGGTACTCTAAAGGTATTTTATCATAGCTTGAGGGGTACTCTGTAACATCAAATTGAAATTTGCCACCATACTATGCCTAAGACTCAAAAGTAGGCCTTTACATTTGGGCATGGAATTTTAGATAGAATATCCCAAAAAACATCAAAATTCTAACAGAGTTTAAGAGGTTAATATGATTAATTAGTTGCTCTACTACTAATTTTTCCAAAACTTTGGACATTATGGGAAGTATACTAATAGGTCTGTAATTGGCTGCTGAGTGAGGATCACCATTTTTAAAGATAGGAACTACAACTGCAGGTTTCCAGTGTTCTCGCCCACGCGAATTGTGCCTGATCTAAGGTCCGGGACAAGATCAGGCACAATTCGCGTGGGCGAGAGTCGCCACTTCGCTTCACTCGAATCAGGCACAATTCGAGTGGGCGAGACTCGCCACTTTGTGAATGAAGCGCGCTTCACCTAGGACGCGATCTGAATTGCACAGAGACGGTCGCATATGAGATGTATACGTTGTTGAGACTCTTAAAGATCTTGGCCTACTATATACCACTTTGTGAATGAAGCGCGCTTCACTTAGACGCGATCTGAATTGCACAGAGACGGTCGCATATGAGACATATACGTTGTTGAGACGTTGTGAAGTTGTGAGATTAAAGATCTTACTCATTCTCACAAAGACAAAACAAATAGCTACACGTAGCCTATAAACGTTATTGAGACCCTTATTAAAGATCTTACTCATTCTCGTGGTTGAAAGCCGGTAACAAAACAGAGACAAATAGCTACACGGTCAAGCAATGTCATTTAATGTAATTTACTTCAAAAACCAACAATCAGTCTAATGGCTCCAAGACACAAAAACTGATGGCCCATCAACCTAGACAAAAGGCCAGGAGCCGCCTTGATGGTTCTAACCTGGTGCTGTGTAAACTACCTTGTGGGGGTTGAATTGGTATTTTGTTATATTTTTTGTTCAGCCACTTAACATTTTATAGTGTATTCATATCTATACTTATCTAAAATTGTTGTCCCTATTCATTGTATTTATATTCTAAACCTGATTGTTAAAATCCTTGATTGTGATTGGCTAAAAGCCGTTGTAAAATCCGGCATTACCTTACAATTTGACCTGATTACATTCCATATTACTGCGCAGCGAATGGCAAGGCATTCATATAGCGCATTTCATACCCAGTGTTCCATCTGGCTGTTGCGTTGCTTCAAGGGTTGCGTGGCAACGATTTATAGGAACTATAATTTTTAGTGGCGGAAGAATGACGGTTTATCATTAAACTATTGATTCTTAAATTGAATTGTCTTTATTTATGAAACCATATCAAATATTTGTAGTAACAGTTTTAGAAAAGCAATAAGCCCCGCGAGTCCGTGCTTTCCGCTGATTTTAGCTTCGCGTCGTGCCTAACAACTCCCCTTACCTGTTCTAAAATCAGCGCAAAGCACGGCCTCTTGGTTCTTATTGCTTAATCATATCATGCCTCCTACCTCATATTCATTGTATATTATCATGTCTCTTACCTCATTCATAACTTATATTGCTACCTTCACCTTTAGGCATCTTAGAAATCACATGTCCACTGAGGCTGCTAAAATGTATATGTTCTCATTGATTTTATCTCACATTAACTAGGCTACTGCTTACCCACCTGGTCTACTGCAAACTCCACTAGGCCTACTCTTAAACCAGTCATGTCTCTTTACAAACAGGCTCTCAAAATACTTGATAAAAAATCTAATTCACACCATCACTGTTCTGTCCTCCAAAAATACAGACTTTTAAGTTGGGACAATCTGATCACATTTAAGAACTGCTGTTTAATGTTCTAAATCCGGTTTAACCTGCCCCCCCCCCCCCCCCCCCCACCACTATGCAGCCTAGTCAAGTTTAGAACATCAGCAACCAGTGCTACTCGAGGGGCAGCAAGAGGAGACTGTGATATTCCTTTAAAAAAAAGTGTATTTGGACCGTCGGTTTTCTCAGTTAGGTCAGCCCAGGAATGGAACCATCTCCCACAGAACATTAGAGAATCAACCTCATTTAACAGCTTTAAAATAAATTTTAAAAAATGGTTAATAAATAACCAAAAATGTGAGCATTAGTGGGTCAGTAGAACTTATATATTTCATTTCATTTCACTCTGGCAGGGGGACTGCCAATGGAAACTAGCCTTTTGGCTACAATTGGGTGCATTTACATTTTAATGTTGATTAATGTACACTGTCCCTCTTCAACAAATAAACAAACTCAAACTCAAACTTTTTAAGAAATTCCAAAAGCTGTTTTCTCCTTGAAGCTTTGCTGCCCTTCAAAGCAAAAAGGCAGTAACTGCATTTTTTGGCGAAAATTAGTTATTGTCGTTTTGGAGAAAATTGTTGGGTGTTTGTACAGTAACTACAAAAACTGCTAGTAAAGCAAAGTAAAAAGGCAGTAAACGCCATTACTGTAAGGGGGTAAAATACAAAAAATAATAAAATTACTAATATCTGAAAAGAATAAGGTATGGAGTAACAATACTACCTCTTGTCCAATAATCTACCTACAACTACTTGGACTGGACAACTAACTTTAAGGTCATTTTTCTCAGTTTAGTGCTCTGTGCAGTTACTGCCTTTTTGCTTTGTAGGGCAGTTTGCCTCACAGAGAAGAAACGTATCTTTGTAAAATTCTAATTTTGAGTTGCCATTTAACGTTAATGGTCTCCACATGTCAATTTTAGTCATAGTGTGTTAGTTATTTGACGGAGAATACGCGAATTAGCGTGAAAGTTTAAGTAAGCTAACGTTAGCCTCCAGCTACAGCAACCAGCTAAGTCATTTTAAACCATTTTTCCCCGCGAAGATTTTCCTCACATACAAGTAATGTATAGTTGTTTTGGATGTGTAGTTGTTTTGGAAAGCTCAAATGATGTGTTCTCATTTAATGTTGTCCACATGTCTAGGTATAGAGTGTGTCATTCGACTGAGAATACACAAATTAGCGTGCATTTAAAGTAAGCTAACGTTAGCCTCCAGATGCAGCAACTAGGTCATGTTATTTCAAAAGAGCTAATTTTAGCCTCCTGATTTGCGTTGCTTATATCAATCTTGCTTGACTTTCAATACTAATTTATTTGGTGCATGTGCATGTGCCTTGGATAAACAATGACATATTAAATCTGTAAAACTGAAAGTTGTCTTTGCTTATTGTTTACAGGTGCTTCTTGGGCATCAACCCAGAGCAAGGCTCGAAGAAGAGGCGTGGATAAATGCAAATGTCAGCAAACTCCAGAGAAAGCTTGTCGACTTCGAGTGGTCATTGTAAATTTGTAATTGTTTTTGCATTTTTTTTTTTGGTAATTGCATTTCATTTTTGTTTATATTGTATATGTTCCGAAGTTTTGTTTATATGTTATATGGTCTGAAGACAGACAGAGTTATTTAGGAGAGTCTACGTTCTGGAGTGTTGTGTGTAATTTGACGTGTTTTAAACTTTTTCAATTCAATTCAATTTTATTTGTATAGCGCCATAACAATACAATTGCCTCTAGGCGCTTAACAGAGCCCAGAGCCTGAACCCCCTTAGTGCATGCACAACGGCAACAGGGGCAAGGAAAAACTCCCTGTTAGGCAGGCAGAAACCTTAAGCAGAACCACGGCACATAAGGGGGGACCCATCTGCTTGAGGTCGGCCGGGTGGAGACAGGAAGGTGGGACGGGGGGAAGGGGGGAGGGGGAAGGGTTGTGTGGCAGAAGGGGAAAGGAAGCAACCGGGGCAATACACAGCCAGCATTTGGTCACTGGACATATGTATACATACATCTGGTGGTAAATACATGATACAGACAAGACCAGATTACTGTGCCAATAGGGTTACTGTTACAGGGGTAAGGGATGTAGGGACAGAGAAACATTTCGGTGGAGGCAATAATGTATATTGTATATAAAGGCTAGCATAGGGTATTGGGTAGAGAAGGTTTACGGCAAAGCAGTGAAGTGGGTGCGGATGGCCGAGGGTTTCTCTAGGTAGACCAGGTAGAGAGACTACGTGCAGAGTGGTGGGGGTGGGGAGGGATAGTTCCACTTCCATCAGCGATTGGAACACGCCTGGCTCCGGGGAGGCAGTGGACCTTGCAGGGGCCGCTTGTTGAAGGGGGGGTGTGTACATCTCGGACCATGGAGCTGCCGATGACCAGAGTGGTGGTCGTCACATCCAGCGGGAGAAGTCGTCGAGGGGATGATGACTGTGTTGAGGGCCCAGGATGGGGAGCAGGGCGGCGTGGGCGATGCTGGTGTTATTCTGGAGCCAGTCTGCAGGGGCGTTTCGGGGCGGGCTGAGGAGGGGAGTGATCAGGCCCAGGAGGCTCCTCCTGATCCATCTAACAAACAGGAAATGACGAATCAGTCTGCAGGTCTGTCAGTCGGGAATCAGCACAAACAAACACACAGATGAATCATTTCACCAACCAGGGACATGTCACCTGTGTGTCGGTTTGCCTGTTGCATATTGCGGTACTTAGATATGTTTAGTTTTTCTGGGATTGAGCATTTTGTTTTTTGTTGTGATCTGTTTGCCGGGGCTTTTTTCATTGTGTATTAGGATATTGATTAATGAATTTGACGTGTCTTTAACCTTTGCTATTTGTATTTGGGTTTTGAGTTCTAGGGTAAGGGTATTGAGTAATGAATTTGACATGTGTCAAACCTTCAGTAATTGTTATGTAATTGGGTATTGATTTTGATTTATGAATCAAAATTGATTTGTTTTTAAACCTTTTTTATTGTAATCTATTAAGGTATTGAATAATAAATATGACGTGTTTTAAACCTTCATGAATTTGTATGTATTTGGATATTGAGTAATGAATTTAAAAAGTAAAAATTAGTATTGTCTTTGTTCTTGCTTTGACTTTTAATTTAGCAAATCCAAAGCACATTTGTGTGGTAAAATCACAGTTAACAAGTCAAATGTGCAGTACTTAAATTGTAAATGTACAGTATAATGTACTAGTTGTAAATGTACAGTATAATGTACTTTTACAGTAAAAATACTGTATATGATATAGGCCTACAGCAAGACGATGTAATTCCACAGCTATACTGCAAAATCACAGTAATCCAATGGCATGACAACTGTGAAATTACAATATACCGCTGTAGTTGCATTGCATTTTACTGTGAATTTTTGACAGTTCATTACTGTAAAACATGTGCAGTACATTACTGTGAAATATTTACAGTAAATTATTGTAAAATTACCGTGAAATTAATGCAACGAGTAGCCAGGAGTTTACTGTAAAATTACGGTGACATATTTTACAGTGTAGGACGCGATCTGAATTGCACAGAGACGGTCGCATATGAGACATATACGTTGTTGAGACTCTTAAAGATCTTGGCCTACTATATACCACTTTGTGAATGAAGCGCGCTTCACTTAGGACGAGATCTGAATTGCACAGAGACAGTCGCATATGAGACATATATGTTGTTGGGCCTCATTTATAAAACGTTGCGTAAAAACCATCCTACATTTTGTCTAAGACATTTCCTGAAATGAGCGTAGTGAGATCCACAGTAAACAGACGTACACACAAAAAACACGTGTACGCCAATCCTTCGGTTATAAATCACAAATGGTCGTGAAATTGTGCGCAACTGAATCTCCGCCCTCAAAACGCCCCTATTTAATCTAATCAGCATATTATCAATGCACAAACAGAGCGCATCCTCAATGCACAAACTCTCTGTGACAGTGGCAAGCAAGAAAGAAACATGTAAACAGAAGAATTAAAGTGAGGCTGACATCGACGTTCTGCTGATGGAACAGCAGATGCGGGCCAAAACATCGTTAGAAAGCCTGTCTGGTGGCGTAATGGCAAAAGCAAAGTATGTGAAATGTATTAGACACGTCTCCGAAGCACCAGTAGCCGCATCTACGGCAGCAGCACCATGGCTTTGGTGCGCTCTACTACCGACCGCGCACGGGCATGCGCTGTATTGAAGACAAGTGGGCTTCCTAGGCTGTTTGAGTGTGCACAATCTGGATGAGAATACATTGTCAACCCTGTTTTACAATTTGCTGTTCCTGGGCACTGTATGGAATTCTAATTGATGCGGGCATATATGTAACACTTACACCACTAAGGTGTGTGTTCAGGTTCCAAAAGAATAAATGAGTGAAGGAGACTGTGTACCACAATAAATGTCTTTAATAAGTTCCTAATTGAGTAAAATGGTATTTCTACACAAGACAGAATAAATATGACTAGGCGAATGCCTGTAATTGATAATGACGGAATGCTATACACTGATAATCCAAATCATAAAAGGCAAGAAGTACAGGTTTTACAAGGACAGCAACACTATGGCTACCTCAATACGAATACTTGTCATGTAATAAATAACTATGGGAAAAACAGTGATTACAGTGTTCCTCATAAAAAGTCCCGCATGCGATGTTAAGACGCCATTCCGTGTTCCGAATGCGTCGTAGATGTGAAACTGCTCGTCTGTTAGAGGAAACACTTCTCCAAAATCCTACTGGCGTTATAGTCCAACAAACAAGCGTATTGTTCTCATTGCTCACCGTCGACAGAGACAAACCAAACCTGCTGCGTTTACCGCGTGAATCACATTTAAAAAGTAGGAAGTGCGTGTCTGTGAGCTACTGTGCAACGTCACGTCACGTGAGCCAGGCACAATCAGGCAGCTGTCTGTACTATGGCTAAGGGCAACGCCTTCCACCTGTCACATATAGGGCCTCATTTATAAAACGTTGCGTAGAAACCATCCTACATTTGATCTAAGATTTGTTCGGAAATGATCGTACGCCCAAAAAAACACGTGTACGCCATTCCTGCGTTTATAAATCACAAATGATCGTGAAATTGTGCGCAGCTGAATGTTCTCACATCTCCGCCCTCAAAACGCCCCTACTTAATTTAATTAGCATATAAATTGAGCACGTTCTCAAGGCACAAACTGGTGAGTAAAAAATGGCAAAGAAAGAGACATGAAAAAAAAACTACAGCGAGGCCGAAATTAGTGTAGCTATTGCTCAGGGAGGTGGAGATGCGGGCAAACACGCTTTTTGGAAGCCTGTCTGGCAGTCTACTGCCCAAAGCTAAATACATAGCCTGGCAAGGTGTAACACAAGCCGTGAATGAGGTCGTGGGAAACCAGAGGACCCTACCCGAGGTTAAAAAACAAAATGGGCACATCTAAAGCTGCACTCAAAGAAGCGCCTTGGCAGGCATATGGTAATGATGAGGGAGACAGGGGGTGGTGGAGCGACCTCCACTCTCAGCTAAGAGGACGAAAGAGTATGCGCCATCATTGGAGAGGAAGCGGTGAAAGGTGTGTGCGATGAGGGCGACACAGAACTTTTGTCTGCCGGTGCTTCAGAAGGTATGTAACGTTTAGTTCAAATCAAGTGAGTTTTGCTTATTGAATAATGAAACTTGAAACAATGTTGTAATTCTACAAATGTATTGGTGCAGACGAGCAACCCATACGGAGGAGAGCTGGGGCAAGACAGGCACCAGCAGCCGCACCTGCGGCTGACACACCTGCGGCACGAGCGGCACCGGAAGCCGCATCTACGGCAGCACCAGAAGAGCCATCTGCGGCAGCCACAACAGCGGCAGCACCAGAAGAGCCATCTGCGGCAGCAGCACCTGCGGCACCAGCATCAGGGCCTCGCCGGCCATCACCAGCCTCGTCTTCGGCCCATCATGCCAGAGTGTTATCAGAGACCGTCCTGCAATCACAACACGATTTAAATCAATCTGTCAGTCAGGTTGTTGGGGAACTGCGTAAAGTGCGCCAGGCTCTGGACAACATGAACCACACTCTGTCCGCTATTGCCGGTTCCTTGGGCAGACTAGCGAAATAAAACATTAAAAAAAAATGTGAATATGTGTGCATTTATTCTTATCAACATTTAAATACCTGTTGGTATAAGCGGTGAACCAGCTCCCGCCTTCTTCTTAGTGCAGTGAGCTGTAGGCCTACGTTCTCGCCAGCGGGGATGGGAGGGTCGTCGTCAGGGTCCATTCGCATGTCGTCCTCTGGCAGCCCTACTGCTTACACAAATGTTGTGTAGCACACAACAGGCAAGGATCACTTTGCAAACCTTGTTGGGGTCATAAAGCAGCCTCCCTCCCGATGCGTCCAAACACCCCCACCTTCCCTTCAGCATGCCTATGCTGCGCTCCACTACAGAGCGCTCACGGGCATGGGCAGAGTTGTAGTGGGCTTCCTCGTCGGTCTCAGTGACCGTAAACGGGGTGAGAAGCCATGGCTTCAGAGGATACCCTCGGTCACCTGTTGGTGAAGAAATGATTAGGTTAGGCCATCTTATGCACGCAAAAAGAAAACCAAATTGGGCTATGATTTGTTTTTATTTTTAAGTGTTTACCTAGAAGCCAGCCGTCTCTGCCTGCTCCATCCTCCAGTCGGTTCCCAACGCTGCAGTTACGCACGATAAAGGAGTCTTGTGTCGACCCTGGCCAGCGTGCGACTGCGTTCAGGATGACCATATTGGCATCACTTATGACTTGTACATTTATGGTGTGAATGTTTTTTCGATTCACATAAATGTACTGGTTCACATGTGGCGCCCGTATGGCCACATGAGTGCAGTCTATCGCACCTATCCCATCTGGGAACCGGGTTTTGCGGAGGAAAACCTCTTTGACAGCTCGCTGTTCCTGGGCACCGTATGGGAAGGAAATGTATTCCGGACAGAGACGGATCAGAGACGAGGGCCCATTCGTTCACACAGCTCTAGCAGAGGCGTTCTTGGCAAGCGGTACCTGCTCATCAGCCACGAGTCTTCCTCTGCCAGAAAGTCGGCACGATCACGAAACACTCGCTCTCTCCTAAATGCCCGGTTGGCAACATCTTCTAACAAAGCCAGTGCAGCCATATCTCCTTCTGAAAACAAATAACTATCAGGGTTTTTATAGGCTATTGTGCGAAATGTTTTACACGTGTGGAATTAAAATGAATACCTATCAGATGTGAATTTCATGCATGTGTGAATTATTGTAATTGTTTAATTGATTTTATTGAGCAAACCATTACTTTGGCCTTTCACAATTAGGTGGTGACGATGATGATGATGATGAAACTGCGTGTCGGCGCTCGGAGAGTTCTTAATTCCTTCAGTACTCCAGTATTGCCACAAGGAAATGTACTTACGTGAACTAAAACCAGACGTAGAGATACGTCCTTTTCTACGTCTAAGACGGTTTTTATAAATCTGTACTTAGACGTGGATTTGATCGCACGCACAGTCTAAGATCAATTCTGTGCGTAAGTACGTTTTATAAATGAGGCCCGTTGAGACTCTTCATAAAGATCTTACTCATTCTCACAAAGACAAAACAAATAGCTACACGTAGCCTATAAACTAAATTAAAGATTTTTCGATCTATAAATGTTTGGTTTGTCACTTTTAATCGTGGGGGTGGGAACGCTACGATATGTACCCTATGATCTACATTCTACAATTTGCTACAATGTGTGTGATAAGCAGTGGCTATTTGTTGGTCAGCTGTCTTAGTCAGAGGTCTTTTACGAGACATCCTTGCTACCTTAAAGAATTCAAATGGTTTTTAATAAATCTACTCTCATTTACAAATAATTCTATTGCACAAAGTTTTTATGATAAATTCTTTTGAATACATCTTACCTGTTCAAAGTGATGTTTAGAAAATTGTGTGATTCCTTTTCTTTGGCCTGTAAATAAAAAGATAAATGCTATCTGAGCAGCCTAAGGCCCAATCCCATTTCTCATCTCTACCGCTACCCTTACCCCTACCCCTTCGCCTTCGCTTTTTCAAACGGAGCGGTAGTGGAAGGGGTTGAAACGCTAGCCCTTCGAATTGGGATGGCACTTCAACACTTACGTACGTCATCAGTACGCTGCGTCAGCTGTTACGTTACCGGAGAGCGACAG
>NC_137923.1:48820314-48845314 GCF_963457725.1 Sprattus sprattus | reverse complement strand
TTAGAGGTATTCCGTTTTAATTTCACAAGTGTAAAACATTTCGCTCAAACTTATAGCCTATAAGAAGACTAATATTGGCTTAGTTTTCAGTAAGAGATATGGCTACATTGGCGTTGTTAGAGCATATTGCCAACTGCGCAATAAGGAAAGAAAGGTTTTTTTTTGTGATGTATGTCTGATAAGCAGGTACCGCTTGCCGAGAGCGTTGTGCCCAAATGGCCTCTCGTTGGGCCCAAATCGACCCCAATTCAAATTATGTGAATCGAAAAAACATTCACACCATAAATGTACAAATCATATGTGATGCCAATATGGTCATCCTGAACGCAGTCGCACGCTGGCCAGGGTCGACACAAGACTCCTTTATCTTGCGTAACTGCAGCGTTGGGAACCGACTGGAGGATGGAGCAGGCAGAGACGGCTGGCTTCTTAAAACACTTCAAAATAAAAACAAATCATAGCCCAAATTGGTTTTCTTTTTGCTTGCATAAGATGGCCTAACCTAATCATTTCTTCACCAACAGGTGACCGAGGGTATCCTCTGAAGCCATGGCTTCTCACCCCGTTTGCGGTCACTGAGACCGACGAGGAAGCCCACTACAACTCTTCCCATGCCCGTGCGCGCTCTGTAGTGGAGCGCAGCATAGGCATGCTGAAGGGAAGGTGTGGGTGTTTGGACGCATCGGGAGGGAGGCTGCTTTATGACCCCAACAAGGTTTGCAAAGTGATCCTTGCCTGTTGTGTGCTACACAACATTTGTGTAAGCCGTAGGGCTGCCAGAGGAAGACATGCGAATGGACCCTGACGACGACCCTCCCATCCCCGCTGGCGAGAACGTAGGCCTACAGATCACTGCACTGAGAAGAAGGCGGGAGCTGGTTCACCGCTTATACCAACAGGTATTTAAATGTTGATAAGAATAAATGCACACATATTCACATTTTTTTTTGTTTTATTTCGCTAGTCTGCCCAAGGAACCGGCAATAGCGGACAGAGTGTGGTTCATGTTGTCCAGAGCCTGGCGCACTTTACGCAGTTTCCCAACAACCTGACTGACAGATTGATTTAAATCGTGTTGTGATTGCAGGACGGCCTCTGATAACACTCTGGCATGATGGGCCGAAGACGAGGCTGGTGATGGCCGGCGAGGCCCTGATGCTGGTGCCGCAGGTGCTGCTGCCGCAGATGGCTCTTCTGGTGCTGCCGCTGTTGTGTGCCGCAGATATTTTTGTGTGTATGTCTGTTTACTGTGGATCTCACTACGCTCATTTCAGGAAATGTCTTAGACAAAATGTAGGATGGTTTTTACGCAACGTTTTATAAATGAGGCCCAACAACGTATATGTCTCATATGCGACCGTCTCTGTGCAATTCAGATCTCGTCCTAAGTGAAGCGCGCTTCATTCACATGGGGCCTTATTTATAAAACGTTGTGTAGAAACCATCCTACATTTTGTCTAAGACATTTCCTGAAATGAGCGTAAGTGAGATCCACAGAAAACAGACGTACACACAAAAAACACGTGTACACCAATCCTTCGGTTATAAATCACAAATGGTTGTGAAATTGTGCGCAACTGAATCTCCGCCCTCAAAACGCCCCTATTTAATCTAATCAGCATATTATCAATGCACAAACAGAGCGCATCCTCAATACACAAACTCTCTGTGACAGTGGCAAGCAAGAAAGAAACATGTAAACAGAAGAATTAAAGTGAGGCTGACATCGACGTTCGATGGAACAGCAGATGCGGGCCAAAACATCGTTAGAAAGCCTGTCTGGTGGCGTAATGGCAAAAGCAAAGTATGTGAAATGTAGTAGAAACGTCTCCGAAGCACCAGTAGCCGCATCTACGGCAGCAGCACCATGGCTTTGGTGCGCTCCACTACCGACCGCGCACGGGCATGTGCTGTATTGAAGTGGGCTTCCTAGGCTGTTTGAGTGTGCACTATCTGGATGAGAATACATTGGCAACCCTGCTTTACGCAGGAAATCCTCTTTCACAATTTGCTGTTCCTGGGCACTGTATGGAATTCTAATTGATGCGGGCATATAGAGGGATAATACTGCAAAGAACATCGGGCTAAATTCTGCTTAATGATGACGGGGATGCGGGCATATAGAAGGATAATACTGCAAAGAACATCGGGCTAAATTCTGCTTAATGATGACGGGGATTGCTCGACTGGTCTCCAATTTCTCCTCGGAACGTTCCTGTAGCCAGGAATCCAACAGCCAAAACCTGAACGTGTATGGCCTGGTTGCATCTGGTGCGCCTCTGTAGACTAGAGAGAGGCCATTTGGGCACAACGCTCTCGGCAAGCGGTACCTGCTTATCAGCCATACATCATCTTGTGTCAAAAAGTCTGCGCGATCACGAAGAAACCCTTTCTCTCCTTATTGCGCAGTTGGCAATATCCTCTAACAACGCCAATGCAGCCATATCTCCTAATGAAAACTAAGCCACTATTAGACTTTCTATAGGCTATAGATTGAGCGAAATGTTTTACACTTGTGAAATTAAAACGGAATACCTATAAGACGTGAATCTAATTCATGTGTGAATTGTTCTAATAGTTTAATTGATTTTATTGAGCGAAACATTAGCCCTAATGGTGACGGTGGTGCTGACGTTGATGAAACTGTGTGTCGGAGTTCTAAATTCCTGCAGTACTCTAGTATTACCACAAGGAAATGTACTTACACGAACTAAAACCAGACGTAGAGATACGTCCTTTTCTACGTCTAAGACATTTTTTATAAATCTGTACTTAGACGTGGATTTTATCGCACGCACAGTCTAAGATCAATTCTGTGCGTAAGTAGGCTACGTTTTATAAATGAGGCCCAAAGTGGTATATAGTAGGCCAAGATCTTTAAGAGTCTCAACAACGTATATGTCTCATATGCGACCGTCTCTGTGCAATTCAGATCGCGTCCTACACTGTAAAATATGTCACCGTAATTTTACAGTAAACTCCTGGCTACTCGTTGCATTAATTTCACGGTAATTTTACAATAATTTACTGTAAATATTTCACAGTAATGTACTGCACATGTTTTACAGTAATGAACTGTCAAAAATTCACAGTAAAATGCAATGCAACTACAGCGGTATATTGTAATTTCACAGTTGTCATGCCATTGGATTACTGTGATTTTGCAGTATGTAGCTGTGGAATTACATCGTCTTGCTATATATTGCCTATATCATTTACAGTATTTTTACTGTAAAAGTAATGCAACTAGTACATTATACTGTACATTTACAATTTATGTACTACACATTTGACTTGTTAACTGTGATTTTACCACACAAATGTGCTTTTGATTTGCTAAATTAAAAGTCAAAGCAAGAACAAAGACAATACTAATTTTTACTTTTTAAATTCAATACTCAATACCCAAATACATACAAATTCATGAAGGTTTAAAACACGTCATATTTATTATTCAATACCTTAATAGATTACAATAAAAAAGGTTTAAAAACAAATCAATTTTGATTTATAAATCAAAATCAATACCCAATTACATAACAATTACTGAAGGTTTGACACATGTCAAATTCATTACTCAATACCCTTACCCTAGAACTCAAAACCCAAATACAAATAGCAAAGGTTAGAGACACGTCAAATTCATTAATCAATATCCTAATACACAATGAAAAAAGCCCCGGCAAACAGATCACAACAAAAAACAAAATGCTCAATGCCAGAAAAACTAAACATATCTAAGTACCGCAATATGCAACAGGCAAACCGACACACAGGTGACATGTCCCTGGTTGGTGAAATGATTCATCTGTGTGTTTGTTTGTGCTGATTCCCGACTGACAGACCTGCAGACTGATTCGTCATTTCCTGTTTGTTAGATGGATCAGGAGGAGCCTCCTGGGCCTGATCACTCCCCTCCTCAGCCCGCCCCGAAACGCCCCTGCAGACCGGCTCCAGAGCAACACCAGCATCGCCCACGCCGCCCTGCTCCCCATCCTGGGCCCTCAACACAGTCATCATCCCCTCGACGACTTCTCCCGCTGGATGTGACGACCACCACTCTGGTCATCGGCAGCTCCATGGTCCGAGATGTCCACACCCCCCCTTCAACAAGCGGCCCCTGCAAGGTCCACTGCCTCCCCGGAGCCAGGCGTGTTCCAATCGCTGATGGAAGTGGAACTATCCCTCCCCACCCCCACCACTCTGCACGTAGTCTCTCTACCTGGTCTACCTAGAGAAACCCTCGGCCATCCGCACCCACTTCACTGCTTTGCCGTACACCTTCTCTACCCAATACCCTATGCTAGCCTTTATATGCAATATACATTATTGCCTCCACCGAAATGTTTCTCTGTCCCTACATCCCTTACCCCTGTAACAGTAACCCTATTGGCACAGTAATCTGGTCTTGTCTGTATCATGTATTTACCACCAGATGTATGTATACACATGTCCAGTGACCAAATGCTGGCTGTGTATTGCCCCGGTTGCTTCCTTTCCCCTTCTGCCACACAACCCTTCCCCTTCCCCCCTTCCCCCCGTCCCACCTTCCTGTCTCCACCCGGCCGACCTCAAGCAGATGGGTCCCCCCTTATGTGCCGTGGTTCTGCTTAAGGTTTCTGCCTGCCTAACAGGGAGTTTTTCCTTGCCCCTGTTGCCGTTGTGCATGCACTAAGGGGGTTCAGGCTCTGGGCTCTGTTAAGCGCCTAGAGGCAATTGTATTGTTATGGCGCTATACAAATAAAATTGAATTGAATTGAAAAAGTTTAAAACACGTCAAATTACACACAACACTCCAGAACGTAGACTCTCCTAAATAACTCTGTCTGTCTTCAGACCATATAACATATAAACAAAACTTCGGAACATATACAATATAAACAAAAATTAAATGCAATTACCAAAAAAAAAAATGCAAAAACAATTACAAATTTACAATGACCACTCGAAGTCGACAAGCTTTCTCTGGAGTTTGCTGACATTTGCATTTATCCACGCCTCTTCTTCGAGCCTTGCTCTGGGTTGATGCCCAAGAAGCACCTGTAAACAATAAGCAAAGACAACTTTCAGTTTTACAGATTTAATATGGCATTGTTTATCCAAGGCACATGCACATGCACCAAATAAATTAGTATTGAAAGTCAAGCAAGATTGATATAAGCAATGCAAATCAGGAGGCTAAAATTAGCTCCTTTGAAATAACATTGCTGCATCTGGAGGCTAACGTTAGCTTACTTTAAATGCACGCTAATTTGTGTATTCTCAGTCGAATGACACACTCTATACCTAGACATGTGGACAACATTAAATGAGAACACATCATTTGAGCTTTCCAAAACAACTACACATCCAAAACAACTATACATTACTTGTATGTGAGGAAAATCTTCGCGGGGAAAATTGGTTTAAAATGACTTAGCTGGTAGCTGGAGGCTAACGTTAGCTTACTTAAACTTTCACGCTAATTCGCGTATTCTCCGTCAAATAACTAACACACTATGACTAAAATTGACATGTGGAGACCATTAACGTTAAATGGCAACTCAAAATTAGAATTTTACAAAGATACGTTTCTTCTCTGTGAGGCAAACTGCCCTACAAAGCAAAAAGGCAGTAACTGCACAGAGCACTAAACTGAGAAAAATGACCTTAAAGTTAGTTGTCCAGTCCAAGTAGTTGTAGGTAGATTATTGGACATGAGGCAGTATTGTTACTCCATACCTTATTCTTTTCAGATATTAGTAATTTTATTATTTTTTGTATTTTACCCCCTTACAGTAATGGCGTTTACTGCCTTTTTGCTTTGCTTTACTAGCAGTTTTTGTAGTTACTGTACAAACACCCAACAATTTTCTCCAAAACGACAATAACTAATTTTCGCCAAAAAATGCAGTTACTGCCTTTTTGCTTTGAAGGGCAGCAAAGCTTCAAGGAGAAAACAGCTTTTGGAATTTCTTAAAAAGTTTGAGTTTGAGTTTGTTTATTTGTTGAAGAGGGACAGTGTACATTAATCAACATTAAAATGTAAATGCACCCAATTGTAGCCAAAAGGCTAGTTTCCATTGGCAGTCCCCCTGCCAGAGTGTTAATGGCTAATCAACTTAAAAAGGCATTAACATATATATATACACATAAACATATACAAACATAACATTGACAAGATAAAAAAAAATTAAAGATAAAAATGAAATGAAATGAAATGAAATATAGAAGTTCTACTGACCCACTAATGCTCACATTTTTGGTTATTTATTAACCATTTTTTAAGATTTATTTTAAAGCTGTTAAATGAGGTTGATTCTCTAATGTTCTGTGGGAGATGGTTCCATTCCTGGGCTGACCTAACTGAGAAAACCGAAGGTCCAAATACACTTTTTTTTAAAGGAATATCACAGTCTCCTCTTGCTGCCCCTCGAGAAGCACTGGTTGCTGATGTTCTAAACTTGACTAGGCTGCATAGTGGTGGGGGCAGGTTAAACCGGATTTAGAACATTAAACAGCAGTTCTTAAATGTGATCAGATTGTCCCAACTTAAAAGTCTGTATTTTTGGAGGACAGAACAGTGATGGTGTGAATTAGATTTTTTATCAAGTATTTTGAGAGCCTGTTTGTAAAGAGACATGACTGGTTTAAGAGTAGGCCTAGTGGAGTTTGCAGTAGACCAGGTGGGTAAGCAGTAGCCTAGTTAATGTGAGATAAAATCAATGAGAACATATACATTTTAGCAGCCTCAGTGGACATGTGATTTCTAAGATGCCTAAAGGTGAAGGTAGCAATATAAGTTATGAATGAGGTAAGAGACATGATAATATACAATGCAGTGGCGGTCCGTGCATTTCACGACTGGGCCTTCAGCGATGTCCTACACGATGTTAAACTGAGTGAATCCACCTCCTAATACTATCATTATGACGCCATGGCTCTCGAACCATTATATTTATACAGAAAGGCAGTATAAGTGAGCATTGCATCACCTTAACATAGTCGAGTACAACAGACTTCATTAATATTTCCGGAGCATTTAAAATCAATACACCCGTATTAACAATACATTAAGAGTAGTAAACTCTCAGTTATATGATCGCTTGGATATTATTGTCACAACTTAAAAATAAAAGGCGATTTTCAGGGATTAGTCTACAAAGTTTTATTAAGTCCACCGAAAGTAGCCTATGAGAGCTTAAACAAGTTTGTCCACTAAACATCGCATTGTCCCACCTGCAAAGCAGTTTCATTAAACTTCCCATCCTCACGATATCCAGTTTTTCTTGAAAGTTCCGTCTTGAAAATGGCGTTGTAATTGTATCAAAAACTGGAATTATCAAGTTGGTGTAAACTAGTTTATTTGAGTTGGTTAATGTAATTATATTTAGTCTTACCAATTGAAACAACTAGCATAATAAGCATTGAAACCGATGTACGTCGTTTTCACATTAGCCAGCTAAACTGAGCACTGAAGCACTGCACCGGTCTGCCTCAGTATCCAATCAAAGGACGTTTACGTGTCACGTTCAACGCGAGGAAAGAAATCTTCCGGGCCTTCTAGAAGGCCCAGTGTCGCCAACTCGAAATCTGATTGGTTGTCACAACTGTCTGTTTCAGTTCATTCAACTTAAATGAACTGAAACAGCCAGTTGTGAAAACCAATCAGATGTACACGGGCCTTCAATGTGAATTCTGAAGGCCTCAGGGAAGAATTCTGTTCTCGGGGAAGGTTTCTCGGAGCGTGGCAACACATGATAGCTGAAATATGATTGGATGAAAGCTCTAACATAAATTAACAACGCTGGAAGCTATGAAATGAAGATAATGGACTATGGGGAATAATTGAATACATATTTATGAAAAGAAAATATTAAAATTAAATGTATTTATTACATTTATTTTCTGATGATGTTTAGGCCAGCAGAGAAGGCCTTGAAGGCCCTGACGGACCACCACTGATACAATGAATATGAGGTAGGAGGCATGATATGATTAAGCAATAAGACCCAAGAGGCCGTGCTTTGCGCTGATTTTAGAACAGGTAAGGGGAGTTGTTAGGCACGACGCGAAGCTAAAATCAGCGGACTCGCGGGGCTTATTGCTTTTCTAAAACTGTTACTACAAATATTTGATATGGTTTCATAAATAAAGACAATTCAATTTAAGAATCAATAGTTTAATGATAAACCGTCATTCTTCCGCCACTAAAATTTATAGTTCCTATAAATCGTTGCCACGCAACCCTTGAAGCAACGCAACAGCCAGATGGAACACTGGGTATGAAATGCGCTATATGAATGCCTTGCCATTCGCTGCGCAGTAATATGGAATGTAATCAGGTCAAATTGTAAGGTAATGCCGGATTTTACAACGGCTTTTAGCCAATCACAATCAAGGATTTTAACAATCAGGTTTAGAATATAAATACAATGAATAGGGACAACAATTTTAGATAAGTATAGATATGAATACACTATAAAATGTTAAGTGGCTGAACAAAAAATATAACAAAATACCAATTCAACCCCCACAAGGTAGTTTACACAGCACCAGGTTAGAACCATCAAGGCGGCTCCTGGCCTTTTGTCTAGGTTGATGGGCCATCAGTTTTTGTGTCTTGGAGCCATTAGACTGATTGTTGGTTTTTGAAGTAAATTACATTAAATGACATTGCTTGACCGTGTAGCTATTTGTCTCTGTTTTGTTACCGGCTTTCAACCACGAGAATGAGTAAGATCTTTAATAAGGGTCTCAATAACGTTTATAGGCTACGTGTAGCTATTTGTTTTGTCTTTGTGAGAATGAGTAAGATCTTTAATCTCACAACTTCACAACGTCTCAACAACGTATATGTCTCATATGCGACCGTCTCTGTGCAATTCAGATCACGTCTAAGTGAGGCGCGCTTCATTCACAAAGTGGTATACCAAGTAGGCCAAGATCTTTAAGAGTCTCAACAACGTATACATCTCATATGCGACCGTCTCTGTGCAATTCAGATCGCGTCCTAGGTGAAGCGCGCTTCATTCACAAAGTGGCGAGTCTCGCCCACTCGAATTGTGCCTGATTCGAGTGAAGCGAAGTGGCGACTCTCGCCCACGCGAATTGTGCCTGATCTTGTCCCGGACCTTAGATCAGGCACAATTCACGTGGGCGAGAACACTGGAAACCTGCAGTTGTAGTTCCTATCTTTAAAAATGGTGATCCTCACTCAGCAGCCAATTACAGACCTATTAGTATACTTCCCATAATGTCCAAAGTTTTGGAAAAATTAGTAGTAGAGCAACTAATTAATCATATTAACCTCTTAAACTCTGTTAGAATTTTGATGTTTTTTGGGATATTCTATCTAAAATTCCATGCCCAAATGTAAAGGCCTACTTTTGAGTCTTAGGCATAGTATGGTGGCAAATTTCAATTTGATGTTACAGAGTACCCCTCAAGCTATGATAAAATACCTTTAGAGTACCATATTTGTTATCTAAAAATTAAGAAAGATGTTGATAACCTTCCCAAAATGTAGGCGCTCCCTAATTTTTTTTTTCCTTTTAGATCTAGATTACTGTGGATGTAAGTGGGAAAATTAATTGAACGGGCCAGTTTTGTCATATAATTGTGTGCCCCCAAGGGTATGCCATCACCTTAACAAATTTGGAACTGATAACACTTCCCAATCAAAAGTTAGAAGATAAATAATCGGTGACCTCTCCATACTCTTCCGTGACTTTTGCTGCCTTCTGATTCTACCAGACTCTCTATTTCAATCTTTCTCATCATCCAACCATTGAAGCTCTTCCAATACTGCTGTTACCCCATAAAATGGGGCTGTTTCTCTGTTTTATTTTAAGAAGCCATAATGATGTAGAATAAATGTGCTTCGTTGTACATCTGCATTTTGTTATAGAACTGTCTAAAACTTGCGTGGCTAAACGGCAAAACAAATGCACGTGAATTACTGATTACATCCCACCTTCTCTGTTGTGCACTCGGATATCTTTGCATCTCATTGGTCTACAGTCATGATTGACACACGTGTGGACCAGTCAATGAAAGTATTAGTTTATGTTTTCAACATACAGACTTAGCATAGTTTACCATAGCAACCATAGGCATATGATAACAACTGAAAAATATAGCTGCAAGCAGCGATGGCGGTTTCCTCCTCCAGACATTGCGAACCAGGGAAAAATGTATTTTTCTGACAATTTGTCACTGTATAGTAAGATCCATGCTGCAGACTTGCCAATGGGATATTACATTTCAAATGCATTACTTTGAAGATCCTCAAGGGCCATGGCTTCAAGCTAAGAGTGAGAAGGGGTGTGTTCATCCCTATATTTCCTTAAATGTTGTGTGTGTGTGCTTGCACGTGTCAAAGGAGCCTGTCCCTGTCCCTGTGTGTGTGTGTGTGTGTGTGTGTGTGTGTGTGTGTGTGTGTGTGAGAGAGAATCTGGAGCAAGACCAGAGGGGCAGGGGCAGAGAGGCAGACTTGAGAAACACCCTAGCAATAAGCCAAGCATGCGTATTTCAAATATTCACCAAAAATCTACTTTTCATCTTACAGTCAATTTTTTTTCAGATTTGTGTTCTAAACATTCTCAAGTGTCTTCACATGAACTTGTGATTGAATCAGAGTATCACTTTTTGACCTGTTGATGTGTAAAGCATTATTTTAGCGTTAACAATGTATCCAATTTGCTTTATATCAATCATTTTTAAGATATGAAGTTGCCTTTGCACATGGGAACATGTTGTAGTGTCTTCCAGTGACATATCAAGTTTGGTGTTGATTTCACAAAGATTTGCCAAGATATGACTTCACTTCCTGTTTGGCGACTTTTCAGCTGAATTTGAGTGGCTGTACCGGACAATTGGTTGTGAGGATCTAAATTCTTTCCATAAATTTTGTGAGGCTAGGTCTGAAGATCATCTCTGGTGATTTTGAAGAAGATTTGCCAAAAATTGTAGGAGGAGAAGCCTTTCAAAGGTTTTTGATAAAACCGGAAAAAGCGGAAAATCTATATAACTGGAAATTGACGCCATAGGGTGTGTTTAATTCGTCTTGATCCAGGGAATCCAATGGTACCTCATTTTTGAAAATCGGTCATACGGTTCAAAAGTTGTGTGTGTTACAAAAGTCCAACTTTGACCTGTTGGTGGCGCTAGAGTGGTCTATTGAGAGCCATGAAACTTGGTGTGATTGAAGAAGGGACTGTCCTTAATGAGTGTGCCAAATTTCACAAAAAGTTACCATATGGTTCTAGGGGCTGCCATTGACTCCCATGGAACAAGAATAATACTAACAGATACAATAGGTTACCTCCTACCGGAGGAAACCTAAATATAGCTGCAAGCAGCGATGGCGGTTTCCTCCTCCAGACATTGCGAACCAGGGAAAAATGTATTTTTGTGACAATTTGTCATTGTATAGAAAGATCCATGCTGCAGACTTGCCAATGGGATATTACATTTCAAATGCATTACTTTGAAGATCCTCAAGGGCCATGGCTTCAAGCTAAGAGTGAGAAGGGGTGTGGTCATCCCTACATTTCCTTAAATGTTGTGTGTGTGTGCTTTCGCGTGTCAAAGGAGCCTGTCCCTGTGTGTGTGTGTGTGTGTGTGTGTCTGTGTGTGTGTGTGTGTGTGTGTGTGTGAGTGAGAGAGAGAGAATCTGGAGCACACACGCGCAAAGGAGCAGAGAGAGAGAGAACTTCTACTGAAAATCACCCTAGAAATAAGCCAAGCATGCATGTTTCAAATATTCACCAAAAATCAACTTTTCATCTTACAGTCAACTTTTTTTCAGATTTGTGTACTTAACATTCTCAAGTGTCTTCACATGAACTTGTGATTGAATCAGAGTATCACTTTTTGACCTGTTGATGTGTAAAGCATTATTTTAGCGTTAACAATGTATCCAATTTGCTTTATATCAATCATTTTTTAAGATATGAAGTTGCCTTTGCACATGGGAACATGTTGTAGTGTCTTCCAGTGACATATCAAGTTTGGTGTTGATTTCACAAAGATTTGCCAAGATATGACTTCACTTCCTGTTTGGCAACTTTTCAGCTGAATTTGAGTGACTGTACCGGACAAATGGTTGTGAGGATCTAAATTCTTTCCAAAAATTTTGTGAGGCTAGGTCTGAAGATCATCTCTGGTGATTTTGAAGAAGATTTGCCAAAAATTGTAGGAGGAGAAGGCTTTCAAAGGTTTTTGATAAAACTGGAAATAGCGGAAAATCTATTTAACCGGAAATTGACGCCATGAGGTGTGTTTAATTCGTCTTGATCCAGGGAATCCAATGGTACCTAATTTATGAAAATCGGTCATAAGGTTCAAAAGTTGCGTGTGTTACAAAAGTCCAACTTTGACCTGTTGGTGGCGCTAGAGTGGTGTCATGAGAGCCATGAAACTTGGTGTGAATGAAGAAGGGACTGTCCTTAATGAGTGTGCCAAATTTCACAAAAAGTTACCATATTGTTCTAGGGGCTGCCATTGACTCCCATGGAACAAGAATAATACTAACAGATACAATAGGTTACCTCCTACCGGAGGAAACCTAATAATACCTACGATAACAATAGGTTACCTCCTACCGGAGGAAACCTAAATATAGCTGCAAGCAGCAATGGAGGGTTCATGCAGCGAATCGGCCAAATTCGATTGGCTGTTGAAGGCGAATGCTTTCAGAACGCAATCTACTGATAAAGCATGGTCTTTAGAAAGTCTGTGCCAATTTTGGTGAAGATCGGATCAAATTCGCGACCTGTGCAAACTTTTTAGTGTTTTGGATTAAATTAAGGTCAAAGGTCACCAAATGTATTGATTGTCCCCCAGATGGGGTCAGCAGTCCATGTACCAAGTTTGGTTTTGATACATTACAGGGTTGCCGAGATATGAGCTCACTTCCTGTTTGGCGGCTTCGCCGCCTAATTCAATTGGCTGCTACTGGCGAACGCTTTCATCAATTGTTCCATAAACTAATGCAGTTATAAGACATGGTCTAATGATGATCTGCGCCAATTTTGGTGAAGATCAGATCAAAATTGTGACCTGTGTTTGCTTTTTAGTGTTTTTGACTAAATTCAATAAGGCGCCCTGATCAATTATGATAATGTCACATATTTGCATGTGTCAACCTAAAGACATCCAAGAGCATGAGTAGATTCCACTAGTAAGTTGAAATTCCAAACACTTCAACCGCTACAGGCCAAAATGCATTTTTTGTAATTACAGCGCCACCTAGAGGTCAAAGGTCACCAAATTTCTTAAGCGTCTTTCTGATGAGGTAAGCGGTCCATGTAGTAAGTTTGGTCTTGATATATGGAATCGTTGCTGAGATATGAGCCCACGTCCTGTCTGGCGACTTCGTTGCAAACTTTGATTGGCCGTCACGGGCGAACGGTTTTAGTTGCGAAGATGTACTACAATGTTTTTTGTGAGGCTTGGTCTGAAGATGATGTGTGTCAAGTTTGGTGTTGATCGGACAAAAATTGTGACCCGTGAAACTTTTTGAAGGTTTTTGATAAAATCCAAAATGGTGGAAAATCCATCATGGCGCAAAATGACGTCATAGGGTGCGTTGAACTCGTGCTGGTCCAAGGAGTCCAAGGATGCCTCATTTTTGAAAATCGGGCCAACGGGTCAAAAGTTACGTGTGTGAACATACGTCCAACTTTGACCTGTTGGTGGCGCTAGAGCGCTACATCTACCTACATGAAACTTGGTGAAATGAATCATGGGACTGTCCCCAATCAGTGTGCCAAATTTCACAACTTTTTACCAGACGGTTCTATGGGCTCTATAGGATCCCAGCACAGAATGATAATAAGAAGAACAAAGAGAAACATAATAGGTTTCTGCAGCTTCGCTGCATGAACCCTAAATAATAGGAAAGCCTACAATAACAATAGGTTACCTCCTACCGGAGGAAACCTAAATATAGCTGCAAGCAGCGATGGCGGTTTCCTCCTCCAGACATTGCGAACCAGGAAAAAATGTATTTTTGTGACAATTTGTCACTGTATAGAAAAATCCGTGCTGCAGACTTGCCAATGGGATATTACATTTCAAATGCATTACTTTGAAGATCCTCAAGGGCCATGGCTTCAAGCTAAGAGTGAGAAGGGGTGTGGTCATCCCTAAATTTCCTTAAATGTTGTGTGTGTGTGCTTGCGCGTGTCAAAGGAGCCTGAGCCTGTCCCTGTGTGTGTGTGTGTGTGTGTGTGTGTGTGTGTGTGTGTGTGTGTGTGTGTGTGTGTGTGTGTGTGTGTGTGTGTGTGTGTGAGAGAGAGAGAGAGAGAGAGAATCACGCGCGCAAGACCAGATGGGCAGAGGCAGTCAGAGGCAGAGAGAAACACCCTAGCAATTAGCCAAGCATGCGTATTTCAAATATTCACCAAAAATCTACTTTTCATCTTACAGTCAATTTTTTTTCAGATTTGTGTTCTAAACATTCTCAAGTGTCTTCACATGAACTTGTGATTCAATCAGAGTATCACTTTTTGACCTGTTGATGTGTAAAGCATTGTTTTAGCGTTAACAATTTATCCAATTTGCTTTATATCAATCATTTTTGAAGATATGAAGTTGCCTTTGCACATGGCAACATGTTGTAGTGTCTTCCAGTGACATATTAAGTTTGGTGTTGATTTGTCAAAGATTTGCCAAGATATGACTTCACTTCCTGTTTGGCGACTTTTAGGCTGAATTTGAGTGGCTGTACCGGACAAACGGTTGTGAGGATCAAAATTCTGTTGATAAATTTTGTAAGGCTAGGTCTGAAGATCATCTCTGGTGGTTTTGATGAAGATTTGCCAAAAATTGTAGGAGGAGTAGGCTTTCAAAGGTTTTTGATAAAACCGGAAAAAGCGGAAAATCGATTTAACCGGAAATTGACGCCATGGGGTGGGTTTAATTCGTCTTGATCCAGGGAATCCAATGATACCTCATTTATGAAAATCGGTCATACTGTTCAAAAGTTGCGTGTGTTACAAAAGTCCAACTTTGACCTGTTGGTGGCGCTAGAGTGGTGTAATGAGAGCCATTAAACTTTGTGTGAATGAAGAAGGGACTGTCCTTAATGAGTGTGCCAAATTTCACAAAAAGTTACCATATGGTTCTAGGGGCTGCCATTGACTCCCATGGTACTAACAGAAGAAAGCCTACAATAACAATAGGTTACCTCCTACCGGAGGAAACCTAAATATAGCTGCAAGCAGCGATGGCGGTTTCCTCCTCCAGACATTGCGAACCAGGAAAAAATGTATTTTTGTGACAATTTGTCACTGTATAGAAAAATCCATGCTGCAGACTTGCCAAAGGGATATTACATTTCAAATGCATTACTTTGAAGATCCTCAAGGGCCATGGCTTCAAGCTAACAGTGAGAAGGGGTGTGGTCATCCCTAAATTTCCTTAAATGTTGTGTGTGTGTGTGCTTGCGCGTGTCAAAGGAGCCTGTCCCTGTGTGTGTGTGTGTGTGTGTGTGTGTGTGTGTGTGAGCGAGAATCTGGAGCACACGCGCGCGCAAGACCAGAGGGGCAGGGGCAGAGAGGCAGACTTGAGAAACACCCTAGCGAATAGCCAAGCATGCGTATTTCAAATATTCACCAAAAATCTACTTTTCATCTTACAGACAATTTTTTTTCAGATTTGTGTTTTAAACATTCTCAAGTGTCTTCACATGAACTTGTGATTGAATCAGAGTATCACTTTTTGACCTGTTGATGTGTAAAGCATTATTTTAGCGTTAACAATGTATCCAATTTGCTTTCATTTTTTAAGATATGAAGTTGCCTTTGCACATGGGAATATGTTGTAGTGTCTTCCAGTGACATATCAAGTTTGGTGCTGATTTCACAAAGATTTGCCAAGATATGACTTCACTTCCTGTTTGGCGACTTTTCAGCTGAATTTGAGTGGCTGTACCGGACAAACGGTTGTGAGGATCAAAATTATTTCCATAACTTTTGTGAAGCTAGGTCTCTGGTGATTTTGAAAAGCCCAAAGGGTGGGCAAAATGCTGTTTTTGGTTTGTCTCTCTCTGATACTGGGACCTGATTGTAACCACTAGCCAAGTCCATGGTCGAAAAGAGGCAAGCCCCAGAAAGCCTGTCCAACGTCTCCTCGATGCGGGGGAGGGGGAAGGCATCTTTGCGGGTCTTGGCGTTCAGTTGCCGATAGTCCACGCACAGCCGCGGGGTGCAATCTTTTTTTTGAACGAGGACAATCGGGGAGGCATAGGGGCTACAACTCTCTCTAATGACCTGTGCCTCAAGCAACTGGTTAATATGAGTCTTCACAACATCATACTATAGCGCTGGCGAACAGGAATCTCATCTAGCACCGGGATCTCATGCTAAATCAAATTGGTGCAACCCAAATCCCCATCATGGGTTGAAAACACACCCTGGTATTTAAGCAGCAGAGACCTAACCCGAGCCTGGTCGGTGTCATCAAGGGGAGATAGATCAAGTGACTCAAGCTGGGCCTGCATGGGACTAGACTGGGGCTGCGCTACTGAGGAGGCTCCTACTGACTGGACTTCAGCAATCTCCTTGGGGAGGCTAATAACATCCACGCCACTCAAGGTCCCGATTACTGTGTGGGGAAAGAGCACAACGTCAATAGTCCCTACATTTACAATAGGTATGTAAACAGTCCCCCTAGCAACCCGTACCAGTGCTGGAGAAGACAACAAGCCAGAGTCGGAGGGTTCGAATAGGACTGGGGCCCCAGCTAACCTATCAGAGCAGGTAGCAGCGACAAACTTGGTTGCTCCCCCTGGAATGCGGGCAGACTGTCGCCCACGCAACTTTACTCTACCCACTAGGCTAGGAGAGACTGGAGAAGAATGGTGACACTGCTGCAGGGCACGGAAGAGGGTATTTGGGGCCTGGGAAACAGGGGGCAAATCAAACAAAGCTGCTCCATGTTGTACAAAGAGGACCTCATAGCACTTGCTGATAATGTTCATGCCCAATATTCCAGGAACTCGAGAGCCCCCAGGGGGGGTCTTTAACAATCAGAATACCACATCCAGGGAACACCTTTCCGCAAAGGGAGACCTCGAGCTCAAGGTAGCCAACATATGGGATTGCCAACCCATTAGCGGCCATGAGTTGTAGCCAATGGCAAGACTGTAGTCGGTCCTGACCCCACAGTTTAAAATGTTCCAAAAAATAACTCTCCATTAATGTAGACACCATTGACCCGGTATCCATCAAACAAGCCACATTAACCCCACCAATGTTAACATCTAAATGTGGGCATGATGACATGAGCTTAGCCACAGTACTCATCCCCCCCATATTAGCATTAGAGCCAGGAACTGCCCCACCTGAACTGTGACTCCGCAATTCATTGGGCATCAGTTTTCCGGCTCTCGGTTGGCATTAGAGGGCATGGGGGTGCCATTCCCTGCAGAGACTAAAGACATGGATCGAGGCCGGAATGGGACTCATTCCCCATAACATTCCGGGGCATAGTGACCAGGCTGTAGGCATCTTGCCACGACTACGCCAGAATTTTACCAGATCACTTTTGGAGAGTAGGGTCGACTACGCCGTCCTGGGACTAATACCCAGGGACACCAGAACAGTACACAGGGGATTTCAATTTGCACAGGTTCAAATACATAGGCAGAGACGTGAATTCCAGTAAAACAAATATCACTTTATTGAATGGACTGCTGCGGAGAGAAGGAATGTTAGGTGTGATGCAATATGAGACTTGCACTGCGAAGAACTGGAAAAATATACTTTATTATGCTATTACTTTCATAGTATAGACTAACACAATTAAGAATAATCTAGGAACATTGGCCAGGTGGCACTCACATAGACAGAACACCGGCAGGCGGGGCTTACCTGAGGACGGGGGAAAGCGGCTATCTAGGGGAAGTGTCCATACGTGCATGCACTCTCACTGCAGAAAGGTGTCACACCACTGTCAAAGCAATCCACCACCAACCTAATAATAATAATAATACACTACAAAGTAAAGGTCGCAAGCCCACTAACAAGTGACTAGCTACCCCCCGCCAAAGGGAAACCACAAGCCTGCCAAAGCATAAACCAAACAAAATGCACAGTAGCCACACCAGCATATAGCAGTTGTAACGGCGACAGAGATGCCTAATTTAATACAATGGCCCATGCAGTCAAGAACACAGATTAACACAAAATAAGAACTACACACTACCAGCCCACACGCATGCCATAGCGTGAATAGGACCAACACTGCAAACAAAAACTGGACAACGCACATGCAGAAAAGAACCAAAGCAGACAAAAAAACAAAGCACATGCAAAAAGAAACTAAAGCAGACAAATAAACAATGCAAACAAACCGAAACTACCGCGACGCGAAAAAGGGCAGCGGCAGTAAACTAGGATGGAAAATAAAACTAAACTATAACAACTAAGGACAAGACAGCAGCATGACCACACTAAACAGGCGAGCTGGGCAAAGCCATGCTTCCTGTAACAAACAACAAACCTTTAATTCTATTTCAAAGGTCACAGAACCAACTCAAACCTTGTTTGGGTTTCATACATACCAGTTCACTCGTAGTCACTGATAACACACTAAACGAATGCCAAGCCGTAGTCGCAATCAGCTGCAGATAAATAAGGAGAGCAAGTAAGACTCCGTGTAATGAAAAATAAGGGAGATAATAAATACTTAAAAGTGCATACCTCGGGAAAGAGGCAACTAACGCTACAAGCCCATCAGGCTCCCCAATGGCGAAGTAGTGGAAACGCGGAGCTACAGGTGGAAAAGGAAGTATTAACGCCAGGCATGAATACTCTTGATAAGCCAACCAAATCGCAACATACCTGGCGAAAGACTCCAGCGTAACACCCAGGGCAAACAGTCAGAGAGGCAGATAGGCCTACCTACTAGGCTTTATACCCTCGAAGCTAAGTGACTGAATGAACTTACGTGCCTGCCCCGCCCCCCTCAGTGGCAGGGGTCAGCGTGTAAGGAAAGCAGGAAGAGTCAGACAGAGGGCCTCATGTATAAAACGTACTTACGCACAGAATTGATCTTAGACTGTGCGTGCGATCAAATCTAAGTACAGATTTATAAAAACCGTCTTAGACGTAGAAAAGGACGTATCTCTACGTCTGGTTTTAGTTCGTGTAAGTACATTTCCTTCCGGCAATACTGGAGTACTGCAGGAATTTAGAACTCAAAGTGCCGACACGCAGTTTCATCAACGTCAGCACCACCGTCACCATTAGGGCTAATGTTTCGCTCAATAAAATCAATTAAACTATTAGAACAATTCACACATGAATGAGATTCACGTCTAATAGGTATTCCGTTTTAATTTCACAAGTGTAAAACATTTCGCTCAATCTATAGCCTATAGTCTAATAGTGGCTTAGTTTTCATTAGGAGATATGGCTGCATTGGCGTTGTTAGAGGATATTGCCAACTGCGCAATAAGGAGAGAAAGGGTTTCTTCGTGATCGCGCAGACTTTTTGACACAAGATGATGTATGGCTGATAAGCAGGTACCGCTTGCCGAGAGCGTTGTGCCCAAATGGCCTCTCGTCTACAGAGGCACACCAGATGCAACCAGGCCATACACGTTCAGGTTTTGGCTGTTGGATTCCTGGCTACAGGAACGTTCCGAGGAGAAATTGGAGACCAGTCGAGCAATCTCCGTCATCATTAAGCAGAATTTAGCCCGATGTTCTTTGCAGTATTATCCCTCTATATGCCCGCATCCCCGTCATCATTAAGCAGAATTTTGCCCGATGTTCTTTGCAGTATTATCCCTCTATATGCCCGCATCAATTAGAATTCCATACAGTGCCCAGGAACAGCAAATTGTGAAAGAGGATTTCCTGCGTAAAACAGGGTTGCCAATGTATTCTCATCCAGATTGTGCACACTCAAACAGCCTAGGAAGCCCACTTGTCTTCAATACAGCACATGCCCGTGCGCGGTCGGTAGTGGAGCGCACCAAAGCCATGGTGCTGCTGCCGTAGATGCGGCTACTGGTGCTTCGGAGACGTGTCGACTACATTGCACATACTTTGCTTTTGCCATTACGCCACCAGACAGGCTTTCTAACGATGTTTTGGCCCGCATCTGCTGTTCCATCAGCAGAACGTCGATGTCAGCCTCACTTTAATTCTTCTGTTTACATGTCTTTCTTGCTTGCCACTGTCACAGAGAGTTTGTGCATTGAGGATGCGCTCTGTTTGTGCATTGATAATATGCTGATTAGATTAAATAGGGGCGTTTTGAGGGCGGAGATTCAGTTGCGCACAATTTCACGACCATTTGTGATTTATAACCGAAGGATTGGCGTACACGTGTTTTTTGTGTGTACGTCTGTTTACTGTGGATCTCACTTACGCTCATTTCAGGAAATGTCTTAGACAAAATGTAGGATGGTTTTTACGCAACGTTTTATAAATGAGGGCCAGAGCCAGAATTCAACTGGCTACAAAGGGAAAGGATAATACAGCGGAGGAGAACAGTACCTTTATTTCTCATTAGTTGATGAGCTTCCCGTGCAGGCTACAGAGATTGCACAGACCACAATCAAGGACCCAATCCTTTGCAAGGTACTGGAGCTGACTCGTTCCGGATGGCGGAGTTATGTCAACGATGACGCACTGAAACCATACTTTACCCGAAAGAATGAACTGTCTGTGGAACAAGGATGCATTCTGTGGGGAATTCGAGTAATCATCCCACCAGCACACCGAGACCGACTACTGCACGACCTACACCAAGGGCACCCCGGAGGGTGCAAGATTAAGAACTTGGCCAGGAGCTACTTGTGGTGGCCCCAGTTAGACAGTGATATAGAACGTGCAGTACAGCAATGTGATGCTTGTCAGAGTGTGAGGAAACTACCAGCAGTAGTACCACTACACTGCTGGCAGAGGCCTACTAGGGTATGGCAGAGGCTACATTTTGACTTTGCAGAGAAGGATCAACACCACTTCCTAGTGTTGGTGGATAGTCGTTCGAAATGGCTTGAGGTATATTCCCATGGCAACAACCACAGCTGCCAAAACGATTGAGGTGCTGCGGAACATCTTTTCTTCCTATGGTCTTCCGGAGGAGATTGTTTCCGACAACGGTCCTCAATTCACCTCACAGGAGTACAAGACATTCCTGCAAAGCAACGTGAAACGCTTGGTACCAGCCTACCATTCCGCTTCTAATGGAGCTGCAGAGCGAGCAGTCCAGACAGTGAAAGCATCACTGATGAAACAAGTGCTCGATGAGACGAAACAAAATGTCACCATAACAATTCAGCACAGGCTAGCAAACTTCCTGATGACCTACAGGATTACACCACACAGCATTACTGGTTGCCCACCAGCTGAACTCTTCCTCAAACTTCAGATCAGGACCAGGTTCAGCCTACTGAAACCAGATCTCGCTCGAGTGGTGGAAGCCAAACAACAAAAACAGAAAGACTACCATGATCAAACCGCCTCCAAGGTGAGACAGCTGTCTGAGGGTGACTCAGTTCTGATCCGAAACTTCCGTGGAGGAAAGGAGAGGTGGACGAAAGGAACGGTGGAAAAGAGACTCGGTCCATTCACTTACCTGGTGTGGAACGGAGTGAGTCGATGCACTGTCCACATCGACCATCTGCTGTACAACCGGCCGTCTAGTCCAGAGACCTGTGAGTTCCAGGATAAGCAACGTCAACGACGACTACCCTGCAGTGGTTCATGCGGATTTGGGGGGGAAAGGCACACCTGGAGCAGTACTCACCTGAAGCTACACCAGGACTAGGAGTGTAGTATATTGATACTATAACTGTAGTTAGACTGTAGCTAGTAGCTAGACCCTGCTATCTTATTGGTAGTTAAACAGTGCCATCTAGTGGTGATTTAGTTATGTGGTAATCCCAGTATGTTGTCTTTGTGTGTTAGTCTGAGAGTGGCAATAAAGAGAAGCAAACGTGTGTAAGTTGGTCGCCGTCATCTTTAGCTGTTATGGATATATTAACAGTGTAATAACAGTCCAAATATATTACAGTGACGTCATCCATAAAGCCTCTCAGCGGTGATAGCCTTTGACCAGATTGCAGTTTCATTCCTCCGACCATCTTCCTCGCCCCGATGAGGATGATCTCGAAGGCTGCGATGAACAGGATGGGAGAGATTGAACATCCCATTGCTATGCTCACTTCAAGCTGCTGCCAGCCTGTGGTGAAGTCCTGGTGGGTACAGCACATCTGTAGGTCAGCGAAGTACTTGGCCACCAGGTCTTCTTTGATGCAGTTGGGGGTGTGGAAGAACTCCAGGGCGAAGTCGACCAGTTGGTGGAGAACGGACCCGTATGCGTTGGCAAGATCCAGCCACACAACGTGCAGGTCGCTCTTCTCTCTCCTTGCCCTCTGGATTTGCTCCCAAATGACGGCTGAGTGCTCCAAGCACCCTGGGAATACTCGGACACCGGCCTCCTGTTGTAGATGTTACTTGTGAGGTAGCTGGTCAACCTCTTGGCCATGGCGGAAAAGAAGATTTTCCCTTGTACGTTCAATAGCGCGATGCTCCTGAATTGGCCGATCGAGTTGGAGTTCTTCTCTTTCAGAATAAGGACTCTGCTATTCTGACGGGATGATGTTCTTTTCCCACGCCACTTTCTGCAATTTTCAGAATCCCTGGGCAATACTTGTACTTGGGCTGAGGCTGCTCTTGCCTTCTGCAATCTGCAACCTCACTGAGTTTGGGGGAAGCCGTGTTGAACGGGATGACTGGAGGGGCTGTGTATCATAACTTTGTTATTTGTTATCATTATGTTTGTTACTTGTTATCATTATGTTTGATATTTGTTATCACCAAACTATTTTTAACATTGTTATAACATGTATCATAACATTTGTTATTTCTTATCATAATGCGTTTGTTATTTGTTATCACCACACTATTTTTAACATTTGTTATTTCTTATCATAATGCGTTTGTTATTTGTTATCACCACACTATTTTTAACATTGTTATAACATGTATCATAACATTTGTTATTTCTTATCATAATGCGTTTGTTATTTGTTATCACCACACTATTTTTAACATTGTTATAACATGTATCATAACATTTGTTATTTGTTTTCATAACATGTATCATAATGTGCACGTGTGCGTGTTTGTATGTGTGTGTGTGTGTGCGTGTGTTTGGGTGTGTATTTGTGTCCGTGTGTGTTTGTGTTTGTGTGTGTGTGTGTGTGTGTCTGTGTGTGTGCGCACACACAGACACACACAAACACACCACACTATTTTTAACATTGTTATAACATGTTCAGTGACTCCACTTAGTTGAAAATCACCCCCATGCTGTGTGTGTGTGTTTGTTTGTGTGTGTGTGTGTGTGTGTATGGGTGTGTGTGTGTGTGTTTGTGTGTGCGCACAAACAGACCACACTATTTTTAACATTGTTATAACATGTATCATGACTTTGTTATTTGTTTTCATAACATGTATTATAACATATGTTATTTTTGTTTATAACATGTATCATAATGTGCGCGTGCGCGTGTTTGTACGTGTGTGTGTGCGTGTGTTTGTGTGTGCATTTGTGTCCGTGTGTGTTTTTGTGTTTGTGTGTGTGTGTTTGTGTGTTTGTTTGTGTGTGTGTGTGTTTGTGTTTTTGTGTTTGTGTGTGTTTGTGTGTGTGTGTGTGTGTGTGTGTTTGTGTGTTTGTTTGCACCACACTATTTTTAACATTGTTATAACATGTATCATAACTTTTGTTATCTGTTTTCATAACATGTATCATAACATTTGTTATTTGTTTTCATAATATGTTTGTTATTTGTTATCACCACACTATTTTTAACAGTGTTAAAACATGTATCATAACATATGTAATTTGTTTTCATAACATGTATCATAATGTGCGCGTGCGCATGTTTGTATGTGTGTGTGCGTGTGTTTGTGTGTGTATTTGGGTCCGTGTGTGTTTGTGTGTGTGTGTTTGTGTGTGTCTGTGTGTGTGTGTGTGTGTGTTTGTTTGTGTGTGTTTGTGTGTGTGTGTGTTTGTGTGTGTGTGTGTGTATGGGTGTGTGTTTGTGTGTGTGCGCACACACAGAAACACACAAACACACCACACTATTTTTAACATTGTTATAACATGTATCATAACATTTGTAATTTGTTTTCATAACATGTAACATAACATTTGTTATTTGTTATCATAATGCGTTTGTTATTGGTTATCACCACACTTTTTTAACATTGTTATAACATGTAACGTAACATTTGTTATTTGTTATCATAATGCGTTTGTTATTTGTTACTAGTGCAGTGCCCGTAGGAATTATGCATTCTGTAGTGTTAGCAGACGTAGGTGTAGCTGTTGGGTAGTGTAATTGCACTCCACATAGGTACAGGTTACACTGAAGTATTATTGTGATGCATGTTTCCTTTTCATTAAGAAATGTTTTAATGTTGTATGAAATGTAGGTTCATTTTATTGAATGTATGTAGCCTACTGTACTGTAGGCTACTGTATGACTTCGATGACTCTTTACACTTTTTTCACCCATTCAGGTTATTGTTTTTTCTTTGTGACCAGGATGTCGCCTGGTAGCTTTTACACATGTTATGATACATGTTATGATACATGTTATAACAATGTTAAAGATAGTATGGTGTGTTTGTGTGTTTCTGTGTGTGTGGACACACACACACACACACACCCATACACACACACAAACACACAAACACAAATACACACACAACACACACACACACACACACACACACACACACAACACACACACACACACACACACACACACACACACACAGACACAGACACAGACACAGACACAGACACAGACACAGACACAGACACAGACACAGACACAGACACAGACAAACACACAGACAAACACACACACACACATACACACACAAACACAAACACACACGGATACAAATACACACATTAACACAATTATACACACACACACACATACAAACACTCGCGCGCGTACATTATGTGTTATGTG